>NC_135478.1:23283966-23605543 GCF_052094955.1 Ictidomys tridecemlineatus
AAATAAAATAAAGGTATTGTGTCCAATTACAACTAAAAAATAAAATATATATTTTTTAAATGGGCTCACTGGTTCTTTGGGTTTTCCAAATCTCTCTTCTCCTACCCCTCCTTCAATCTTCACTGTTGTTGTGTGTGTTCCTATATTTCAGCAATAGCCTGCAACCTCCAGTGCCACCCCAAACTGTCACTTCTCCAATGCAGCCCTGCAGTGGCTCACCATCTCCATCTTAATCTCCATAATGGTTAGGCCATTTAAGGCCCTTCCTGTATGCAGCTGCTCTCTGTTTATTACCTCCCCTAAATCACCCTCCTTGGGCCTTTAGTATTCTATCCACCCTAACTTTGCCCAGGGCCAATTTACCCATTAAGTACAGTGGTCACAGTAACTAGGGTCCATCATACTTTTAGGGAACCATGAAAATGTGTTTTGTTTTCTTTTTGTTTTGGGTACTGGTGATTGAACCCAAGGGAGCTTAACCACTGAGCCACATTCCTAACCCACCCGGGTTTAATGTTTAAATTTTGAGACAAGGTCTTCCTAAATTGCTTAGAGCCTTGCTAAACTGCTGAGGGTGGCTCGAATTTGCAATCCTCCTGCCTCAGCCTCCCAAATCCCTGGGATTACAGGCGTTTGCTCATTTCAAGTGTGGCTTTGAAAATGTTTTAAATGCTTTTAAAATCAGAGGGAGAAAAGGAACTTGTAGATAAAAGAAAATGTTTACCATATAACATTACTTTATTAAAGCTTATACCACCACAGTCGTAAAATATACTCTTTTTTTTTTTTTAATGGAAAAGGAGTCCATGAAGGCAAAAGTGCCTAGGACCCACAGAGTCCTAACAGGACCTTGTTTTTGCTTAGGCTGGACCCCACCCTCCCCCAATTTTCCACCTGTCATTTCTGGAAAGCTTGGTTCCAAAGACAGCTTTGAGGTAAAGCCATTGGGAATGTCCTCCTTTGGTCCCTGTCCCTCTTCAATGCCCCATCGCACCCTAACCTTATGAATCTTGTAGTTTGTAAAAACTGTCGAATTTTTCTGATTTTGTGCATCTCTCTCCCCCTCCCCCATTACTGTTGCTCCGGCCAAGTCCACAGCGGTTTTAGCTCGGGTCTTGGTACCCTCTCCCCCGAGGGCAGGAGCTGCCCAGTTAGTTGCCCAGCTAACTTCGAAAGAAAACTGGCAGAGGCTGGGCCTGGGGACCCTCAGGATCCGCCCCCGGGTGGGAAGCCAGAGTGGCGGGGGCAGGCGGCCACCCGAGTCCCCCGGGGAGGGGCGCACGGTTCAGGGCTGAGGGTGGCGGGGCGGGTCGTCGGGCCTGGCAGGCTGCCCCTCGGCCACTGACCCCTGCAGGCGCCTCCTGTCCCAAGCACCCGAAGGAAGCCCGCCCCTTGAGGCTCTCTCCTTATTTCCCCCAAGGCTCCGCCCCGCCCCACCCACCTCCACTGTGAGATTTCTTACGAAAAAGTGCAACTGAGAATTCCCAGAAGGTCCCGGATGTGAAGTCACCGGCGTGAGGTCACCGAGCTGGGTTCCAGGAATCACAAGCTGGTGGGGGAGGAAAGAATGCACGGAAAACGAGGGAAAGCCAGTGAAGTCGTGGGTGCTGGCGAGCGAGGGAGGGGGTGAAGGACGGCTAGCTCAGCTGCGTCCCAGGCTCCTCTCCAACCAGGCCTTGGCGGGCCTGACCTCAGAAAAGATTTCCTTGGAAAGGATGCCGCCCTCTCCCGTATTAGAGGAATGCCGATGGAACCCAGAGATACCGATCCCTATTAACCAAGATCAAAGAGTCTGATAAATACATGATGCTGGAGCAGATGGGGCAATAGTTGTATTTTTTTCCGCTGTTGACAAGAAGGGAGAACTGCCTGCGTCTGCCTGTTTGGAAAACAATTTGCAAATATGATCAGAATTTTAAATGAACATGCCCTTTGACCTCACAACTTCACATCTCAAGAGTTAACCCATGGACACAAATATGAGGATAAGCCGGGTGTGGTCACGTACTCTTGTAATCCCAGCTCCTCAGGATAGACTGAGAGGCCAGGAGGATCACAAATCGCAGGGCAGCCTGGAAAACTTTGTGAGACCCTGCCTCAAAGAAAAAATAAAAAGAGCCGTGGGCGTTGCTCGGTGATAGTGCACTTATCTACTATGAAAAAGAGCAAGGCCGTGGGTTCTATCCCTAGTACACAGGGGGGAAAAAGAAGATAAATGCCTACAGTGGTTTTTAGAGGCGTTGTTTGAAATGCCAAAGATTGACTATCTGTAGGAAACTGTTTTAAAAATGGGAGACCAGGCACCGTGGCACACGCCTGTAATCCCAGTGTCTTGGGAGGCTGAGACAGGAGGATCACAAATTCAGAGCCAGCCTCAGCAAGGGCGAGGCACCAGGCAACTCCTTGAGACCCTGCCTCTAAATAAAATACAAAATAGGGCTGGGGATGTGACTCAGTAGTCAAGTGCCTCTGAGTTCAATCCCTGGTACAAAAAAAAAAAAAAAAAAAAAGACATGGTACATCCAGACTTTGGAATACTACGTGTTATGAAAAGTTAAGTTATTCATGAGCCAAATGCCCAAGATACATAGTGGGGAACAAAACCCAGGAGCCCCCTCCCAATTCCTGTGCTCTTCATTATGGTCAATTTTTAAAGATGTATATGTGTTCAACCAATATATATTGACCTATTACAAAATGCACGGCACATTGCAGACACTGGAGATACGGCAGTGAAGAAAACAGGCCCTGAAAAAGAAAGGGTATGGGCTCATGGGGAATGCACCAAGGTAGTAAATTCTTATGGAGAAAGGAGGCCTCTCCAAGTTGACAGAACAAGGTTAGAAAACTTCATATACCTGCCAGACAGACAGTATAGTGAATGCAAGACAGGTTTTTACTTGGCATGTGGAGAGCAGAGAACCAGAGTAGCTGAAGCCAAAGGAGTAATGAGCAGCATGGTAAAAGGAAGTTGGAGGGGTATGGGAGGTGGGGGGCAGGTATATCCCTGTAGGTCCTTGTGGGGCTTTTGTAAATGGGAAGACTTTGAAGGATGTTGAGCAAAGAAGTGACATGATCTGACAGGTTGCAAAAGATCCCTCTGGCTACTGAGTGGAGACATACTCCAAGGGAAGAAGGGGGGGGGGGGCAGGGAGCAGGCTACTGCAGTAATCCCTCTGAGAGATCATGGTGACTGAACCAGAGTGGGAGGAGACATCAAGCAGTGTTCTGCTCCTGGATGCATTTTGATAAGGGAGCTGGTAGAATTTGCTAAGAGACCAGATGTAGGTGTGAAAGAAGTCTAGTGACTATGTAACTGTAAACATGGGGTTAGCCTTTATCAGGATAGGGGAGAATATGCAAGATTTTTATTGACTGGGAGCTGCTTATGTGGGTCAGGAGTTTCTGGGTGATAGAAATATGAGCTGTTTGGAAATTATAGCAGAGAGGGTCCCAGAAAGAAACATCTGGCATGCTTAAATTGAGAAATTTGAAGAGAGTTTAATAAAAGGAGAGTTTTTGTTTGTTTTGGGTACTAGGGATTGAATTCAGGGGGCACTCAACTGCTGAGTCACATCCCCAGGCCATTTTATATTTTTTATTTAGAGACAGGGTCTCACTGAATTGCTTAGTGCCTTGCTTTTGCCAAGGCTGGCTTTGAACTCGTGATCGTCCTGCCTCAGCCTCCCCAGCAGCTAGGATTACAGGCATGTGCCACAGCGCCCAGCATAATAGAAGGAGTCTTTAATCTTTACAAAGCATAGTAGCGTATAGAGGAGCAATTTGGAAGGCTGAGGCAAGAGTTCAAAGCCAGCCCAGGCAACTTTTCTCAAAATTAAAAAAAAAAAAAAAAATAGAGCTGGTGATGTAGCTCAGTAGTAGAGTGTCCCTGGGTTCAATCCCCAGTACTGAAAACACAAACAAAATGAGAAGCCATGAGGACACTCTGAGATCCCAGGGCTACTAAGATGTGGGACTTAGACATCCATATTTCTGAAGAAGGGAGAAGAGGATGTTGCTGGAAACTTGAGGACAGAAAAAAAGTTAAATGGAGAGGACAACATTCAAACTTGTGTGACCTCATCCAGGGAAGGGGATTGTTAGTTTCTTTGATATATATATTTGGATGTGGCCCACTAATAGGAGCTGAGGCCTTTGGTGGAAGCCAGGTGGCTTGGGTAGAGGAATACATCCAGTCGACCGCAATCCCACAGGCAGAACGTGTATCCTGACCTCAGTCTCCTCCAAAGCCCAGGGAAGCCAAAGGCCAAGGAAGCCCATTGATGCAGCCAGTACAGGTCAGTTCCTAGCATGGAGCAAGCCAGGAAGTGTGGAGCATCAGTGGTGATATGCAGGGGCCAGCAGTGAAGAGGCCACACAAAGCCATGGGCCAAAGGAGGGATGTCTTAGGGAGTGAGTGCAGATAGACAAGGGGAGGAGGTCACTGCCCTGGGGACCTCCAATTAGAGATTGAGAGATAAAACAGAATCAGAAAAGGCTTCTTCAAAGGAGCAGTGAGACAGGAGAACAAAGAGAGCCACTCATGCCTGTAGCCAAGCAAGCTGTCCAGTAGAATGGAGGAAGAGAAGGGGGAGGGGGAGGGGAGAGAGAGAGGACTGGGATAACCACTTCAGGTAGGTCAAGTAGTCTGAAGGTTGTGGATGTGTGCATGTGCTCGTGAGTTTGCATGTGTGTGTGGGGGGCAATAATGTACATAGAATATTTCTGAAAAGTGACAACAACAATTTATAGTGAGTGCTTCTAGCAGAGGGATCTAGGGGTGAACAGAAGGAGGGAGACCCAGCTACTCATTTTCTTCCATTTCGGATGTATTTAATCAAATCCTTATAGGAATTTTTTCAAAGGAAGAAAATACGGTTTTAACCCCCACCCTCACCTCCGCACCCCTACTGGGGTATAAGTAGTACATGGCAATAGTATCAGCAACTCAGGAAGGATCACAGGCCAGCCTAGGCAACTTAGCAAAGTGCTATCTCAAAATAAAAAAATAAAAAGGGCTGGGGATGTGGCTCAGTGGTGAAGCGCCCCTGGGTTCAATCCCCAATGCTGTGAGGAATAAAAAAAAAAAGGTTCTGTCATAACAAGAGAGATACAATATTTTCTAAAAGAATTTTTGTAGTTGTGGATGAGCAGAATGCCTTTATTTTATTTGTTTATTTTTATGTGGTGCTGAGGATCGAACCCAGTGCCTCATGCATGCTAGGCAAGAGCTCTGCCAGTGAGCTACAGCTTAGACCTGAGATAGAATTTTTTGATGCTGCAGCTTGAACCCAGGACCTCATACCCATTAAGCATGTACTTTATCACTGAGCAATACTCCCCAGCCCCAAGAACAGATCTGCAGTTTTCTCTGATCCGTTGGAAATCAGGCTTGGGATAACCCTGAGACTTAAGGAGCAGAGTTAATGGAGTCTAGGAGGTGCAGGCCTGAGAAGACAGTTGCTGTAAGGATGACCTCCCTGTGTCACTCCAGCCAAAGGCTTGAGGAGCAGTGACCTCAGAGGTCCAATTTAAACTATGCCCTGCTGTGTGCTGTAATCCCCTTCAATTACTCCTAATCCCCTACTCCATTCAGCCCAAGACTTCAGGAAAGCTTAAGTCTTCTCATTGTAGTATCTTTTTGATAATTTTACATGGCATGCTTTTAGTATTCCTAATCTTGTATATCAAAAATGAATCTCCTACTGGGCACAGTGGCACACAACCAGAAGTTCCTGGGTGATAGAAATATGAGTTGTTTGGACATTATAGCAGAGAGGGTCCCAGAAAGAAACAGCTGGCATGCTTGAATTGAGAAATTGGAAACTTCAATAGTTTGGGAGGCTGAAGCAGTAGGATTGTGAGTTCAAAGCCAGCCTCAGCAAAAAGTGAGGCACTAAGCAACTCAGTCAGACCCTGTCTCTAAAGAAATACAAAATAGAGCTGGGGATGTGGCTCAGTGGGCAAGTGCCCCTGAGTTCAATCCCTGATACCCCCCCCCCAAAAAAAAGAAAAAGAATTCTTTTCCTTAAAGAATTTATGAGTTTGGACGATATTATCTTGAAAGAGTGATTCATCATAATTCTCTTTCTGATAAAGTTGTATCTTGGACAAAGTATTTTTTCCCTACAGAGCACTCTAGAATCCTTTGAAATTTTTGTTGTTTGTTTTTTAGTTAAGAATCAGCTGCAATCCAGGCATGGTGGTGCATGTCTCTAATCCCATCTGTTTAAGAGGATCATAAATTCAAGGTCAGCTGGGCGTGGTGCCCATGATTGCAATCTCAGCTCAGGAGGCTGAAGCAAGAGGATCACGAGTTCAAAGCCAACCTCAGCAAAAAAACAAGGTGCTAAGCAACTCAGTGAGACCCTGTCTCTAAATAAAATACAAAATAGGGCTGGGGAGGTGGCCTAGTGGTCAAGTGCCCCTGAGTTCAATCCCTGGTAACTGATCCCCTCTCCCCCCGAAAAGAAAAAGAAAAAGAAAAAGGGCTGGTGATGAAGCTCAGTGGTAGATTATCCCTGGTTTCAATCCCTGGTACTTTAAAAAGAAAGAAAGAAGGGAGTAGGGGAGAGAATCAGCTTGAAATTTGTGGAAATTAGGGAATGTGCACTAATTTTTATTCCCATTGCATGTCCAAAGGATGGGGACTCTGGTAAGGTCCCCAGGGGAATTAACCTCTCAGGAGCCACAAGCCAACTTCAGGAGGCTCCTTACCAAGAGAAAGAAGGGTAGGATGTGGAAAGGAGACATGTAGGAGATAGCTTTAGGAAACTGTTCCCCTCCTGAAGCTGCCTTCTTGGGGTGGGTGGGGGACTCCCAATCTAACAGACTTGATATTTTTCTAACACAGGGGTTTCCCAAAAGGGAAGGACCAGAAGAGGAAAAGGAGCCATCAGCCCACCTCCCTTCTTGGAGCCCCACATGCTAAGGTCAGACTGGGCTCCACTTCCCTCTCCATCCCCCACTCCCAAGTCAATTTTTCAATATGACCTATGCTTTGAGTCTTCCTGCCTCAGTCCTGATAAAAGAGAAACTACAAGGGGCTGGGGATATATCTCAGTTGGTAGAGTGTTTGCTTTGCATGCACAAGGCCCTGGGTTCAATCCCCTGCACTGCCCCCCCCCCCCCCACACACACAAAAGAAGCTACAACAGAGCAGGGGGCTTGCTTCCAGAAAACTAGTTGTTAACTATTTACTAGCACACAACTGCCCCTATTCTGTTTCTGCCATCAACAAAGTCTGATTCAGGGAAGTCACTCAGAAGCTGAGCTTCAGTTTTCTGTCAGATGGAAATCTCATAATATCTACCTAATTGGATTGCTGGGAGGATTAAATATGATTATAATCCTGTAACATAATTAGCATAATGTTTGGTTATTAGTAAATAATTAATATACTTTAGTATGGTTCTAGTCATCTATTGCTGCATAACCAACCAACCTCAAATTTTAGGAGCTTAACACACATTTGATTTGCTCATGAATCTATAATTTGGTCATAACGTGGTGAAGATAACTCATAACCAGAGAGATACAAAAGCTGGAGTTTGGAACCATGTTAATTCATGCCTCTGGCAATTGATGCTGGCTCTCAGCTGGGAATGCCAAGCATATACCTACACAGGCTTCTCTGGGTAGCCCCAGCTTCCTTTCAATATGGTGTCTGGTTTTCCTGGTTTTCCAGAAAAAAAGCTAGATGTTGGGTGTCTCACCATTTGTAATTTAGCCTTGGAAAACACACAGTATCACTTTCTATTTCTTAAAAGCAAGATTCTAAATCTAGGGAGGAGAATTAGATTCCTTCTTTTGATAAGAAGAGCAGGAAAGAATTTGTGGACATGTTTCTAAACCATCACAGCTATTATTAGTATCCTTGCTTTCAGTACACTCTAGCTTCTGTAAGTGAATTATCCCACTTCTTACTTCTGGGCTCCCTGTGGGAGGGTAGGGTCCATTGGATTTGTTAAGGTCCTTTCCCCCTTATCACTCTCCAAGTGAACCCAGAGCCCTGCCAACTGCAGAACTCAGTGAATGTTATAGAAGTGAATTCTCTTCTTGCAGGAGCTGGCCCTGAAAATTTATGTTCCAATTTCCTTGGATGGCATCCCAGTTGGCCACATAAAAACTGAGGTGAGAGACCTGGGCAGGACACAGTCCAGGAGGGCAGGAGACTTTACCAGCAGAGCTGTGACTCCAACAGGTCCTACTCATCTTGAAGTGGGGGTGATTGTGATAGCAAGTTTATGGCTTAAAGAAACTCTCTCCAAAGGCTGCTTTGAAGTTGGAATGTCGTGATCACTGTCTGGGAGTCAGATCAGGGGTTCAGGATGTAACTTCTTTCTTTGGTCTTATTTCCTGTCAAATTGAGATAAGAAAAGCTTCATGGATTGTTCATTTGGAACAGATCACCCTATTCTCTAGAAAGCCAGGTTGGAAGCCAGTTTCTTCTGGATTGTGACTGATGGGGGTCACAGTCTCTCTAATAGGAAAAAAAGAATAGAAAAATCCAAAGTGGAGCCAGGCACAGTGGCACAAGACTGTAATCCCTGAGGCTTGGGAGGCTGAGACAGAAGGATCACAAGTTCAAAGCCAACCTCAGAAAGGGCGAGGCACTAATCAACTCAGTGAGACCCTGTCTCTAAGTAAAATACAAAATAGGGCTGGGGATGTGGCTCAGTGGTCAAGTGCCCCTGAGTTTAATCCCTGGTACCAAAAAAAGAGGGCAAAGTGGAGAGAAATGCCTTGCCTACTATGGGAAATGAATCTATCTCATATCTTGAGATCCACAGAGCTGGGATCTAACTCCAGGGAGAAGTGTGTGTGTGTGTGTGTGTGTGTGTGTGTGTGTGTGTGTGTGTGTGTGATGTTTGGGTAGGGACTTCTTGGGGAAAGACCCAGGAAGGAATGCCCCAGAAAACTCTTCAGTAGAAGGAGTTGGGAGTAAGAGTTGGAGAGGTTCAGGGGAGTAACGTATAGAGCCTTAGGCCCAGCCCTTCAACTGGCAGGAGGCTCCCTTCAGCCTTAGCTGTCCCTCTCTGTTTCCCCTCCTGCCCAACTTATGCCAACAGGTTCTTGTCCTTGCTCAGTGATCTCCCTAGTAAGTCTAAGATGGGTTGAGGCCCTGTGTGCCTGCCTGGGTGGAGAAATTAGGGTCAGTCCTTCCTTCCAAGGCAGGACTTTCCAAGGGCATCAGGACTTTGGCCTGTGCTAGTTCCATCACAGGGAATGTCAAGGCCCTCTGGGCCTGTCTCCAACTATGGAGTAACCCTAGGCACACTGGGGCCTCTACTCTGAGCCACGGTCTGCTCACTTGTGCATAGCACAGTTGTCTTGAACCGTTTTTCCCAAAACGTGGCTCATGAATCTTATGGTCAGCAGGGATATTTAGGAGAAAAAAATGGGCTTGAGCTCATTTCCCCAGAAGCAGACCCTGAGATAAAGCTTTGAGTGAAAGTGTTTCACTTGGGAGGGTGAGCCAGGAAGCACTCCTGGAAAGAGAGGAAGGTAGATGGAGAAGGACACTAACATAGGGTGTGCCAAGTAGATTCTATGGTGAGCAACTGTGACTCATCCCCCTGGGACCTCTGGGAGACTATCTTACCTATGGCAAGTTAAGGGCCTGTATTCAGGGCACTGCCAGCCTGTCCTGTGCGCCTGCAGCCAGAAACCTCCAAGGGTGAGAGTCATCTGTGCTTGCAGTAAGAAGTCCTCAGCACGTGTGAGAATTGTGAGGTCTAAGGGGATATGATCGAGGCACAGGCAGAAGTTGCTACAGGGACAAGGATTTTGCTCACTACTCTTCATACATGAGAGATCAATGATAGTTTCCATAGAAATAATGTTACCTTTATGGTAATTATCACGGTCTTCAATGTGCACCTGGGCCACCAAAACTGAGTTGTCTGGTTCAGCTTAGCTTAGATCTAGTAAAGAGAATGCCAACTGGCTAAAATATTCCCACACCAGTTTCATATTATTGTCTATGTTTGTTTTGTTTTCATTTTATTATTAGTTATTACAAGCCCTAAAGATGGATCATCAATGCATAAAAATAGCATTGAAAAATAGTTATAGGGCTGGGGATATTGCTCAGTTGGTAGAGTGCTTGCCTCGCATGTACAAGGCCCTGGGTTCTCTAGCACCACAAAAAAAAAAAAAATTAGGTATAAATATTGTAAAATAAAATGTGATTAGATATACTAGAGCCAATGAGCATGAAGAATGAGCTGAGTTAAACAAACAAAAAAGAAAAGAGAAGTGTGAATCAGAAAGAAAGTTATGTGACTCAATATCCAGAAATGGGATTTTTAAAAAATAGTTATTTTTTAGTTGTATTTTTTTTTTAATGTGGTTTTGAGGATTGCACCCAGGGCCTCGCCTGTGCTAGGCAAGCACTCTACCGCTGAGAAATGGGATTTTGTTGGCTGATCTGCATTTCCTCCAGTCCCTGAGGCATTGTCTATTTGCACCATCTTTGCATCAAGCCCTGTAAGCTATTAGAAATTTGTTTTTTTTCTAGCATAGGAGTAAAAGAGGCTCCAGCATGATAGTCATGCATTTTCTCAACAAAGAAAGAAAAGATAAAACCCCTAGAAGGATCATTAAAGTTGTCCAGCTTACAGTGAGGACCAATACAATTTCAAATCCAAATGGAGTCAGAGGCTACTAAGGAATATTTTGATCAGAAAAAAAAAGCACAGCATGCTCTTGGCAAAATTACTTGATCAAACCCCACTTTCAGATGACGCATAAAATCAATGACACACAACGTGAAAGAGCGATTGTTGTCCCCAGCAAGTACTAGCAGACAATTGGCTTTATTGTTGAATAAAACCACTTGTGGCAAGTCTTGTTCGTTGTCCATCCAGAATTCATTCCTTTCCTTCTTTCTTAATAATAGATCCTTGATTTTGGTCCATGCACCAAAGTCTCCAGCTCAGGCAATCAATTATAAGTGATCCAAATCAATCATGACCAATCCACTTCCCACTTCCCCAGTCCGTTCCCTTCGTGCTACCGGAGACCACCACGAGACCCAGTTCTGGCCAATTAAATGTGATGGGACAGTTGGGTGCTGTGATGCACACTTGTAATCCCAGCTAGCCAGGAGGCTGAAGCAGAAGGATTTCAAGTTCACAAAGTCAGACTCTGCTATTTAGTGAGATTCTGTCTCAAAATACAAAATAAAAAGGGCTGGGGGGCTGGGGCTGGGGCTCAAGCGGTAGCACGCTTGCCTGGCATGCATGTGGCCCGGGTTCGATCCTCAGCACCACATACAAACAAAGATGTGGTGTCTGCCGAAAAACTAATAAATAAATAAATATTAAAATTCTCTCTCTCTCCCTCTCTCTCTTTAGAAAAAAAAAGGGGGGACTGGGGATGTAGCTCAGTGGTAGAGTGATCCTGGATTCAATACTTAGTACTACCAAAAACCAAACAAACAAATAAACCACTGATGGAATATCTGCTGAGGATCCTTCTCTGAGAACTTTTGTTTTCTCAATAAATTAATTGTACACGCCAGCCCTCCTCTTCCCCTGTCTTCCTAACTTGAACAGTCATGGTGCCTGGTGCTGGACAGCCATCTTGTAAATATGACATAACCAGAACAAAGCAAAGTAAAAGTTGAGAGAATTATTGAGCCACTGAATGCATGTGAGTGTCTGCCTGCTTGTTCACAGTCCAGAAGTCAATCTCTCCTGCTGAAAGCCATTGTAAATCAAGGTTTCTATTACTAGTAACTGAAAGCATCTCTGATGGGAGTACCACTGGCATGGGGAATATACGTTAGCGGGAAAAATCTTTTCAAAAGGCATGAGAGAAATGTGCTTGATGACTTTTTGTTCTGTTTATCCCTGAATTCCTTTGCAAGATTAGAGATGAGCTCTCGGGTCCAGTTGGCTTCCAGCCATGAGGAACCCCAGCAGGAAATGGAGAAGGAAGAGAGTGAGATGAGGCACCTGATCGCCTGGTGACCTGCCTGCGAGTCCCCCATGGGTTGTGTGTATTCTTCAAGAGGCCATTGTTCCTCCAAAGGCAGCCTCTTCTACCAGTTTCCTCCCTTCTGATCATATCCCCAGTTCTCTCCCCTCTTGCTTCAGATCAAATGGTAGAAACAACTCTGCTGCTGCTCACACAGGTTGTCACACTGTCCCGTGGGGTGCTCCTACATCCACATGTGTGTAAATAAGCCTTCCCCAAATAAACCAGTTTTGAGTGCATCATTATCTTTTTGTATGCTGACCCATCAAGCTGCATCAATTCACAGATTCAAAACAAAACAAAACTTGCATCTGTGCATCAAACCACACCACCACTGTATTCACAAAGACCAGCTGTCAGGCAACAATCTGGCTCCTGATCTTGATATATATAGAAACAAATAGCAAGAAGAGTCAATGCTTTCCATTCATGGCCTCTCTGACTATTTTCAGATACTGTGTAGAGAAATGGACAAGTAAAAGACACTGTTGAATAAAGTATGCTGGCTGTTGAGGGAAAGATATTCACATGAGGTTTTGAAATAAGAGATGAGATACAGCATCCCTTCCTGGCACGGTGGCCCTTTGATGTGGGTGGCTGGCCCAAGCAGCAGCTCAGTTGCACACTCAGTCTCTTGATTACCCTGAACTTTCAGCTTCAGAGTGAGACTATCGCCATTTTTTTTTTTTTTTTTTATGCTGAGGAAAAGACATCAAGATTTGGAAGACAGAATGGCGGTGCCAAAGCTTAGCCTTTGAGAATATAATTCTTTCCTTCCGTTTGAAGGTTTTCTTCTCTTGGCAGAGAAATCTATATAAAAGCACTACTAGAAAAATAAAAATATTCCATCAGACACAAATACAAACATGTGCACACACATGCATATCAAAGAAAACACAAAAATGCTTGTGGTAAAACAAAACAGAAGATGCAATGAAATAGGAAACACCGCAGAAGATGACAGAATTGCTGGGCGTGGTGGTGCATGCCTGTCATCCTAGCAGCTTGGAAGCTGAGGCAGGAGGATCCCAAGTTTAAGGTCAGCCTCAACAATTTAGAGAGGCTCTAAGCCACTCAAGTAAGACTGGTGTCTCAAAATACAAAATAAAAAAGGGCTGGGGATGTGGCTCAGTGTTTAAGTGCCCCTGGGTTCAATTCCTGATACCAAAAAAAAAAAAAAAAGAAAAAGAAAAATTAATGTGAATATATCACCTATATCAATAAATATAAATGGGATAAACCCACCCTTATAACAGAAAAAAGATACATTAAATAATAAAACAGTGTCCTATTGTATGTTATATGTGACACATCTTCACCAAAACAACTCAGAAAGACTAAAAATAAAATATGAACCAAAGTATATATACCAGAAAATACTGAGCTGAGACTTCAGTGTAACTATCAGCCAAGGTTAAATTAAAAATGTTAAAAAATGTTAAATGAGGCAAATGGAAGTTAAACAGAAAAAGGAGCATTATCCATGTTAGGAATCTAATTTCCAAAAATCTCTCTTCACCAATAACCGTTTCAAAATAAAAAATAAGCTATGATAATTTAGAATAACTCTATACAGAAATGAAATCAGAATGAGCTGAAACATGAGAATAGGTATTAATCAACCCTATCAGCTCATAATATATCAAGAAAACAAAAGATAGGTAGGAATACAGAGAATCTAAATAGTAATTAAATATCATTAATACTGAGATAAGAATCTCAAAATATTAGCAAACATAAATAAACACTATCTCAAAGGAATCATTCCTCGTATTTAAAGAAGTTCATCCTAATTGTACAATTAGGAACTCTCTAACAAAATTGATTATATTAACAGATATAAGGAGAACTACATAACATCTTCTCAACAGATGTGAAAAATAAATTTGACAAAAATCTCAGGTATACTTTTTTTTTTTTTTTTTTTTTAGAAAAAGCTAAAAGGTGATTTATTGCTCTGCTAGCAAAGGAGAAACACAGGGGACTTCTGTCCCAAAGGCTATGATTCTGCCCATTAGCAGGAACTGGGGGTTTTAAAAGAGGTGATTCAGAGAAAATGAGATTAGGGAGGAGAGATCAGGAATGAGAGGATCAGGGAAAAGATCAGGGAGGAGAAAGTTAGGAAAAAGAAGATAGAGAAGATTAGGGAGGATAAGATCAAGAAGGAGAAGGTTAGGAAAAAGATCAGAGAGGAGAAGGTCAGAGAGAAGAAGATTGGGAAAAAGAAAAACATGTAAGTTTTAAAGCCGCAAGGACATAGTCAAAGCATCAAGTGAACCTCTGTTACGTCTCCCCACTGTCAGTTTCTAGCTTCCATTTCTATGGAAAGTGGGCAATGACCTCTCCAAGCTATTTCCTGTTGAAAGAGGGCGAAGTTGGGGGAAAGACCCAAGGTTCACATCCACTCCTGGTTTAAAAACAAACAAAACAAGGCATGGTGGTATGCCTGTAATTTCAGCAATTTAGGAGGCTGAGGCAGGAGGATCTTAGCCTCATAATTTAGTGTGAGTCCCTGTCTCAAAATACAAACTAAAAAGGGCTGCAGATATAGCTCAGTGGTAAAGAAGCCCTGCGTTCAATCCCCAGTACCAGAAACAAAGAAAAAAAATAGGAATAGATTGATGTAGTTCCTCACCATAGTTTCATACATACGTATGCATGAACCAAAACCACCGTCACACATAAGAGTGAAACCGAGAATTCATCCCCACTGAAGGCAAGTACTGGGTGATAGCAGCCACCAACATCACTATCATTTACTATGCCTCTGGCAGTTCAGACCAATGTAAACAAAAAAGAGAAATAAGAGGTGTAAAATAGGGGAACAAGATGGGGCTGGGATTGTGGCTTAGCGATAGAGCACTTGCCTGGCATGTGTAAGGTCCTGGTTTCAATCCTCAGCATTGCATACAAATAAATAAATATCCATTGGCAACCAAAAAAAATTTTTTTAAATTTTAAAAAAGATATGGGAATAAGAAAGCAGAACTACACTTTCTAAAGCCAGGCATAGTGGTGCATGCCTGTAATTCCAGCAATTCAGGAGGCTGAGGCAGGAGGATTGCAAGTTTAAGCCCAGCCTCAGCAATTTAGGGAGGTCTAAGCAAACTTAAAGAAACCCTGTCTCAAAATAAAAAATAAAAAGGACTAGGGGTGTGGCTCAGTGGTAGAGTGCTTGCCTGGCATGCATGGGACCCTGCACTGCAAAAACAAAGAAACAAACAAAGGCTCAGATCCACTTATCATAAGAGAAAAGATGCCAATTAAAACAGTAAGATTCCTGTTTCTCCTATCAGATTTTCAAAGATCAGTATATTTGATAACACCAAGTGTCACTGAAGATGTTGAGAAACAGTTTCCCCAGAGACAACGGTTAAGAGTGAAGTCAGTACAGTTTTAGGGAGGATGATTTGGCAATAGTTGTCCAAAATCTTTTACCCAGAATTCAACTTCTTGGATCTTTAATTCACATAACTACACTAAGTTTTCCAATTTAAAACCAGATGCAGTGGCAGACCTGAAGTCTCAGCTACTCAGTAGGCTGAGGTGGGAGGATCACTTAAGCTCAGGAATTTAAGACCAACCTGCAATACATAGTGATACCATCTCAAAACAAAACAAAACAAAAGCAAGCCGCCAACGACTTGGGATGTTGAGGCAAGAGGATCACGAGTTAGAGGCCAGTCTGGGCAACCTAGTTGGAGCCTATCTCAAAATAAAATAAAGGGGTAGGGATGTAGCTCAGTGGTAGGATGCTTGCCTAGCATGTGCAAGGTCCTGGGTCCAATCCTCAGCCCAGCAAAACAAACACCACCACCCAAAAGCTGTTCAAGATATGTGCTTGAGCTGGGTGGGCATGGTGGCACAGGCCCGTGGTCCCAGCAGCTGGGGAGCCTGAGACAGGATGATCACAAGTTCAAAGCCAGCCCCAGCAACTAGCAAGGTCCTAAGCAACTTAGCGAGACCCTGTCTCAAAATACAAAATAGAAAATAAAAAGGGCTGGGGATGCAGCTCAGTGGCTAAGCACCCCTGGGTTCAATTCCTGGTACCAAGAAAAAAAATGTGCTTGAAGACAGGCTTCTTTCCTGGTTTCTGTTTTCTAGCATCTTAGCTTAGTGGGCCTAAAAATTGATGCACAGGGGCTGGGGTTGTAGCTCAGTGGTAGAGTACTCGCCTCACATGAGTGAGGCCCTGGGTTCAATCATCAGCACCACATAAAAATAAACAAATAAAAATTCATGCACATAAGAATCAAGTAGAGGGGCTGGGGAGATAACTTGCCTCTGCCTTGCATGCACAAGGCCTTGGGTGC
Organism: Ictidomys tridecemlineatus; assembly: GCF_052094955.1. Classification (NCBI taxonomy): domain Eukaryota; kingdom Metazoa; phylum Chordata; class Mammalia; order Rodentia; family Sciuridae; genus Ictidomys; species Ictidomys tridecemlineatus. The sequence continues at coordinate 23,300,265 of NC_135478.1, forward strand.
AATCCTCAGCACCACACACACAAAAAAAAGAATCAAGTGGAGGACTTGTTAAATCACAGGTTGCTGGGCCTTCGCTTCCAGAATTCCTGATTGGGTAGAGCAAGAGGAACCAAGGAAAAGCACTTTAACCATAAATTGTGTATGACATAAGGTAAAGTTAAAAATTTGCATGTGGATATGTTGAAAAAGTGGGTTTTTTTTTGTTTGATCCCCTAGATCAAATTAAAACTTCAACCTCACCCAACAATCTCTTATGTTTAACATAAGAGCTAAAACTATAAAATCCTTAGGTGAAAAGTAACATGAAGTTCCTTGTACTTGAGAGCCATGGTGGAATAAATTCTTACTCATTTGTGGTAAAATACGAATATTTGGTCTCTGTGCCCAATTTCTGACAGAGTTCCTGAAAACCTGTGGAATTTCCTCAGTGATAGAAATATCTTGTAATTTATAAGGAGCCTCTTTTGATCATACCTGGGCTTGTGCTAATGAGGTGATTTAGGCTAGGTTTCCTAGATAATTTCAGGATGGGGCTGGTCACCAGAAGGACCAAAAGTGATTGAGAGCGAAGTAAGGGGTTGGAGATTAAGGTCTATAAAAATTCTCAAACAGCAAGATTTGATAAGCTTCTGGACTGGTGGACACATTCAGATCTCCATACCAGGAGTGTGGCACAACCCAACTCCACAGGGACAGAAACTCCTGTGCTCAGGACACTTCCAAATCTTGCCCTATGCCCCTCTGCCTCTGAGGGATCAATTGTATTCTGTTCAACAAATTAGTTAGTAAAGCATTTTCTTAAGTTCTGAGAGCCCATTCTAGCAAATTACCAAATCTCAGGAGGAGATCATGGGAAACCCAGATTTATGTCTATGTCTGTCGGAGTAGGCCAGGAACTTGTGACTGGTGTCAGAAGCTGAGAGCTCTGCATACTTCCGAAAAGTTAGTGTCTGAGAAAGTGTCCAGAGAAACAGAGAACTGGTTGTTGGTGTGGGAAAACTCTCCAAACCAATAGTTTCACTTAGATGGAAAGAAATTCAAACAGTCGGACCTGATCTGCAGACTCTTCTGACCTGGAGGTAGACTTATGGATGGAAAGCACGGTTTCCTATTCATAATAATGGCACTAATATTGTCACACACACACACCCCACACACTCATTCCCCGACTCCTCCCCCACTTTTTTTTTTTTTTTGTCTAGGTAAAACAGTAAAGTGAACAAATCTTAAACCTGACTTTTTACATGTACACCCATCTGACCACTACCTAGATCAATACATAGAACATCTCCAGCATCCCACAAGGCTCTCTTGGACCCCTTCCCCAGTTTTTAAACCTCACTATGTTTTCATTTGTTCCTATAAATACATGGAATTGTAATTACTATTCTTTCATGCCTGGTTTCTTCTATTCAATACGACTTTTTAAAGATTCATGCATGTTATTGTAGGAGGCAATACTTTGTTGTTTTTCATTGCTGAGTACCATAACATTATATGCTAAGTCACAATTTGTTTCTACTCACTTATTAGTGAACATTGGGGTTGTTTCCAGTTTTTATTACACATAAAATTGCTATAATATCCCTGTAAATGTCTTTTGGAACATATAAACACCTTGCTTCTCTTGGCTATACAGTATTATCAAGGAGTTTATTACAGGATCATAGAGTTACCTGTGCTTAACCTTAGTAAATGACTGCAAATTGTTTTCTAAGTCATTGTGACAATTCACCTTCCCAACAAAAATGTCTGGCAGATCTGTTGAATTCTCCACCTTGCCATATTTGGTACTGTTAGTCCTTTCAAGTTTAACCTTACTAATAGGACTATCTCATTAATTTTTAACTTCTTATAATTTTTATTTGACTTATATTAATTTTTATTTACCTAAAATGGGTGGTCCGTGGATGCTGAATGTTTGAGAAATGTGTAGGACTCTTCTAAGTATTCAGAAATTCCCTGAGGATGTGTGGGTGTGCTTTTGCCTATATATGTGCCCCAGTCACAAATGAATGCCGCAGACCCCACCCTCCTGGCCTCAAAACAGACCCTTCCTTTCCCCATGAACAGGAAGAGTTTAGTTGGGATCCCAGGGGAGATGTTTCCATCACCAGCAACATCTGGGGAACATCTGGTGAGCCTATCCCAGGACAGGGAGATGCTTTTATGGAGAAAACACATCACTTATTTGATTGTATTTTCCCTTAATCTCTTTTCTTCTTCCTGCTCCCCAATCTTAAATCCTCACTCCATTCTTTGCCAACTCCCTGCCCTGGTTTTCCTAGTGCAAACCCAGGCAGCTGGAGAGATCCTCATTAACTCTAGTGCTCAATCCTGCCCGTTCCCTGATCAGCAAGCAGTCCCTTCCAGCAACTGAGTCAAGGAATGTTGCAGCTCTTGGGTTCTCTGGTTCAATGCTTCCATTTTACAGATTGGAAAGAGGGAGTCAGGGGCAGAAACCAGACCAGAATGCCACTTCTAGGTATTTCAGACACTACTTTTCTGCAGGATGCTTGCACTGAGGATTGGAGGCAAGTAGGAAGGCAAGCAGTGGAAAGGATTCCTTGGGACCAGCAAATTCTGCAGCCTATAGCCGGGGAGAACACAGCTGAATATCTGGGGTGGGGGTGGGGGTAACTGCTCTGACAGCTGAGTCACCTTTAGCAAGTGACACTCAACTCTGTAGATATTAAACTCCTGCCTGAGCAGTCTCAGCCACACCATAGATTTCATACACCACTGTGTGTGTGTTGAGAATTCCTCAATTGCCATCTCCAGCCCTGTCCTCAAGAAGTCACTGGAAGCTTGATTCCAGCTGCGCAGACACCTCCCCCTAAGAAATGCATCTGGAAGGACAGGAGCTATGTCAGCCCCTAACCTGTTTTCCTCTGGTTCTCTCTGGAAAGTAAAGGACCATCGATAGATCCTAGCCCTCTTTTTTTTACACACCAATGGAAGAAGTGGGGCCCTCACAATCATCTCCACTCCAGATGCCGTCCAGGAGGACAGAAGGTCACCCCCACCCCCACCTGGAGGAGGGTGGAATGGAATCCTGAGGGCTGGGCTAGTCGCTGACAGTATTCATCTAGGACAGTCAGAAGAACCCAGAATGCAGCGGGAGCAGAGCTGGAAGGGGGAGGGTCAGGCTCCCACGAAGGCTCCCTGGAGGAGGCAGTGCAAGCAGAGAGCCCTTAAAGGCGCTGGGATTCAGGTAAGCAGAGAGAGGGCCAAAAGGCAGTTCAGGTGATAAGGAGCTGCTGCAGCAAGGGTGTGAAGGTGGGAACCTCCAGGTGCTGGATAGTATCAGGACTGGTGATTGGGAAAAGGAGCAGGGAGTGGGCTCCTGGACCAGTAGTTGGTGGCTGGGCACACACATTTTCCTCTGCGCAGAGGTACTGGGGAGAGTTGGCCCTGAGTCAAGGGAGGTCTTGGCGGGAGCAGAAAAGGCAACAGGCCATTTTAAGTGGCCAAGGTCTGGCCCGGAAGAAACCAGCTTCTCTCCACTTTTTTAAAAGGGGGGGGGGATGGGTGGGGGTGGGGAAGTTGGTTCTGAGAACCTCTAGTCCTGGGCTGGGCAGAGATGAAAGTCAGGCCCTCGGATGATCTCCTTTACTCTCCCTCCCTACTCCTCTTACATCCCGGAGATGGGTTCATCTCCAATCAGTTTACTTTTCTGGCGGATCTGGGGGTGGGTGGTAGTGTGGGGGCAGAAGAGTTAACGCTTAGATTGGATTATAATAGACTGCCTCCGGTGGAGTGAGGGTAGAGGGCGTGTAGGAGGCCTCCCTTCTGCTGTCTTGTCCCAGGGTCTTGCGAAGTTTCGCGAGACTCCTGGCCTCAGTCTACCCTTCTGCAACGGCGCAGTGAGGTGAGGTGGGCATCTTTACGAGAAGGCTCTCCCAGCCAGGAAGGTCGGCGCCTTGAGGACCAGTGCAGGAGGGCGGCGCGGGCTGGGGGAGGGTTGGGCGGAGAGCTGCAAGGCGCCGCCGCGGGGTCAGAGTCCGCCGGGAGGCCCCACGGCCGCTGCGCCGGCTCCGGGCGGGGAGGAGCGGCGCCTCCGGGGCGGGGCCGCCGGGCGGTCTGGCGGGAGGCCCGGCGTGCGTCAGCGCAGTGAGCCCCGGAGTTTTCCACTGACGAGGAGGGCGGAGCGGCGGGCGGGGCCGGGCGCAGCCAGTCTCCCGCCGCCGCCGCAGCCGCCGGACGCGCAGAGCGAGGGGCGGCTTGACCGACGGCTGCCCGGCGGAGCGCAGAGAGTCGCGGCGCGGGGAGCGTGCCGGGCTGGGACGAGGGTCGCGTCGGTGTCCTTGGCGAGCGACCGGCTCTCAGGTGAGTGCTAAGGGGACCCGAGACCTACTGGACGGGACTTTGGGGAGGGGGCATCCGGCGCTAGTGGCAGTGCTGCTCCGGCCCTTGCTATTCGCTCTCGGGCAACCCAAGTGGGCTCCGGGGCTGGGGGCTGCCCAACCCGGCCCGAGTCCACGGCTTGGAGCCGGGGAGGCTGGAGTCGTAGGTTTTTCGCTCCCTTCCCCCGCCCCGCCGCAGTTGCCCCGAGATGTCCCGGCTCCCAGAACCGGGTGCAGGTGGCAGAGTGGCCAGGCGCGCGCGTCCGCGGGTGAGTTTCCTTTTGACCCCGCTGCCTGAGAACTTTTCAGAAGTTTCTCGCGTGGCCGGAGCAGGTGACATTTGTCGCCTTTCTCATCGGGCTCCCCCCGGGGGAGGGTGCGGGAGCTGCGGCGTGTGCCGGGTGATCCTGGCAGGCGGGGGTCAGGGAGGGAGTGGAGGGATGAGCGAGGAGTGAGGCTTGGTGAGTCACGGACCCCGGGAGGGAGGAGGAGGGATTGTGTCGTACGCTCACCTGTTTGTCAGTCACCGTCACACTCAGAGGCCACCGCCGTGAGTCACGGGGCGCAGCTATACCGGCCACCCGCGGGCACACGTAGGTCCTCTCCCACGCACTTCTACTCCCTCCTCTGCACGTACTTCCTCTCCGTCCTCAGTTTCCCCTCCCCGGGGGGCCTTTTCCCCGTCACGCACTGTTGAGATGCCCACACCACAGCAACAGCCATACACTTAGTCACTCCTGTTCCCGGCACAGTCACACAGCCTTAGCCCACATTCCTGACACCAGAGCGTCCTCCCCAGCTCTCTCACTGCCCACCCAACACCTCCACTCAGAAGTCGCACAGTCCTCTGAAGCGTAACTCATCACCCCACACCCCCAAATCCTCCATAGCCCTGCCCTCTTATATCTCCGAATCCCAAAGTCATCTTCTCTGTTCTTGTACTGTCACCTCACCTGGCCCTGGCTTCTCTGTCCAACAGGTCACACCCCCTCTAGTCCCGGTGCTGAGCCATCTTTTAAGAATGCAAATCTGGTATTGTCACTCCCTACTTAAACCCTTCAGTGGCTTCCTGTGCCCTCAGGCTAAAGCCTGCCCTGTAGCCCAGGCTTTGCTGTCTCTTAAGTTGCCCCTCCTCCACTCACCTTTTTGGCTGTTCCTGCTCCAGATCCTCACCCATACTATACCCACTCTCTTGAAGAACTCTCCCTACATCCATTTTCCAGAGAAATCTGCCTTCACCCCTTCTTTTCCCTGTGATTCTTACCCTGCATGGCCCTTTCACCCTCTCCATTCCATCACCCCACACTGATTGTCCCCGTCCCCCAGCTCACACTTCTAGAGGACAACATTTGTTGTAAATCTTGCCCCCTGTATGACCAAACACCTACCCCAGTACTTGACTCATTATGGGAGCTCAGTAAATATTTGTTGAATGAATGAATGAATGAAGTTAAGGAGGCCTTGGCTTAGGTGGAGGGAGCTGTCACTGTCAGGTGTAATTTCCCTCCTGCAGAAGCAAGTGCCTTAAGTAGCCTGCAAATGTTTGGCACCTACCCAGTGCCAAGCCCTGGAGGCTAGGCCTAGGAACTGTCCCCTCCCCCAGATGACTTTCAGAGGGATGGGTGGGGGAGGGGTGTGCCCATGCTTCCTGTCTGCTGTCTCTGGGCTGTCCAGACAATTTGTTTCACTAGGGACCAGAGGTGCTCTTAGGTGCTTTTCCCCTGTCCTAGGAAGTAATTCTTGGGGGTTGGGGTCATGTGACCCCAGGTGTTTGGGGGTGGGGGTAGCTGGCCAAGGCCTTCAGTTCTGAGGTTAAAGGACACATTCTTCAGATTCCTGGAGGGGTTTGGAGGCGACTAAAGGTGCCCCCTCCCTAATACCAGCTCTGGCTGGGAGCTGAGGCACTGATGGGACTGCTGAGGTGGACAGAGGAGTTGATGGGACTTTTTAGAGGTCTTGAAATGTCCTTCCCCAAAAGCCCTGGGTTGCTTGGTGCCAAGAGTGAGGTGGCCTTCCTTGGATTCACGTAGTGCATCCTGAGTGTGTAGTTGTGGCCTGTAGGCTTGGGAGACATTCTCCTAGGCTGCCAGTGCCTGTGTGTGTGGTGGCTGGAGGGCTGCCTGATTCTCAGGGCCCAGTCAGATCCCGGAAGAAGCCTGGTTCTCTTTGATTCAGGGCCTGTCTCCCGGGGCTCCTTGGGGGTGTGGTATTTCTGTCTGAGCCAGCTCCCTGGGAATTTCTTTTCCTTCCTCCAGGACCCCAGGAGGGGGGTTGTGCTCACCCTGGGAACAGTGCCACGGTCAGGATCTTGATTCCTGGGGAGCTGCAGAGGGCCCCTCCCCCACCCTCTGACTCACTGTCTGACACTTTTCTTGGACTCTTTCACTATCTTTCATTCCTTTTCCTGACTTGGCTTCTTCTTGTTTCTGGCTCAGTCTTTCCATCTCATCTCCTGCCTCTGCCTCTCTCAGCCTCTGAATCCCCAGGTGGGACGGAGGAACTGAGATCCAGGAGCTCTTCCCCACCTCCTCAAAGGAGTATCAGGGAGATGATTCTCATTTCATTCCAGGTCTGCAGATCCTGCAAGGGGCTCATCACTCTTGCCTGTAGTGGGTTGTAACCTCCCTATGACTCTTTTCCTATCTGCAGCCTTGGAGGCTAGAACCCCCTCATCTTAAATTCTTCTGTGGACATTCCTGATGGCAGAGCCCTGGTATCTGGCCTGAGCTGCTTCCTTGACATCTCTTCATCTGTTTACTCTTGGGGAACAGGGGGCCTCCTGTTATGCCTGTGTTGGCACCACCTGCAGTTGGACCTTCCCTCTCCAGTCTTTAGGGCCACCTTTAAGTGTCATTCTTGCTTGAATCCTCTGGCACTGGCCAGTGGAGGAACATGTGGCCCTCTCCTAAATTAACTGCCAGGAGCCAAAGGTCACATTGAAAACTTGTGTGCTTATAATCTGTTTCTAGGTCGATTCCTGATACCAAGGGAGCTATCTTGGTCAGTTTGGACTGCTATAACAAAAATGGCATAGGCTGGGTGGCTTAGACAAAAGAAGTTACTTCTTCTGTTTCTGAAAGTGGGTAGGTGCAAGTTCAGGGTGTCAATCTGATGAGGAGGGTTCCTTTTCTGACTTGCAGATGCACTGTGTCTTACTGTGTCCTCACATGGTCTAGAAAGAGGTCATCTCTGTGTTTCTTATAAAGGCATTATTTCCATTCATGACCTTATCTCCCAAAGGCCTTTAAGCACCATCACTTGGGATTTGACTTCCAACACAGGAATTTTGGTAGGACACAAATATTTGGTCTTCAGCAGGAACCTAGAGAGGCAGGAGGAAAGAGTAGGGGACTCTGGGGGTCCCTTTGAAGATAACTTCTGAAAGAGAATGAGGTTGGGTTGTTCCAGTTTGTGCAAAGGCCGGCAGTTGGACAAGGGCATGGTCGGTAGGGGAAATGCAGGTTCAGCTGGAGTACAGAGAAGAGCCATAGGGAGACTGCAGGATGAGGCTGGAGGCCAAACAGTGGCCAGCTCTGCTTCAGCCTCTTAACTGATCCTAAGGTCAAGCTTCCCCAGGGGGAGCTACAGCAGAGTGGTGCTCTGCAATGGAATGGCAGGTGGATCTTTGGTTTTACATGGTCATTCTGGCTGCAGAGTAAAGAATGGTTGGGTGGAGAGAGCAGGAGCAGAAGCAGGGGACATGTGTAGTAGTGATGGGGACAGGGAGGTGATAAGGGTAGTAAACTTTATTTATTTTAAGTGCTAGGAATTGAACCCAAGGCTTGAACATCCTAGGCAAGTGCTGTATAGCTGAGCTACACCCTCAGCCCAGACTTTTTAAATTGATGGTGACCTACATAGAATGCATACAGTATACACATTCCGCATGTACAGCTAGATGAATTTTTAGTTTTTAGGCACCCCTATCACCATCAACCAGAGCACAACAGAGAACATTTCTAGACCTCACAGGAAATCCCCTCATGACTCTCCCCTGTGTGTGCCCCTCCCTCCCCTGGAACCACTATTCTGACTTGTGTAATCACCGATGAGTTTTGCCTTTTCTTGAACTTCATGATCAGGATTTTGTTTCTGGTTTCTTTGACTCGGTGTAATATCTGAGATTCATCTGTGTTGTGTGTATCCAGGAGCTCATTCTTTTTTCCACACATTTACCGAAACACTTATCATTGTCCGAGAACATGACTTGTATTGATTCCTGTAAACCTTCTAACCCTATGAGGTTTTAAGACAAAAGAGTCGGAGGCACAGAAATGTTAAGGAACTTGTCCAGGATCACCCAGCCAATTAATATCCAAGGTAGGGGTCAGAGGCAGGCAGTCTGGTTCTGGAGCCAGGGTTTTTAATACAATGCTGGGTGGCCTCCAGGATACCTACTGAGTCTGTGCCTGACTTTGTGTGAATGTGTATGTGAACTTCAGGACCCAGGGCCTGGACATAGATGAAGGGAGGGGGAGGAAGGAGTTGAGGATGGCTGCAGGTTTCTGGCTTGAGCAACTGGGTGGGTGGCAGTGCTGTTACTAAGATAGGGAACACAGGAAGAGGAACAGATGGTGTTGGGGGTGGGGGACAGAGACCAGGGTTCAATTTGGGGCCTGTGGAATTGTATGTTTCCTGGGGAAGGCCAGGCATAGAGTGGGCAATTTGGTGGTGGTGAGGAGGGGGACGCCGTCCTCAGACCAGGCACGTGAGGCATTCAGCACCCTATAGATGGCACCTGGAATTTGGGGGAAAGGATGGTGTCTCTCCACAGGGGCAGGAGGTGTGGGTGCTGTTGGTTCATGTGTGTGCTTCTGTGTCTGAATATCTGTGGTCTCTGTGTATGTGTGCATGTGTGTGCCTGGCTCTGGATTATGAGTTCCCCCATCTCCTGGGAGAGCCTGCAGGTCAGCTGGGAGCTGGGTTGTTTTTGTTTGTGGTTTGACCCTGGGAAGGGGGGTACCAAGCCTAAGAAACTTACCCCCGGAAACACCTGTGTATCCTCTTCCCCCAGGCCCAGGGTGGGGGGCTAGCCAGGGAGAGAGATTTTCTCGCTTCTCTCATGCCTGCTTGACAGAGGCTGTCCCTGGGATGGATTTTATCCAGTTAATTGGTTCACAGCACCTTCCCTAGGTTCGGGGACCTGGAGAGGCTTGGGATAAGGAAAGTGGTGTTTGGAAAGGACACCTGAGTAGAAGAGACCAAGACAGCTTTCTGGTTGGTTTTTCCTGTTCTTTCGTTTCCTGTGATGGCAGTGGGGGTGGGGTTCCCTAGCCCTAGGGCCTCAGCTTTGTTTCCCCTTCCTCCTGGCCGCCTCCTGGGGACCCAGCCCTGAGTGCCATAGGACCTGGCCACAGATACAAGGTAGCTGTGAGCAGCCCTGGAATTGAATCCTCTGGGGGTTCCTCAGGCAGAGGGGCTACACTTGGCATTTAGGGCAGAGAGCCCCAGCCCTCTCCACTCTGAGGCCAGGCTGGCTGTGGCGTCTCTGGTTGCATTCCACCGAGGGTTGGGGTCTCAGTGGGGAAGCACAGTGTGTCCTGGGGTGCTGCACCTCAGAAGCTAAAGGGGAATAGTAGTTTCCATGGGAGGTTCATTCAGACAGTTTAAAACCTTGGAGTAGAAGGCAAGACAGAGGTGGAGTTTAAGATCAAATGAAGGTTCCCTGTCACATTAAGCCTGCAGGCAGGGGACTTCTCTCCTGCGGGATGGGGGTTTCTGAGGGAAAGTCTGAGAAGTTCCATCCCTGGAAGGGAGGGGCTCAGGAAAGTCCTCCGGGTGGGAATGGGGGCCATCAAAGCCAGCTTTTCCCAGAGTGCCTGACCCTGGAAGGAGGGCCTGTGTGCAGGCTGGTGGGTATGGGGGTGTGCTGGAGAAGAGGAAGCAGTACCACCTTCTGAGGGCCCTGTGGGCTGTGGCGCGTGGCTGGGTTTCGCACACAAAGGTGCACAGACGGGAGCCCCCATGAGTCACCCCTGCAATGAGTCAGCCCCCATGACTCCTGTCCAGGAATGGTGTAGCCCAAGTCCATCAGTCCTTTTGTTGGTCTGTCTGCTGGTTGCCCTGGCTGGTGTGGATGTTGTGGGTAGGTGGGTTGTAGAAGGTGGTGGGGAAGGTGCCAGGCGGTTTCCCCAGAAGGCTTTGGGCAAAGGTTGTGGGAGTTTAAAGGCATCAGGATATGGATTGGTTTGGAGGAAGAAGTGCTGTGTCTTGTGCTGGGGGTGGGGGGCCCTCCTGGAGACTGCTCCTGTACCTAGAGCTTCTGGCTTGGACAGGAGGGCCAAGACCTAGCTCTGGGACACTTGGAGCACAAGTAGGAGGAATAGTGATCGTGGCTGAGAGCCTGCCTTCTGGAACCCTCTGCCAGGGCTTGCTGTGACCACCTGCCAGACACTTAACTTTCTCATTCCCATCCCAGGCCGTCTGTCGCCAGCCCCTAGAGCACCTCTGCGACCATGACTGGGCTGCTGAAGAAGAGGAAGTTTGACCAGCTGGAGGAGGACTCCTCCTCGTTCTGCTCCTCCACCTCCTCTGACTGCGTCTCTCGTTCCTGCTCCCCAAGCTCTTCAGTCTCAGATGAAGAGAGCCCCTGGGGTCAGATGCCCCTACCTGAAAGGGACTTCTGTGGCTCCCAAAGTTTTACCCGTGAGTCCTCTCTTCCCTGGGAACCCCACTCTACTTTTTCTTCCTTCCTGAAAGGTGAATTGGGAGGTCAGGTTTCCAGAGCTGTAGCTCCCTCACTTGGCTTCCTATGGCATCCACTTCAGGGGCTAGCTTGATTCACCTTTGCCCTTGGGAGTAGTGACATCCAGGATGCAGCTCCTTGGAGTGGCCCTGGGGCCTTCCCACTGAGCCCCTCCCTTCTGTTCCAGTTTCGTTTCTCCAGCTTGCACCCTGCCTGCCCTTCCTACAAACCCAGCTGCTGGAGTTCCACACCCCACACATCTCTGCCGCAGGGCCTGCCAGGCCAGTCCCTCTCTTGTCAAAATGCTGTTTGCCTTTGCCTGAACACACTGCAAGAGGGTTTTTTTTCCAGGTTATTTTCCAAGCTTGTGTAATTCTGATTCCAAATTGATAAAGAGGACTGGGGATATAGCTCAGTGGTAAGAACATTTGCCTACTATGCACAAGCTCTGGGTTTAGTCCCTGGCACTGAATTAAAAAAAAAAAAAAAATCCAGCTTTCTAACTGATTATCTTAGAGCATTGTTTCTCAAGCTTGTTTTTCACTATTGCTCCTTCTACCTCCAAAGAATCTTTTAAGACAATTTTTTCCTTAATCACCGCTTCATGAAATTTTAATAGCACGGATATATGCTGCAAGTGTGTGTGTGTGTGTGTGTGCGCGCGCGCGTGCATTGTACACTATGATTTTTAGCACATAGGCTCTAACAGTACAAAGTCTTTTAAAATTAATGTATTAGCTTGAAATATGGAATTGCCAATATTTGGTTTATGAAAATAATAGACCAATATATGTATTGAATGTATCAATATGTAGCTTAGGGATCAATATACAATCAGTAACTTAAAAGGGAAGGACTTTCTAAGCCTGTTGCAAAACAGACACTTTGAAGGAAAAAAATCAATATGTATTTTTGACTACATAAAACTTAAAAAATTGGTTTGTGTAGACTGGGGCTGTAGTTTAGTGGTAGAGCACCTGCCAAGCATGCACAAGTCTGTGGGTTATTCAATCCCTGGCACTGCCAAAACAACAACAACAAAATTACATGAAGTGCCATACCAAAGGGATGACTAAAATATTTGCACAGAGAGGTTGAATAGATGATCATTATCTCCAATTTCATACATAAAGAGTTCCTACAAATCAATATAGAATTGTAAAAGGGACAGGTAGATGACTGATAGTAATGGAAAGACATTCAACCCTATGAATACTGTCACTTGGACTGGTAAATGACTTCGAGCCAATGTTGACATGGGTGTTTGTTCAGTTTTACCAGCTCCAATCCCAGGTCCTCTTTTTTTTTTTTAAGGAGGGTAGAGAGGGGATGCATGGGGAGAGAGAGTTCTTTGCACTCTTCCTCGAGGTGATACTGCGCTTCGGAGAACTAATCCCACCCCTTCCCTGCCTGTCTTCCAGCTCGGTCCATTTTGAAGCGGGCTCCTCGGGAGCGCCCATGCCGTCGTGTTGCCTTCACTGGCATCACTGTCTTCTACTTCCCACGGTGCCAGGGCTTCACCAGTGTGCCCAGCCGTGGTGGCTGTACTCTGGGCATGGCCCCTCGCCACAGCACCTGCCGCCACTTCTCCTTGTGTGAGTTTACACAGGAACAAGCCCGGGCCCGGCGTGAGAAACTCCGCCAGCGTTTGAAAGAGGAGAAGCTGGAGATGCTGCGATGGAAGGTAGGGAGACCTGTCCTCATGGCCCGTGCACTCCAGCTGCTCCTGGAATCCTAGCAGCTGGGTGCCAGTTTGCATGTCATATGTGGGCAAATAGGTCTGTGGACTCTGTGATTGGCCTAATCAGACCAGATTATCTGCAGACACAGGGAAAGGATGGTGGGTCCAGGTGGACTGAGGGCCTGGTGTCTGACCTTAACAGGGAGGAAGATGTGGAGTTAATGTTGCTGGGGAGTGGTGGTGGTGGTGGTGTATGTGTAATAGGAGAGGGAATTTTGTCCCTGATCTGGGGATTGATAGGACATCTCTGCAAGATGCCCTAAGGGCAGTGTTCTTGCTTGTTCTCAACACCATATCCACAGTGCCCGGCACACAGTAAGCGCTTTGGGCATTTGTTAAATGTTCGTCTTAACATTTGTTAAGTGTTCGTGCCTCACGTTTCCTCTCCCATGGATGCAGCTTTCGGCCTCTGGAGTACCTGAGGGGGAGGCAGGCCTGCCACTTACAGTGGATGCCATCAATGATGCCTCTGTGGAAGAAGACTTGGCGGTGGCTGTGGCAGGCGGTCGGTTGGAAGAAGTGAACTTCCTACAACCCCACCCAGCTCGTCGGCGGCGTGCTCTGCTGCGGGCTTCGGGTGTGCGAAGGATCGACCGCGAGGAGAAGCGGGAACTGAAGGCGCTGCGCCAGTCCCGTGAGGACTGTGGCTGTCGCTGCGATAGGGTCTGTGACCCTGAGACCTGCAGCTGCAGCTTGGCGGGTATCAAATGCCAGGTATGGTTGCTGGATAGGGCTGGGCTGGGGAGGTTGAGCCTGGGAGTTCTTACACTCCATAGAATTCTCACTTGTGCCTCCACTTTCTTTGCAGATGGACCACACAGGGTTCCCCTGTGGCTGCTGTAAGGAGGGCTGTGAGAACCCCAACGGCCGTGTGGAATTTAATCAGGCGCGCGTGCAGACCCATTTCATCCACACGCTCACGCGCCTGCAGCTGGAGCAGGGGGCTGAGAGGCTTGGAGAGCTGGAGGCCCCTGCACAGGGCAGCCCAGCCAACCCTGGTGAGCAGGACATGGTGTCCTCTTTCCCGCTGGCCAGCCCCCCAGCAAGCAGTGAGCTGGGAGACAATAGCTGCAGCAGTGACATGACCGATTCTTCCACGACATCTTCCTCATCAGGCGCTAGTGAGGCCCCAGACCACCCCACCCATCCAGGCCTGCCTGGTCCTGGCTTCCAGCCAAGCATGGATGATGACAGCCTGGCGCGGATCCTGAGTTTCAGTGACTCTGACCTTGGTGGGGAGGAGGAGGAAGAGGAAGGGGGTGTGGGGAATCTGGACAACCTCAGCTGCTTTTACCCAACTGACATCTTTACTGGTGACCCTGGTGGCCTGGTCAGCTGGACCCACAACTATTCTGGCACTAGCTTTGTGCCGGGTATCCTGGATGAGAATGCCAACCTGGATGCTAGCTGCTTCCTAAATGGCTTTGAAGGGTTGAGAGAAAGTAGCCTCCCTGGCACCTCGGTGCCACCCAGTGTGGACATTCACCAGAGCAACTCAGTGGACCTCAGCCTGTCTTCCTGCGACTCCTTCGAGCTACTCCAGTCTCTGCCAGATTACAGTTTGGGGCCTCACTATACCTCCCAGAAGGCGCCTGGCAGCCTGGACAACCTCGAGGCATCCCATGGCCCCTTGCCTGGCCTCTCTCCACCGGGGGATGGCAGCACTTGCTTCCTGGAGTCCCTCATGGGCTTGTCTGAACCAGTTGCCGACGCCTTGGCCCCCTTCATCGACAGCCAGTTTGAGGACACTGCCCCGGCCTCTCTGGTAGAGCCTGTGCAGGTCTGAGGTACTAGGGTACCTTTCCCCTGCCCCGAGAGCCCTGTTGCTGCTTTTTTTGTGATTTGGGGGCTCCCCAAGGTCTGTATGTAACAAGTTTCCTATTGGCTGGCTCAGCCACGGGTATGTGGGCACTCCTGGTTTCCACGAAACACTCTGAATTTATTTATTTATTAACTTTTGTATGCTGAAGAGAGTGGGAGGGGCTTCCCCCTTTCAGCGGCCTGGCCCCCCACACCCACACAGTGCTCTTCCACCTCCTCAGCATGGGCCAGGAAGAGAAGACATGGCTCTTCTGGAGCTTCGCAGACCTCTTTTCAGTCTCTGTATGATATTCCTTAGCCCAAGGACAGTGGAACGGGGCTCATCAGCCTCTTCGGGCTTCTCAACGCCGCTCTGAGCCCTAGACCCATGGGGTGGCTAGATCCTCTGGACTGTGAAGACTGTAATTTATTTCCATAATTTATTTGGAGACTGTAGCAGCTTTAGCTGTGCCTCTTTGGCTGGTAGGTAGTACTGGGGGCAGGGTCCCTTTTGTCCTGCATCCTGTCCTGCCTGGGCTTTGGTGTATACCAGGTGTGGATGCAAGCCCTGTGGTCTCCTGTTGGTTGCCTGGTTCGGGGATGGCTGTGTAAGCAGGTGCTGGGCTGGCCAGCTGTGACCAAAACCCCCTTATGCCTGCCCTACCCAGCCCCTTTGCTTCCTGCCCTCTGATCGACTTTCTCCCCTCCAAAAGGCAGTGGCCTCTGTTCCCAGCGTGTAATATAGGATAGGAGGGGGAGACTAGATGCCCGGAAAGGGCAAGGGACTTGCCTTGGTATGAACACCACCCTGCAGGGCTTTGAGGCACTGCACTCCATCCCAGCCCACCATGTACCCCAAGGCCAGTTGCTAAGGGGTGGCTCCTTAGGGCTTTTATGCCCTTTGTTTGCTGATGTTGAATTATGAATTTTGAATTTTACATTAACTTTTATATTGTCCCTCAGTGTCAGAACTATAATTTATTCATTTCTCTGTGTGTCTGTGCCAAGAAAGCTAGGCTCTGGGCCTGCCCCTTTGCCTAGGCAGCCTTGCCAGCCTGTGCTGTGGGAACACATTGTACCTGAGCTGACAGGTACCAATAAAGAGGCTCTATTTTTAACGGTGTGGTCTGCATTATTGGGATGGGGAGCTGGGGTACACCTCCAGGAGCCAGTGGAGAAGGAGGGGGTGGCCTTGGAGGGCAGTGTGGACATTGGGGCCGTGTTGGGTAGGTGGGGTGCACATAGTACACTGGGCCTCCTTCCAGGCAGGACAGTCGGGCTTGGAGGCAGGAAGCCAGCTGAGAGGCTGGCTGGGCAGATGGTGCACTGTTCCTTTTGAATTAACCCATTCCTCCCCAGTGGTCATTTGGGGTAGCAGTGGGGAGCAGCAGCAAGGCACTCTTCTGGAATGGGGCTGTCTACTTTGGGTAAGTGAAAGCACTGAGCTTGGGCCTGCCCCAGAAGGTAAAGTCACCCACCACCAGGTTGGAACAGGCATTGAGATGTGGCTGGTGGAGGCCTGGCCTGGAGATGGGCTCAACAGCTGTGGCACCAGAAGCTGCAGAGCTTCATCCATCTGCACCAACCAGACCTGTCTGACCTGTCCCCAGCAGCTGAAGTGGGCTGTAGGCCAAAGGAGCAGGCTGCACCCTGCCCCAGGGAGCCTTTGGAAGCATTTCACCCTCTCCCTTACAGATGGTAATGATTTGTACAGGTGCTGGGAGGGGGACCAACCAAAAGACCCTTTTCGTGGTCTAACCCTCTGCCTCTTGGTCTGCGCTGGGCGCACTCATGAGCATGACCCAATGACAGGTTTGAATCCCAGCTTTTCTATTACCTAGTGAGGTGACTTATGCAAATTAGGTGCTCTGTACCTGGGTGTCCTCAGTACTGTGCAAATAACATTGCTCCTTTCATTAGCTTGTTAAGTTCATATATGCAAAATACTTGGAGGAGTGCCTGCAGCATGCAAGCCTGTGTTTGCAATTTCATTTTGTTTTTATGTTTCTGTCTTTATATGTTCCCCTCTTTTTTTTGCCAGTCCTATCATCCCTTGGGTGTCTGTCTCTTCTGGACATGCATGGGCATGACCACATAATAATGGCCATTAGAAGAATGGCTTGGAGTCTGGCCTGTCGTGGGGCAGCATGTCCTTGTAACCAGTTTAGCCAGAGACAGCCCAGCCCTTAGGCTTCCCAGGATACAGCACCTTTGTACATTCAGTTGTTCTGCTTCCTCACCCTTCAATGTTGCCTGCAGATGCTTTTGCAGATTGCTTCAGCGTGCATGATCCCGAAACCTGGTCTTTCCATGGGCTCTGAAGCATTTCTGACTATCCAGGGTTCTGGTGGCAGCCCTCAGCATCTCCTGCCTAGAAGCCCCTAAATGCTCCTGCTCCACAGATTCAACTCATGCTGGATTGAGGCTTGCCCATTCCCTTCTAGGGCCACAGTGTTACATCTTGAGGTTTTTTTTATTTGTTTATTTTTGAGATAAATGAAGATAACTTGTGTTTTACAGCCACAAAAAAGTATGGCTAATGCACACTCCTTTCATAAATAATTCTCCAGACAGACAGACCTGCCTCTCAAACTTGTCCCAACAAAACTGGGTTGTAAAGCAGGTCACAGGAAAAGGGACTGGGGGGTTTTCCTAAAGGAAGGATGGCAGTAACCCGGGGAGGGCATTCCAGAGCACCAACTCACCAAGAGGTCCTGCACATGATCAGTACTACATTAGAAAGAGAAGGTTTGACAGCCATCAAGGACAACTGACACTTTTCAAAAGGGACCCTTATCTGCTCACCGTTCCCAACCTTAGTCATTAGACAACTTCTCTTGAAAATTCTACCCCTCTGCTTCCTGGATGTTTCTTTAAATCAATTATATGGGCTGTTTTCCTCTCTTGGAGGTGGTCTACTCCACGTGTCTGGTGCACTACTTTCATTTCACTAAATAAACCCTTTATACTTTTCTAAAACAAAATATATCGATATGCTTAATAGTTAGACCCATCCTATGCAACAATTTTCATGAATTCTTGAGTTTGTTGTGCTAGTGACTCTTCTGTTATATAAACACATAGTTATTAAACCGAGGGCTGGTGTGTAGCTCAGTGCTAGAGCACTTGCCTACCATGAGTGAGGCCCTGGGTTCCATCCCAGCACTACACAAATAAATAAATACATTCATTCATTAAACTTCAATATTGGCTACATACATCATTGGCAGAGAGTTGTACTAAGATTTGGGAAACATCTAGTCTAATTTCTTGCACTAAAGGGGGACACTGAGAACCAGAGAGGGGAGGGGTTTGGGGAGGTCACATGGGAGATCTTAGGCCTCCCGAATTCCAGTTCAGAGTTCCTTCGCCTGAGGCTGGACTGTCCCATTATTGCCATCCTGAAAAACAGGAAGAGTGGTATCGGGAGCCCAGCAAAGCTGACCTCTGTCACCCTGTTGCTAGTTACAATTTCATTATTCATCTGAATAGGGGCCACTGCATTTGCCCCCTTGGGCATTAAAAGGATTCCTGGGGGATGCATTAGATGGCAACATCTTTTACAAATGCTGAAGTGGGTATTATTTTTTTCTTGGAATGTTATTTTCCTATTTCAGGCAAGAATAATCAGATTTGTCCCAAATTGGTGAGGATCAGCAGATGCTCCCTGAAGACTTGGGGAGGGGGTAGGGACAGGATGCATGTAACAGGATGGGACAATAGCCCTTGCAGACCAGCAGACCCTCTCACCCAGGTTTCAACTCTTGAGGAGGACTTCTGTACCTGAGTCTCCTGTCTGGGTCCATTTCCCAGAGTATCCTGGGCCCATTCCCCGTGGAGGCTCACTGGGTAGCATGGCAGGGAGGAACAGTGCTTCTTTAGCTCCAGAACCAGACAGAAGTGGGGAGGCATTTAAAAATAGCTACAGGAGCTGGATACAGTGGTGCATGCCTGTAATCCCAGTAACTCAGGAGGCTGAGGCAGGAGGATAAATAAGTTCCAGGTCAGTCTCAGCAACTTAGCAAGACCCTGTCTCAAAAATTGAAAAGGGTTGGCGATGTAGCTCAATGGTAAAGTGCTTCTGAATTCAATCCCCATTACAAAAAAATGGGGTGAGGGAGTGGATATCTGCCCTCTCAAGAGTCTAGTATTAAAGTAGGGCCTATTATAAAGTGCTAAGCCAATTGATGTCTTTCTTCCCTAGAGCAAAATTACTCTTTGGACCTTAAAAATGAAAAGCTTTGAGTTGGGTGTCTTGGCGCACGCCTGTAATCCCAGTGCCTTGGGAGGCTGAGGAAGGAGGACCCCAAGTTCAAAGCCAGCCTCAGCAACTTAGTGAGGCTCTGTGAGACCCTGTCTCAAAATAACAAATAAAGACAAAGGATGTGACTCAGTGGTTAATTACCTCTGGGTTCAATCTCTAGTACAAAAAAAATAAAAAAAGGTAAAGCTTTGGGTTGCCTTTCAGGTCCACTGAGACATGATTCCAAATAAACCACACATTCATAATAGAAATAGGAAAGAATATGTTATTTTCTGAATTTCTTCTCCAATAACCCACTTCCCACCCCCTCCAGGAAACTGCTCAAGGTTTACGGTTTCCATTGGCCCAGAGTCCCTCAGACCACAGCTAGATCCTCAGCGACCCTTGGGCTTTTCCCAAAATCTCCTCTCTGATCTTGGGGTAGTTGGGGTGTTCCATGAGTACCTGTACCAAGAGAGAATAGGTATTTAGCATCAGGCAGGGGTCCTGGCTACTACCTACCCCTCCCTGCCAACGTCGGTGGCTTACACTGTGGCAGACTTCAATGGCTTCCACAAATTTCTTGTCCTTCAAGTAGTTGAAAGCAAGTTTGAAACCTGCACAGGACCAAGGAGAACACAGAGGGTGGCAACCTCATGACCCCAGGACCCCTTCCCCCAATATCGAGGGAACAGGCCTTGAGTTCTGGGGTCAGGTTGGGGGTCCTGTGATGCCCTCCCTCCCACACCAGCTCATGTGCATCTTGGCTGCTGCCTTACCAATGGTGGGGTTGGCATGATGACTATACTTCCAGGCCAGCTCGTAGTTGGTGGCTGCGTCCTTGTAGGACTGTTCCTTCTCCATGATGAAGCCCATATACTCATAGGCCTTGCAGCAGGACTGCAGGGAAAGTGGGTCAGCACCTCTGTGGAGGGGAAACCAGCGCCCAAGTGTAGTGTGGGTGTGGGACCAGAAGGGGGCGATGGAGGGAGGTGAGCTGCATTAACCCCAGCTTGCACAGGGACCCCAAGGGTACCCTCAGCTTTGCAAGGGGTTAGCTGTGTGCCCTCCTTACTACCACTCCAACGCTGGAGAAGCCCTCTTGTCCCATTATTAGTTTGGTTAGTGGTGTTCTCAGATCCAGCAAACCTCTCCAGCCCTGACTGCACTTCTGCACTCCCTTGACCCCACCAACAGCTTCTCTCTGTCTCTCTCTCTGTCTGACTGTGTCTCTCTCTCTCTCCCATTTTATGTTTTTTTCCTCCTTTGGGAATAATCTGACCCCCTGCACCTCCTCCTGCCTGGCCTTGTCACTGGTGTTGCTAATTCCAATCCTGGTTTGTTGCCCACATGCCCCTCGCCACCTGTTTTTTCCCATCCAGTTCCTTCTCAGCATCTCCTCTGTCCCTGAAGCCTGGGCATCGCTCACAGCGCTCCTTGCAGTTCCTGGACCCCTGCTCCCCCGCCCGGCCTCCCTGCTCAGAGCGCCTCCTCGCCTTGTTGTACTGAATGCAGCGCCGCAGTAGCTCCGAGGCCAGGTCGTATTTGCCGCCTTGGCAGTAGATGTCCGCCAGCAGGAGCCAGCTCTTCTCCAGGTCCTCGGCCTCGGCCAGCGACCAAGCGACCTTGGCTAGGCGCTTCAGCTGGGTACGTGCCTTGGGAATTTGCTTCAGTAGCATGTAGGCTTGCGACATGGCCAGCAGGGCAGGGGTGTTGTCCTTCTGCACATGGAGTGGGAAGTGGCCATCAGCGCACCTTGGCCCTTGTCCTCCGCCCCGCAGCCCGCTGGTTCCCCCAAGCTAGCGCACCTCCGCCTGTGCCATCTCGATGAAGGCACCAAGTGCCACCTCCACGTTCGCCTTCTCCCTGGTGGCCATCAGGCAAAGGCTCTGTAGGAGCCTCAGCTGGGTCTGGTCAAAGGCAGAGTGAGGGTAGAACTCGCGCAGCAGCTTCTCTGCCGTGCGCACCCCATGCTGCTCCAATTCCTTCCTGTTGGTGGAGCTGCAGGCAATGGGACTCAGGCGGCCGGCCTACCTTGTGCACATTGGCTCCCTCCGCCTTCTCCAGCCTCTCACCCCAGCCACCCCCCCCCCATCCTTACTTGCTTTCAGTCATCGGGTTCTCAAAAGCCTCTCCACCCACAAGCTCGTTGTCTGGGTTTAGACAGATCTGCACCATATAGTAAGTGGCATACGGGCCCCAAGTGCTGTCCTTCCGAGCTTTGTTTAGGAACTTCAAGGCTTCGTTGGGCTGCCCTACGTGCCTGTAGTGGCAGAATCAGGGAAGCTGAGAATCTGGGAGACTGATACCCAGAGAGGGCACTAATACACCGGAGCCACTGAGCCTGTATAGCAGGGGCTGTATCTCTGGCTCTCTGTCCTGGAGGCTGAATTCCTGCTCCCCTGAAACTGAGCAAGGTCTCTGGTGTCTGCTAGCATACAGGGAGGGTCTCTAGCATTACAGCCCCACCTCAACACGCCCCACCAACTAACCAAGAGTAGATGCCTTTGCAGTAGTTGAATCCTGGTTCCAAAGGTACCCGACTGGATATCCTCTTGGATGATTCAAAGAAGGCAGGTGCCTCTTCAAGTTTGCCACTTCTTCGTAGCAGATCAATTAATTTATTCAATACCGAAAAATTGTCTAAAATAAGAGAGCAGAAAATTCTAGGCTGTGGTGGCCAACAGCTGTATCAGGCAGGAGTGCTTTGGCCTGGGAGGGCGAGCAGGCTGAGGTGCAGGGCATCTAGGAGGAGCCAGTAGACACTGCCCATCTGGTTTACAGTGTTGAGTGAATAATAATAATAATAATAATTATGCTTAATAATGGTAATAAAATATAGCTGGGTGTGGTGGTGTACACCTGTAATCCCAGTGACTCAGGAGGCTGAGGCAGGAGGATAACAAGTTTGAGGCCAGCCGTGGCAATTTAGTGAGACCCTTTGCTATTTAGTGAGACCCTGTGGATATACCTCTGGTAAAGTGTTCCTGGGTTCAATCCTCAGTACTAAAATAAATAAATAAATAAATAAAGTAATAAAAATCAGGTACAGTGGTGCATACCTGTAATCCCAGCTAATGGAGAGGCTAAGGCAGAAGGATTGCAGATTTGAGGCTAACCTGGGTAACTTGGCAAGACCCTGTCTTAAAATAAAAATAAAAAAGGCAAGAGGAGTAGCTCAGAGGTATAGTACCCCTGGGTTCAATCTCCAGTAACATACACACACACACACACCACACACACACACACACACACACACACACACACACAGCAGCTAACTATTGTACCTGGCACTATACTTTACCCATATATTACCTACAGGATATAGTCAGTACTCTTATTGTCCTTATTTTATAGATGAGGACACTGAGCACAGAGAGGTAATTTGCAAAAGGTTACCTGCTAGTAAGTGCTGGACCAGGATTCAGACTCCTGTCCACTTGGACTTGCTGGGCCTGCTCAGAGTCTGGCTTACACCTCAGGTTTGGGCCCTTCCCCAGAGAGAAGGGGATTTTTATGTTGCAGGGATTGGGAATGGGAGGATTTTTAGTCCCCACTAAGTGGTTGTGAACACCATTGGCTGTGATTTGGGGACAGACAGGCTGTCCTGGGTTCAGTGCCAAGTGCCTGGGACCAGGAACTGGCCCCTTGGACTCGGGAAGGGCCGGCACGTTCCACTGGGTCTTTATCAGTTTCCTGCCTCTCTGGGAACAATCAGAGAGGAAGGGGCTTCCTCTGCCTGGGCAGGAAGGAGGGGAGCAGCCGCCCTGTTGGGGAGGGCAGCACTTGCTAGGTGGGAACCGATGCAGGCTTTCTCGGTGGAAGGGATTACCTGGCGCTTTCTCCAGGACTTGTTGGTATAGATTGATGGCCTCTTCATATTTCTGTTTTCTAAACATCAGGTCAGCCATCATCTATCAGAAAACATTCAAGGCTCTGAAATTCCTCAGAGCAGCTCTATGGGGCGAGGCAGGGATGTTGGGGAATGTTGGGACTGGTAAGGAGGGAAGGTACAGAGAGACTTCCCAGGCAGCCTCTTAGGCCCTGGGAGAAGCAGCCACTGCCTACAGCCCTCAGGCTGGGACCGGAAGGTGAGGATTGCAGAAGGTTCCTTCCTCTGCTCTGCAGGGGTTTGGCCTCTGCCCCTGGGGTTCTGGAGAAGGTCCAGGTGATAGGGAGGAGAGAGGCAGAACTGGGAGAGCTATTCCACACACTTCCTGGAGCCCCCAGACTCTGTCCCACCCTTGCCTTCACCTACAGAGGGTGTGGTTTCCTGGCCTCACCCCTTCCCCTTAGACTGGCCAGGAGGCTGCTGCCCCCTGCCGGCCAGCCCCACTCTCCCATGGAAAGGTCGAGTGCAGCAGGAGTTTTCTCTTGCTCCAAAGCCCCTCAGAGGTGGGCCAGAGAGGCATCTGAGCTTATGGTGCAAGGAAGCAGCCACCCACATCTCCTCGCAGGATCCCTGGGAGGGTGGGGAAGGGTCTCCAGGGCCTCCTACCACAGAGGCGCTCTCCTGGGTCTTCTCTGTCTGCAGGAGGGTAGTGCATTGCTGCTCACACAGGTCCAGGTGTCCCTGGAGCAGGTAGAGGTGTGCCAGCTCCAACAGTACCTGCAACAAGGTTGGGTACAATAAACCAACCAAGGAACACTGTGGGAAACCCCGAGGTCGTCTTTGAAAGCTCTTTCCCCCACCCTTTCTATCAGCTCTGTCTTCTGAGCATGTCCCAAATCCTCTGGGGTGATGTCTCTGGCCCTCTCCTTCTCCCACCCGGCACTCCAGCCATGACATTGGTTTTACTCACTACACTGTAAGAGTTGGGGCCTGGCTACTCATTTGTCAGCTTCAGCTCTAAACTCATCCATCTGGGGAGCCCTCTGTGCCCTAGGTACCCTTCCTCTGCATCCCCATAGTGTCTGCATCCACATGCAGGTGCATATTACAGCCGTCTCATCATCTGTTCCCATTTCCTGACAGTAATCTGTGGGTAGTGACCACATCTTGATCCACCTTCTCCAAGCCTAGGACAGCACCTGGCATATTTTAGGTACCTGTTAACTGAGCGAATATTAACTGAATGAATGGATCTCTTACTAAGCTCTGTATCTATTCTTAGCTTTTTTCTTTTCTTTATTTCTTTTCTTTTCTTTTTTTTTATACTGGGGATGGAACCAGGGGTGTTCTACCACTGAGCTACATCCCTAGTCTTATTTTTTTATTTTGAGACAGGTCTTGCAAAATTGCTTAGGACCTTGCTAAGTTGCTCAGGCTGGTCTCACACTTATGATCCTCCTGCCTCAGCCTTCTGAGTTGCAGGTATTGTAGTCATGCACTGTACCTGGCTTATATCTATTCTTAGTTTGAACTCCAGCCACTGTGCCTTCATCTAGAACTAAACCCTCCCATGACCCTAAAACCAATTGGAAGTTTAGCCTGGACTTCATGCCCAAGCAACACTGGCATCAACAACTCTCATCATCTCCCTGTCTCCAACAGAGGCTGGAAAATGTCACTCTAACATGACTTTTAGCAATGGCTTCCCCAGTCCAGCTTTGCTCCAAGAGTTGCAGCTGGGGAGGGCCCAGGTTGACTGGAGCAGTTGCCTCATCCCAGAGGCTGTGGCTGGCTGGGCTCTCACTCCCTTTGCACGGCAGCTCTTAAGAGAAGAAACTAGCCTCTGCACCTGGTCCGTGATCTCAGCATGGCATGCTGCCCTGACAGAAGAAGCAAGGTTTTGTTTTGGGGCCACTCACTTTATTGTCAATGGGTGAGTAGGAGAGGGCATCCTTATAAGAACGCACTGCCTTGGCATATTCCTTCTCGGCCAAGTAGTGCTCCCCAAACTGGATACAGATGAAGGCTGCCATTTGCTTCTGGGAGGGGATCATTTCTGGTTGCTCCAGTGGAATCCTCTTCAGTATCCGAGACTGGAGGTCCAAGGCCTTGGGAAACCAATAGTCAGGATCAGAAACTCAGAGCCCCAGTGTGCCAGTTCACAGAAAGTCCCAAGTCCTTATTTCAGAGCTAGCAATGTTAGGTAGGGCATCTCAAATATGCTTAGACTGTTAGAGCTAATAAATTCAGCGAAGTAGCAGGTTACAAAATAAACATACAAAAATAAATAGCTTTCCTATAATAATGAATCTGCTGACAAAGAAATTAAGAAAACAATTCCAAAAAGAAAGAAAGAAAAAGAAAAAACTACGAATAAGCCTTACCAAGGAAGTAGAAGACCCATAATAAAATGGTACAGCAGTAAAGAAAAAATTGAAGAAGACCTTAGAAGATGGGAAAAGACTTCCTATGTTCATGGATAGGCAGAATTAATTAATATTGTTAAAATGGCCATATTACCAAAAGCAATCTAATATTAAATGTAATCTCCATCAAAATACCAATGACATTCTTCACAGAACTACAAAAACCAGTCTTAAAATAAAAAATGCAGAATAATCAAAGCAATTCTAAGCCAAAAAAAGCAATGCTGGAGGTATCACAATACATGACTACAGAGCTATAGTAACAAAAACTGCATGGTACTGGTACAAAAACAGACACATAGACCAGTGGTACAGAATAGAAGACACACAGACAAATCCACACATCTGCAGTTATCTGATCTTTGACAAAGGTGTCAAAAACACATTGGAGAAAAAGCAGTCTTTTAAACAAATGGTGCAGGGAAAACTAGACCCTTATCTCTCATCTAGCACAAAAATCAACTCCAAATGGAGGAAAGACCTTGAAATTAGACCAGAAACTATTCAACTTCTAGAAGAAAATATAGGGTCAATATTCCAACATATAGGCCCAGGCAATAACTTTCTCAATATCACCCCTAAAACTCAAGAAATAATGCCAAGAGTTAATAAATGGGAATGGCATCAAATTAAAAAGCTTCTGCACAGCAAAGGAAAACAATCAGGAATATGAAGAGGGAACTTACAAGATGGGAGAAAATCTTTGCTAGCTACTCTCTGACAGAAGATTAATATTTAGAATATAAAAATAACTCAAAAAAATTTACACCAAAAATCAATCCAATTAATAAATGGGCAAATGAATTAAACAGATAATTCTCAAAAGAAGAAATACAAATGACCATCAAATACATGAAAAAACATTCAATATCATTAGCAATTAGGGAAATGAAAATGAAAACTACACTGAGATTTCATCACACATCAGTCAGAATGGCAGTCATCAAGAATACAAATAATAATAAATGCTGGAGAAGATGTGGAGAAAATGGAACACTTTTACATTGCTGGAGGGATTGTAAATTAGTACAACCATTAAGGAAATCAGTATGGAGGGTCCCAAAAAGACTAGGCATGGAATCACCATATGACTCAGCTATCCCACTCCTTGGTATTTATCCTGAAGAATTAAAGTCATCTTACTACAGTGACACATGCAGACCCATGTTTATAGCAGCACAATTCAAAATAGCTGAACTATTGCAACAGACTAGGTGTTCATCAATGGATAAATGGATAAAGAGAATGTGGTATGTATACATAATGGAGTTTATTTAGTTATAAATAAAAATGAAATTATATAATTTGCAGGACAAAAGGTGGAACCAGAGACCATTATATAAAGTGAAATAAGTCAAACTCAGAAGGTCAACAGGTGTATGTTTTCTCTCATATGCAGAAGCTAGAGAATAAAAAAGAAAAGTGGGGGCAGAGCTCATGGAAATCAGAGAGATCAGTAAAGGAAAGGGACCAAGGGGTAGGAGAGATGGGAAGGGAGGGAGGAAATCCTAAGGAGTGATATTGGCTAAATTATATTATAATATTGTATGTATATATAACAAAAATCCCATCATTATGTACCGCTATAATGCACAAATTAAAAATGTGGAAAAAAAGTTTAAAATTCACTTAATACACCTATCCTACTTGATATCCTAGCTTAGCAACATAGTACCCCCCCATAGGGTATCAATTGTTTACCCTGGACATAAAGTGACTGTTGGGGAGCTGTGGCCTTCCTACCACTGTCCAGCATCCTAAGAGTACAGGACCATATCATGGCTAGCCTGAGAAAAGATAAAAATTTAAAGTCCAATTTCTACTTAATGCATAACACTTTCACACCATTCACAATTTCACAAAGTTGTAAGATTGCAAGTCAAGTCTTCCTAAGTCAGGGACATCCATACTTGACTTTGAGCAGATATCCTAACTTCTTTGAGCCTTATTTTTAGGTGGGAATGTGACAGTGCTTCACTGTGGAAATTAAAGAAGAAAGTAAATGGCCTAGTACAGAACCTAGCATAGAGCTTTCAATACATGGAAGCTACAGTCATTGTCATTACTATTATTGCCATTACTCCTGTAGACAGTCACCACCTTACCTTTGTCCTTCCCCAGCCCAGCCCAGAGAATGATCGCTGGGGAAATAAATGGAAGGTGAAGGTCAGAGGTGAAGCCCAGCCTCTCTTGAGAAAGAGGTCTGAGGCCTCCCAGATCTGCAGCCCTATCCTTCCTCCTTCTGTAGCCACTATTGGGAAATGGCAGAGAAAGAGCTTGAGTGTTCAGGGTTAATTACCTTGTTCAAAGTATCTACCACATCTTCTTTTTTATAGTTCTTGTAAACTTTTGCCAGCAGAAGCAAGCACTTAACATCATTCATCATGGATGGGAAGTCTTTGGCTGTGAAAAGAAAACTCAAATGAGTGCTCAGCGGTCCCTGGGAAGCTGGATTGGTGTTTAGAAGCCCAGGCAAAATGTGGGGAAGGACCAGGGGGCAGTATGCCCGCTCCACATATTTAGGGTGGGTTAGAATGCCGCCTCACCAAAGTCACGTCCCAGGGCCTGTTTCAAAACTTTTTCTGCTTTGTTGAACTTCTTTAGCTTCATGAGCAGTTCAGCCAGATCACAGCACAGAAAGTCCTGCCCACTAATCTTCTGGGCAGCCTCATAATAATTAATTGCCTTAGAGCAAACAGGAAATGAAGGCCTCAGGCCTCATTCTGCACTGGAGTGCCTGACACTACATACCGCTTGGTGGCCACCACATCCGTGTGCCCCTCCAGAATGCAGAAGCCTAAGAGGCAAAGGGCCTTCCAGCTGGCACAGGGCTCAGGCCTCAGCTGGAGCAGGCATGGGCTGCGGTGGGTGTCACTGACATCTCCCCTTATGTATCTTATCCCAAAGGGACATTGTGGGAGCAGGGAGCAGGGATGGGGGCTCAACCATCCCCCTCCAATCCAGAGCCCTCCACTCATGCACCCTCCCCTCCCCTCGCTGTTGGGAGGCCCATCCTGCGCCACCCCAGACCAGTCTGACCTTGGCATACTGGTGGGTCTTCACATAAGCTTGCCCAATCCTGCTGACCAAGGAGGCGTCGTGGGGGTTCTTCCTATAGGCCTCGTCATAGACCTCTAGGGCCTTTTCAGGCTGGTGGGGAAAGTAACCCAGAGTCTTATCTCTTATCTCCAACTGGAGAAGTGAGACTGGGGGGCTATTTGGCAAGGCTGTGGGGTCCCTCACTCACTTCCTGAATGTTCATGAAAGCATCACCAAGAAGCAGGCTGGTATGGGGGCCGGGCAGATGTTCACAGAGCTCCCTGCAGGAATAACCAAAAGCTTCTCTCAGGCCTGTGCGTCCCTCATAGTCCTGAAGCCATCTCCTATTCTTTGCTACTGATTCTGGCTAATGCTCATTCTTCTGCCAATAGTTACTGAGAATCCACCTGTGCACGAGGCACTGCGCTAGCTACCTTAGTCGGCTCTCCTTGCCTTGTAGAAGTTTTTAGTCTTGTCTCTCTCTCCTTTCTGTCTCCCAATCTCTCTCTGTCTCTATCTTTGTGTGCCTATGGTCTGTCTGTCTCTCTCTCTGTGCTGGGGACAGAACCCAGGGCCTAGCACATGCTTGGCAAGCACTCTACCACTGAACTACATTTCCAGCCCCACAATGCTCTTTCTAAAACTCTCATCTGGGGCTGGGGAGGTAGCTCAGTTGGTAGAGTGCTTTCCTTACAGGCACAAGGCCCTGGGTTTGATCCCCAGCACCACCAAAATAAATAAATAAATAAAATAAGACTCTCATCTGACCAGACAGCCTCCTATTTATTCATTTCCCACTGCTGGGATGGTGAGAAAGGAGCCTGCTTAGCTTGGCGGTACAAGAACCCCCAACTGCTGGATGTCTCCCCACAACCCCTCAGCATTCCTCCCACCCACCACCCACCCCACACTCCTGAAATTGCCTAGAGTAATTTTTTTTTCTGTATTGGGAAGGAAGGTACCTCTGAGGTCCTGACACCAAGTCATACAAAGACAGAGGTTTGGGGCTCCCCATCCTCAACCACTCCACACTAGTCACATCCAAGTCACTGGATATATTCTCAAGGACAGGCAGAACCGGGGGTCAGGGAGGAAGTATGCTCCCATGGTTCCTTCTGTGTCTGCTCTAGCATCCAGGCCCACAGTTTCCCACCAGAATGTGAACCATGCAAGGGTGTAGGGGGTGGGGAGGCAAGCAGGGCTAAGGGCCTATCAGTTCTGTGTCCTTAAGAGCTCATCTACAGTCAGAGCTTACTGACCTGAGGGAAATTCCATATTTTGGCCAATGCACTCCAAGAACACACTCTGGAGATCCAGGTTGAAGGAAACACCCCGAGATACCATCAGAGGAGAATCTGTCACTATGCTGCTGCTGGGACTCACCGGTAGCATCCAATGTAGAGGCGAATGTCTTTGCGGGTATGCAGGTAGATGCTGGCCATCTTCTCCTTGGCTTCCATGTAGCAGGGCTGCTTGGGCGTGACGTTCCTCAGCATACTCAATGCCATGTCCACGTTGCCCTTGCTTAGGGCCAAGTCCACGTTGGCAATGGTGATGCGGATCTCCTCTGGTGTACCACTGAATTCATTAATGGCATCTTGCATGACCTTGGTAGCCTCATGCTAAAACATAGGAACCAAAATAGACAGACCCTCCACTACAGGTGGCCTGACAACACTTGAAATCTTCTGGGAAACTTAAAGCAATCACCATTCCCATTCTTGTCCTGGGAGAGGAATGAAACAGGAGTCTGAGCTGGGTTCAGCCAGGAGCAGACCTGCTACTGGAAAGTCAAGGAGCAGATACCCTTGGAGCAGCTTTGGAGGCAGGAGGAGAGACCTCCGAAGGTCCGTGGCCACTGTTCTTGGTGAGATGGTGAGACAGGAGCCTGCTTAGCTTGTGGGTACAGGAACTCCTAACTGTAAAAACCTGCCTGTTACCTCAAAATCAAGTTCCAATTCCCTCCTATGTGAGAACCATGGGCATGGTTTGTTGTATTTTCTTGCTCTTGGCCAAAGATATTTGAATGTTCTGGTAATCAGTACATAAAGGTCAACTGAGTTACTTTCTCTCTGCCTGTTTTTGGTGCTTTTTGCTTGGAATTCAACCTTCCCAGACATTTACGTCTCAAGCTCTGCTTTCTGTTAGCCTGTATGTTTGTACCATCTTTTCCCTTTTAATTCATTTTAGTTTTTGGAGTGGCTTCCACTGCTTGCTTGCTTAAACCCCACTATGAAATCTCTTTTTTATTTGGTAGGTATATTTACTTAATTTCATTGTCATAGATATATGTTTGGGCCTTTTTGTCAATTTATTTTGTTTCCACTTTTTTTTGGGGGGGGAGTACTGAGGATAGAAACCAGGGGTGCTGTACTACTGAGCCACATCCTGAGTCTTATTTATTTTTTTACTTTGAGACTTGAGAGGCTGAGGCAGGAGGATCGCAAGTTTGAGGCCAGTCTGGGCAACTTGGTGAGACCCTGTTTCAAAGTTACAAAATAAAAAGGGTTGGGGTGTGTGGCTCAGTGACAGAGCATCCCTGGGTTCAATTCCCAGTATAGCTAAAAAAGGAAATTTGTATGCTCCTATTATTCCCTACTTTCCCTTCCTATCCTCTCTCCCTGAACCTTTTCATGTGATGTCATAGTGAAACTATTGCTATTTTAATAGCTTTTATGTCAAGAATTTAGCTATTATACTGGCTTAGTGTCAAAATTACCTGTTGTTTAAGTGTAATTAGATTTATTTAGTTTAGTTCTATGTTTAATTGGATTGAATTTTTATGCTATTATATCTCAAAAAATTTCCCCTGATCATAAAAATTTCATTTTATTTCATATTTTGATTGGTTGGATTATATCTACAAGTAGATTTTTCAGAAACATGTAGCTAACACTACATTGCTTGAGTTATTCCATTTTCTAGTGTCCTTTATTGCATTTATACATGAAAGACATCCTGAGGGACACCTTTCCATGCATTTATTAATGTTGTCTTATTGTTTTCCTGAATCCAGAATGGCTAAGAGTCTGAGGGGAGATTCTTTTTTTCACAGGGGTGAACTGCTCTCTGCCTAGATACTCACAGGAAGTTCCACTCACACTGTGAACCCTTGATTCTGCTACTTCCTTAGGGTGTTACTATGAAGACATTTCTTTGTCTTGATTTTGCTATAATTTCTCCAACATAAAGAGCCCAATTTTCTGGTTCACATCTTCCCTAAAAGAACTTGTCTCTTTTGTCTCTTATTACATCTTTGCTGCTTTTCCAGTTCCATTTTTTTTTTTTTTTTTGGTATCAGGAATTGAACCCAGGGGCAATAATTACTGAGCAACATCCCCAGCCCTTTTTATTCTTTTATTTTGAGACAGAGTCTCGCTAAGTTGCTGAGGCTGGCTTTGAACTTCTGATCCTCCTGCCTCAGCCTCTGGGATATTACAGGCAGGTGACTCCATGTCCAGCTTGTTCTGCCTTCTCTAAGAATACAATGATGCCTGTGTTGGCTGTTGCCTGTCTGATCTATCGTTCCCTCTTGCAGGGGCTAGAACTGGGTTCTTCCAGGAATGTCCCAGCTTTTCCTCAAGGACTCTGCACAACCCCAGTTTATCAAGGTTCAAAAAATGGAGGCATCTCCAGTCTCTCTGTGGCCATGATCCCCCCCCCGGCCCCGCCCCTGAGAATTGGAAAGACAAGGGCCTGGATGGCTTGTCTTCCTATCATAGTGTCACTGGACACATTTTCAGCTGAATGAGTGACTAAATGAATAATTATTCTCGTGACCACCCCAAACTCCTCTACTTTTAATTCTTTTGTTCCTCTTGGCACATTTGGAAGAAGGCAGTTTTTATCTTTTTCATTTTTTCCTTGTGATGTCAGAGATGGAACCCAGGGCCTTGTGCATGAAAGGTGAGCACTCTACCCTAGCCCAGTGATATTTTTATCTGTAAGGAAAAAAAGGCCTAGATCCCTCTCTAGATCAGAATCATTGCAGGAGAAGGCTAGAGGCCCCAGTATTCATGGATCACAGACATGGCCCTGGACAGACCTCTTCCTGTGAGCTGGTGAGGCCAGAGGCCTGTGAGGTCAAATGAACTTGCAGAGTCCAGCTCCCCCAAGGCCTTGTTCCTGCCTCTGTGTTCCTTATTGCTCCCAGGGACCAGCTGAAGATACCCAGGTGCTTTCTGCCTCTGTCCAGCCAGACCCTCCAAGGCCTTGGGGCTGCTTTATATGTTCAGCAGGTTGGGTACTGCAAAACTCCAAACAAAGAAGACACAGCGCATAAAAGATTGTGGTGTGACTGGTATCCACTGAATCTGTGCAATACCCAATCTGCACAACCATTGTTGGTGACCCTGTTGAGCCTGTGTGATCTGCCTCCCTGAGATTCTCATGGGGACATTAGGGTAGAGAGGGGCCAGGTCATGTAGGACCTAGTAGGGTCTGGACTTACTTCAAGGGCAAGGGGAGCCACTAAAGCCTTTTAGGCAATGGGAGAGGCATGCTCCCAGCTGAATAAGGGACCAAATGCTAGCACCAGCAAACATCAAAGAATCAGAGAGCTGGTTCTCAGGTTGACCTGGGGCCTTCAACTTGCCCCAGTCCCAAGGGAAGAGAGCACAGCGTTGCTCACCAGCTCCCCATTCAGCCGGAGGGCATCTGCCAGTTCCAGCAGGATGGACACTCGCTCTCTGGGCGGCAAGGGGGACCCACGAAACTTCTTGCCTTCCTCCACCTTCACAGTTGGAAGTTTCATGATCATTTTCAGCGTCTTGATGGCCTCTGGATGGTCTCCAGATTTGTTGAGAGCCCTGGCCTTGATGAAGTGGTAGAGGGGGTGGTCTCGGACCTAAGAGGAACACAACAGAGTATGGGGCTCCAGCTTATCACCGCTGCTGCTCACAGCAGCCACTGGAGAAAACCAGGGGAGCCAGAGCCAGGGAACTGCAGGCAGCAGAGGGTCTGAGGGATGCAGGTGGCTCCTGGGGTTGCCTCTCTCTTGAGAAAAGTGGGAGCTGTAGCTAACTTGGCTTTGGGATGCTGAGTGGGCAGCAGAGTACAGAGGACCCTCACCTGAAAGTTGTGGCTGACACCCAGCTCTAAGCTGTGGGAGCACATGGCAAAGTTGCCCTGAGCCAGGTGGATCTGGGACATGAGGAGGTGGGTATCCGCAGACGTGGGGTCCAGCTCCAGGCAACGCTGCAGGACGCTCTGGGCATTCTCCAGCTCCCCTAGAAACCAGAAACAAAGCTCTGAAAACAGGGGTTCCTGGGGATGGATTGTGCACTGTGGTTTTCTGGAAACACCCACACTGGGCATTTTACCCAGTTCTGCTCTGCTTCAGGGGGTCTCTTCCTAAAATTAAAACTATAGTTTTGCCTTGATCTGGACAAAAGCCAGGACAATTAAATCTAGGTCCAATACCCTCCTTGCCTCTGTGACCCTAAGGAGACTGCTAAGTCACTTTGCTGCTCCATCCAGAAGCTCAGGGGAAAATGGAAATCTCAGTTCCCATAACTAAGTGCAGAACAAAAACTATAACAGCAGCAACTATGATAGTCTCAGCTTACGAAGCACCTGCTCTATGTGCAACATGTGCAAATCACCTTGGAAAGTCTGATCTAACATCTGTGTGGCCCTGTAAGGTTGGTATTACCTGCAAGGTTGCTGCTAGAGATAGGACCCAGGGCTTCAAACACACTAAGCAGGTGCTCTGCCACTGAGCTACATCCCTAGCCCTGATCCTTGTCTTTCAGGTGTTGGAACTAGGGCTCCAGTGATGTTAGCCACTCAGCTCAAAGGGACAAAGACCACATTGAAGTGCAAACCCATCAGTCTCCTGAGCCAGACCTCTGAATCCCCTGGCACTAGGGGGCCAAGGGATCTCCTTGCAGCCAGGCTGGTGCTTATGGGGTGGTGGTGCCAGCCTGGGGCTGAGGTATAATGAGTTGGTAGGGAGCTTCCTCCCTCTGCAGCCAAGTCCCTCATCAGTCTCCCACCTGCAGTCCCTAACCTGCATGGGTAGGTAGGGTGTACCTGCTTCTGGATTCCAAGCACCCTACTCTCCTGTGTGCTGTGGAAATGGAAAGAGGTCACCATGGCAACCT
Source organism: Ictidomys tridecemlineatus (assembly GCF_052094955.1). Taxonomy (NCBI): domain Eukaryota; kingdom Metazoa; phylum Chordata; class Mammalia; order Rodentia; family Sciuridae; genus Ictidomys; species Ictidomys tridecemlineatus. Next base: position 23,334,481 of record NC_135478.1, read on the forward strand.
AAGCACCTGGAGACTTTGCTTGGGCCCCAAACCAGCTGGGGCCAGCTGGTGGCTGCTAGCACTCCTGGGGGAGTGATTTTGCCCTGGACCAGAACCCAGGAGACCTTGAAGTTATGGGTAAATATGGCCACAGATGATCACGGGGGGGAACTAGGATGACAATGGGGAGCTCTCAGCAGAGTGCACCCCACATAATGTAGTACTGGAGGACAGATGCATGGTAGTACTGTGTTTTGGATCCTGTAGAACTCCCCAGACTAGATTGGCCTGGCTTTCGGGCAGACAGGATGGGATGAAAGGCCACATAATAACTTTGGAGATGGCTGTGTGCCCAGAGAGGACACCTATATAAATTGTCTCCCTCTCTTTCCTTCTCACTCTAGTGGCTGACCTTAGAGCTGGGGGGAAGCTGGCAGGCTGCTGATCTGTGCACCCAGGAGCTCTGAAAGCCTCATGGTACAGGACCCCACCTCTGCATGAGGCTTTCCTGACAACTCTTTTCACACTGATTCCCATTAACATCTTCTTCCTTCTTCCTTATTTTACTTTTCTCTGTTGCATGTCACATTCTAACAAACAACACCAGGTGCTCAGTTGTTCGTCTACTTCCTCTTACTAGAATGCAAGCTCCATAAGGAACCTTTTGTCTACTTGGAGTATTACTGTATCCCAGAAGTTCTTCAGTACTACCCGCATAGATCAAGTAAGTAATCTGCAAAAGGCCTGGGTAGGAGAGACCTCTGCTGGTGAGGGAGGCCAGGAAGGTTACTGGCAGACAAGGCTGGACTGAGTGGGCAGGCCAGGAGGGCAGGCTTTGTGTCTGCATGTATGCATACAGCATGAGTGTGCATGTGGATACAGCCGAGGTGGGGGGTACAGAAGCCCTGTCAGGTGTCCGAGCAGATAAAGAGATGTGAGAAGACACAGGCCCCACCCCCCAGCCTCCAGGACCTACCTGAAAGATACTTGACCTGAGCCATCACAAAGAGGGGTTCCATCATGGCTGGGACTGCTTTCACGACAGGACTCAAGATCACAGTGACTTGTTTAAGAAGTGGAGATAGGATCTGGCCTGGTGCCCTGGGCTACAAGAACATGAGTGGCTGGCTGTGTCATCTGCCCCATTCTAAGAGACTCCTGGAGCCCTGAGAAATGCTCTCAGTAGAGGAATTTACTTGCTTCCGTGGTTCCTTATTATCCCCCTGTATCACCTACTATTAGAGCACACACCAGAGAATGGGGACTTGTGTGCTGTGGAAATGGAAAGAGGTCACACCAGAGAATGTGCTGCTCACTGCTGTGTCCCCAGCACCTAAGAATGGTGTCTGGTTCAAGGCATTGCACTCAATGAATTTTTGTTGACTGATGCATTACAATGTACTGGGGAGGGGGTATTAAGATTTGTGAAAACGTGGTCCTTGCCCACAAGGAATCCTGCATGGCAGGGAAAGCAGGTTGAATGAGCACACACTAACATGGTTCTTAGAAGCCTTCTGGGGAGAGGGGAGCCAAATGCTGTCTAGGACACAGCAGGTGCATGGCCAGTGTCCTGCTCCTCCAGGAGTGTTCCCCTGAATCAGCTGCCTCAGCATCCCTGGGAGCCTGTTAGAGATGCAGGACTTTGGACCTCACCTGTAACCTCAGAATCTGCACTGGAACAACCTCCTGGGTGAGTTGGGAGCCCCATGTCCACACTTGAAAAATTCTGATTGCCCAAGGCTCAGACTGTCCTGATGACTGGACAGGTGAGGTCCCTCCCCTGTCCTTCAGGTGGGCACCACCCACACTTGTACTCTGGCCCCCACGGTGAAGATGGGCCTTCCCCTAACCTGCTTGGGGCAGAAATGCAAGTATTCCTTGGCGATGCAGACCAGGAAGAGGGGGTCTAGCTGTTCGAGGTACTCGGGGCCCAGGGGCAGGCCCTGCATGCTGGAGAAGTGCAGCTCCACTGCCTCCTTCAGAAGCGCTGTGGCCTCCTGCTCCCCCTTATGCTTCTTGGATGCCAAAAGGGCTTGGAGGAAAACCAGCAACTGTGGGAGAGAGAGCCTGAGTCTCAGCCAATGCCAGCCTGGGCAGAGTTCTTAGGGAGGGCAAAGCAGAGGTCCAGGCCATTCTGGCTGCCCTCTGTAAACTGGGGATGGGAGGAGAGCCAAAGAGGCAGCCCTGGAGCATGCCATGCCTCTGGGGAGCTCTGACCTCAGACTTCCCGAGGGACTGCTGCACCTCCTTCAGGAATTCCAGCTGGTGCTCAGCCTCTTCCAGGTGGCCTTTTAAGATCTGGCACCAGATGATTCCTGTTAATAGGACAGAACAAGGATGAGCAGCCAGCTCGGAAGGAGAGCCAGCAGAACATCTGGTCAAAAGGCTTGAAAGAGACAGTGGAAGGGGGGCTCTTTGAGGCAGGGGATCTTTTCCAACACCCTCACAAGTTTAAGAGCAACACGTCCTCATGGGAAAGAACTGAAATGATAAGGCAATAATAGAAAAACATCCCCAGCTCTGCCTTTAAGACTCTCTCTAGTGATAACCACAATTAGCAATTTGGGATGTATTCTTTTTTTAAATATATATATATGTTTTAGTTGTCAATGGACCTTTATTTTATTTTTTGAAACATGGTGCTGAGAATCAAACCTAGTGCCTCACACATGCTAAGCAAGCGCTCTGCCACTGAGCTACAGTCCCAGCCCTGGGATGTATTCTTTAAAGTATTTTTCTAAATATTTATTATTAATGTATACATATATGCACAACTCAAACATATGCATTTTGGGGGCTCAGGGTATGGCTCAGTGATACAACACTTGCCTAGAATGCAGGAGGCCCTGGGTTTGATCTCTAGCCTTGCAAAATCCAACAAAGAAAAAAATCCAAAAAATTGAATTTATTGTTGAGTGTAGTATATGATGGTGACTTACTTTTATGTCTTTCATAATGGAAAGCCAGATGCCCAACCAGAAATTACTGGACAACTTACCAGTTTGAAATCAGGCCTGTGTGTCCCATTTGTCTGTTTGTCTATTCTAGTCAGTGCTGACCTCGAGCTGACTTCACTACTGTTGTCTTGTGATACGGGTATTTTTTTTTTTTTTCAGGGATAGGGCTAGATCACAGAGTCTCAGGCATGCTAGGCAAGCACTCCACAGCTACATCCCACAGCCTTTTTCATTTTATTTTGAGACAGAGTCTCACTAAATTGCCCAGGGAGGTTTCAAACTTGGCGATCCTCCTGCCTCAGCTGAGATTACAGGCCTTCACTACCATGCTTGGCTTGTGATATATTTGATGTTAAAAGGACAAATTTCTCTTTCCCTGCTATTCTTTTTTTCCAAATATTTCCTGGACATTCTGGTGTATTTGTTCAGGTTGGCTTTCCTAAACACCCTCTCGGTTTTCAATTCTAGTCAGCTCACTACTTGGCCTGTTTGAGGAATTTTTCATTTTGCCACGATGTTAATTTTTTTAAAAATATTTTTTAGTTATAGTTGGGCACAATATACCTTTATTTTATTTGTTTATTTTTATGTGGTGCCGAGGGTTGAATCTGGTGCCTCGCACGTGCTAGGCGAGCACTCAACCCCTGAGCCACAACCCCAGCCCCTACGATGTTAATTTTTGGCAACTCTCTTTTGGTTCTCTATACCCTTCTCAGAATAGTGTGTTCTTTATTTATTGACAACCACCACCTCTCCAAACACTGAAGGCATTTTGGGGGGATAGGCCCTTCTGTATCAAGCCCTAACTTGGCTCCTCAGATGGCCCCCACTTTGCATGTTCCACTCTAGGCCTCTTTCAGACTAGCAGATTTATACACAGGACCAGACTAATGAGGATTAGCTGCTGGGCAGACTTCCAAATTGTTAAGGTCACTGACTTTTCCAGACAGGCCAGGAAAGTCAGCGATTCCAGGACACCTGTGAGTGAGTGAGCAGGACCTTCTGACCATGCACTTCCCTCTGGCTGCCTGCTGGGGCGCTCCCTTGATTGAAGAACTGGGGAGGAACTCAGCCTGCTGGAGGACTGTTAGTGCCCAGCAGCCAAGTCTTTTTGTCCTTCATGGCCCTGGTGATGAGTGGAAAGCCTCTGGAGCACCACTCTTCTCCCTTCTGCCCCAACACCCAACAAGAGCCTCTTTGATTCCAGGCTCTAGATGGAGAATGGTTCCAATGATCCTCCCTTTACCTCCCTGACTGCCCCATGGGATGCTTTTGCACTCAGCCTCTGGTGGCCCTGAGCTTGAGCTTTTTTTGGTGGTAGTGTTTTTCCTGGAACTCTCTGGGGAAAGCTGGTCTACTAATTTCTTTAGCTGACTTAGCTCTGCTTACGCTCACACACAGGTTTGTAGACCTGCTTGGAATCTGCATATTTGATGCCATTTGCCCTATATCATATAGAAATGTGATGATCTTCAAATTTCTTGTCCCCTAGAGGCATCTCTCCCTGTTTCTAGGGCTGCAATAGGCTCATTATCTTTTTAAATGTCTCATTTTTGGGGGGATGGAGGAGAGGCATGGATTTGAGGGGCTAGCCTGACACATTAAACCAGAAGTCAAGATCAACTACTCTGACAACTGTGCTGTGCAGATGAGAAGCTTGCAGGTGAGAGAGAAATGACTTGCCCTCAAACACACAGCTCCTGAGGGCCAAGCTGAGAACCAGCCGCCTTGAGCAGGGGACCACTAAGCTTCTTCACCTACACCGAACACTGCTGCTTCAGAATTCATAGAGACCACGGAGCTGGGGCTTTTTTAAAAAAATGTGTAAAATGAGGGCTGGGGTTGTGGCTCAGAGGTACAGCACTCGCCTAGCAAGCGTGAGGCCCTAGGTTCCATCCTCAACACCAAATAAAAATAAGTAAAATACGGGACTGGGGTTATGGCTCACTGTTGGAGCACTTGCCTAGCACATGTGAGGCCCTGGCTTCAATCCTCAGCACCACATAAAAACAATAAATGTATTGTGTTCATCTACAACTAAAAATTTTAAAAAATAAGTAAAATAAAGGTATTGTGTCCAACTACAACTAAAAATAAATAAATAAATTTTTTAAAAAAAATATGTGAAATGAAAAAAGCATCTGCGCAGACGGGGAAGTAAAATTCTTAAAACTCTCTCACTGGTGGCCTTCCAGCTCAGGGACCTCCGTAAGCAGAACATCTCAACACTGGGCTGTGGGCCCTGAAAAGAGGCAGAGCCATCAAGAAGGAGGTTCAGGCCATCAGTCTTCCAGGACACCCAGGGTGTGGGTACTAGGGACTGGCATGGATCAGAGTGGCTCTGATGACACTCCTGAGCCTTCCCCTGCCTCTTACATCAACACTGTATGTCCATGGAAAAGTACCCCATCAGACACTCACACATCTCCTGGGTGAATGCTTCCCAGCACCTCTTTTCTGGGCCCATGGAGGCCACCCTGTTCGGATCTCCCACTCTCCCACCCCCTCTCCCACCCCACTCCCCGCCCAGCCTGCAGAGACCTGTCAAGGCAGCCATGCTGTTCTCATCCAGTTTCATGGCCTCCGAGTACCACAGAAATGCCTCCTTCACTTGGTTCTGCAGGATGAAGAGGTAGCCCAGCTCTGTGGCCACAGGGGCACAGGAGGGGGAGGCCAAGAAGATGCGTTCAATGAAGCTACTCACTAGCTGCAGAATCACCCGGTGGTTCCCACACTGCAAGGAAGAGGCATATGGGAAATGGGAGAGCAGTCAGTCCATCCTGCGTGAGCAAGGCCATGTCAAGTACCGGGGACACTGTGGCAAGGCTGGGTAGGCTCAAGAGAGCTCAGAGAGGTGCCCTGTGTCTAGGCAGCTGAGTTAATGGAGCCGTCCATCTCCCAAAAGACCTTCCATGGGCCACCTCTGCAGGACCTGCCTCCACCACAGGGTTTCCCAAGGGATCCATTCCCTGTCTGGCTGCAGTTAATTGGTACAAGGAGTCACCAAGAGGTTCTTAAAAAAACTGAAGCTGGGGGAGAAGAGGCTCTTTGTGTCCAGTGGTGGAAATTGGTCTCAAAGGCCACAATTTGCCATGTTCCCTATCATGTATGGAGGAGAATAAGCCCGAGAGAATCAGATGCACAGGTAGAGGGGAAAATGGTGACCCAGAGGCATTTAGCAACTCAGTTCTGTTTCCTGAGGCCTCAGAGCTGCCCTTGTAGTTACAATTTCTTCTCATCCTGTAGCAGCTGATAAAAGACACAGATTCTTTGGTGACTTGGTCTATTTGGAACTTCTCTGATGTCAGAGAGGACTAGGCAGGCCAGCCTTCCCAGGTTCCTTCCATAGAAGGGGTATGGGCGCTGGGCCAGAGGTGGTGTGGCTCTGCACAGTAGCTGCAATGCAACCCTCTGTCCCCAGAAGGATGCTGCCACTCAAAAATCACTTTGGACCCCATCTCCCTGATCTTCTTTGCATCGCTGGGGCACCCGGACCAAGGGGACAGACAGAGCCTACATGTCAGGTTAGCAGTCACAGTCCACCAGCCTGAAAGGCCAAGTTTGAGCTGGAGGGGGAGTGGTAGGGTGCCCAGAGAGCTTCAGTGGAAGCCTGGATTTCCATGAAAAGCAGAGACAGATACCATTTTACAAACCAGGAGACAACCTTCTTACCAGTCTGTTAATCACAATAATTTTTTTAAGGTGGAGACTTGGATTTTGGGGCTCTCTCATTTCTAACACTTTAATCAGATTTCTGACGTGATCAGCAGCCTGTGGTGACAAAACAGACAATGTTGAAGGCAACATGTAAAACTAGAGCAGTGATTCTTGAACCTGGCTGCACATTCACATCAACTGGGAGACTCAATACCCATGTCCTGGCACCACCCCAGAGATTCAGAAGTAACTGGACTGGGATGGCCCAGGCACAGAATTATTTCAAAGCCCCACAGATGGAGACTTAGGGTACATTACTGCCCCAAGAGCTGCTTGCTCCTCTGCCCTGAGTTTGTGAGGAGAAGTTGCCCTGTTAGTCCCACAGAGAAAGAAGCAGGGCCATCTTGCTGTGGCCACTTCACAGCATGCTAGACCCACAGCAAACCACCTGGGTGGGCCCAGACCCTCTCCATTTTGACATGAGTCACCACATTGGTGCCTGTCCAGTGAACCCTCCAAACAACCCTGTAAGTCACAGCCACTACTCTCCAAACTTTCCAGTATAGCAGATGAAAGGTCAGAAAGGTTGGGCAATTGGTCTGAGGCTGCTCAGCCAGCCAAGGGACTGACTTAATCTAAAGCTTTTCCATTGAGTTCCCCACCCAGGAGTTCTCAACTGCAAAGATGTACTAAAAGAGAAACCTGAGATGGCATGAGTTCACTCTGGTGGGTGAGCATGGCAGGACTAGAACTGGGCAGCTGGTGGGGGAGAAGGGCAGATCCCAGGGTTTGAGGTGGGGGTAAAGGAGAGACACTAGGTGCTAACTCTGCCCTTGGGATCAACCCTCAGGCCAGGACCTGGAAAGAAGCAGAGTAGAGTCCTGTTCCTGCCCAGGTGGCATTTCCTCCTGCTTCCACACCTGTAATACCAGTGGCTCTGGAGGCAGAGGCAGGAGGATCGCAAGTTCAAAGCCAGCCTCAGCAAAAGCGAAGTGCTAAGCAACTCAGTGAGACCCTGTCTCTAAATAAAATACAAAATAGGGCTGGGGATGTCATTCAGTGGTCAGTTCAATCCCCAGTAAAAACACAATGTTTGGGGTGAAAACTCAAACTCTTTTTGAAATTAAGACTCTGTTTGAGCATTGCATTTTATTCATATTCTAGTCACTTTTGACCACATTTAAGGGCTAATTTAGGTTTCTGGGGGAAAATATAACGCTTAGGTTGAGTCCTAACCATTGTTTGAGTAATTCCAACCAGACCTTAAAAAGATGGCATTTCCTAAACTCTGAAACCATACCATGACTTATACTAGCAGTTAACATGAAACAAATTATTCCTGTATACCAGGCACTGTTCTGAACTTTCTCACTTCTCATCTCAGTCCTTTGAATAACTTCTCAGCTCTGCAGAATTGTGTCATTTTATAAATGAGGTGGTTGAAGCTTTCCCAAGGTGGAGATACCTTCCCAACCTCCCATAGGTAGCAGGTGGCAGGACAGTGTCAACCTCACTGCCCAAAGCTGCCTTACTCTTAAGATGTCCAGCCCAAAGAGTCAAACCAGAGCAGACCCTCTTGGCAGGAATTATGGGAATAGGTTGGGGAGAAGGCTGCTGAGACACAAGAGGCATCCTTCAGGACTGTGGGGTGGTGATGGGGTGGGTCATAAGGGGTTCCTCCTTGTCTGTCTCAAGGATCAACTTCTGAGTCTTGAAACAACTTACTATGGTCATGTTTCCTTCTCTTGCAAGCTCATGCACAGCTAGTAACTGACAGGCATCAATATTGCTTTCATCTTTTTCAAGGATTCTGAAACAGGAGGAAAAACCACATGAATAGAGATTATTGGCAACTTCTGATCATCTTCTAGTATCCATTCTTTTTTTTTTTCTTTCTTTTTTTTTTCAGTACTGGGTATTAAACAGGCACCTTACCACCAAACTACATCCCTGGTCCTTATTATTTTTGTTTTGAGACTGGGTCTCAGAAAGTGGCTGAGACTGGCCTTGAACTTGAGATCCTTCTGCCTCAGCCGCTGGAGTTGCTGGGATTATAGGCATTAATTTCTGTGCCTTGCAAATTTCTTTTGTCTATTTTGGAAGTACTGGGGATGGAACTCACAGCCTCCTACATGCTAGGCAAGTGCTCTACCACTGAGCTACATCCCTGGCTTCTTTATTCATAACAGAACTCCCAAACTAGCCAGGCACATGGCTACAGAATAAAGACTACACTTCCCAGGGTTCCTATGCAGCTGAGATGTGTGGCCATGTGGCTAATTTTTGGCCAACAGGATATAAGTGAAAGTGATGTGTGTGGTACCTAGGTGTGCTCTGGTAGCAGGCCTTCCCTTTCTGCTCTTTCCCCCTCCCTGTTATCTGGATTGAGGACCGAGTGGACACCACCCTAGGAATGGTAGGGCAGCCAGAGAGGAGGCCCTGGTGTCCAACAAAGTCGCTCCATCCCTGCCATGAACCCTTATCCAAGCTTTCACGAGAGAGAGAGAGAGAGAGAGAGAGAGAGAGAGAGAGAGAGAGAGAGAAATCACCTGTTATGGTATGTGTGTATTTGAGGGTGTGTTTGTTATAGAAACGTACTCATTCCTGACTAACTAAATCTGACCTTGGTACCACGTTCTGAAGTGCGGGGGCAGCTGTGGTTAAGATGGAAAGGGAACCTTGGATTCAGTCATGCGTCCTTGTGAAGGTGCAGCTTATGATCATACTGTGGGAACTTTGATATTCTGTTACTTTATAGAAAACTTCATATTTTTCAGCCTAGTCAAGGAATGACCTTCTATTTAATTGAGGGTTACCCAAATTATACAAAATTCCAATATGATTGGGCATAACCAACATTCACAGAGTTCTGACCAACTGATGATTCTGAATGCATGCAAACTGTATGCATTTGGAAGTTTAAAAAGAAAACAACACACTCTTAAATAACTTATGAACAGAAGGAGAATCAGATGATTGTTAGAAGCAAATGATACTGAAAATTCTACACATCCAACCGTGTAGATATTTTTTTTCTTTTTTTGTCAGTGTTAGGGATTGAACTCCGGGGCACTTACCCACTGAGCCATATCCCCAGACCATCTTTGTATTTAATTTAGAGACAGGGTCTTGCTGAGTTGCTTAGGGCCTTACTAAGTTGCTGAGGCTGACTTTGAATTTGCAATCCTCCTGCCTCAGCCTCTGAGCTGCTGGGATTACAGGCATGCCCCACCACATCCAGCTGTATAGACATTCTAAAATGGTACTTTGAGGGACATCCATAGACTAATTTATGTATTCTAAGGTATGACTAAAAAAGGATGAGTCAGGCATCTAATTCAGGAGTTAGAAAGTAACAACAGAGTAACTCTAAAGGACACTGTTGGCAGGAAATAATAATGAACAGAAAAAAAAATAACTGAAAAAACAAAGATATAACAGGATCTAGATGGTTCTTTAACAAGACTAATAAAAGAGACAAGCTATTTTAAGGTTGATGAAGAAAAAAAAAGAATCAAAGAAAAATAAATACTATAAGGGATGACAGGAAACACACCTAGATGAAGTAGAGTTTTAAAAAACAATGAAAGCCAGGTGCGGTGACACACACCTGTAATCCCAGCAGCTAGGGAGCCTGAGGCAGGAGGATCACGAGTTCAAAGCCAGCCTGAGCAATTTAGCGAGGCCCTAAGGGACTCAATGAGACCTTGTCCCTAAATAAAATACAAAAGGGCTGGGGATGTGGCTCAGTGTTGAGTGCCCTAAATTCAATCCCTGGTACCAAAAAAAAACCAAAAACGTTAAAAACAATGAGAGAGGGGGCTGGGGTTGTGGCTCAGCTTTCCTAGCATGTTCGAGGCACTGGGCTTGATCATCTCCAACACATAAAAATAAATAAGATAAATAAGGTATTATGTCCAACTATAATTAAAAAAAATATATATATATATAAACAATGAGAGAATTCTATGAATACCACCAGCTGGGAAAGCTATGGGGGATGGCGCCTGGGTATTGGACTCAACCTGTGGTATCGGACTGTCTCCCACTCTTAGCACACAAGGCCAGGGTGAGGGAGTCCACACCTACTCCCTCCCCTAGTCTGGCCTTCAGCCAGGTGCTTCCAGATAAGCTGTTGGCCCAAGGCCAAGCCACCAAAGCAAATTCTAGCCAAGATACTGGCCAGGTCTACACCATGAGAGAGCTGAGGGTCCACACAGGCATTGTACTGTGGCACCTGTGCCACTCTTTGATTGGCTGCCAGCACCTTTCTAAAACTCAAATTCTAGTCATCATCAGGGTCAGCACCTTCCAAAGGGCAGGAGGAGGCTTGATGGCCTTTCTTTTTTTTCCTAGAACTGTGCTTTATATTACCACCATTAAAATTCTTATCTCAAAGATACCGGCAACCATTCCCCCTTAATTTTTTTTATTGAAGTACAGCATGCCCATAGTTTTAAAAAATTAAATAATGCAATTGTCCCACATTCCACCCTTCAGCCATGCCTCATAGCCACTATTTTCTACCCTGTAACTCACGTTGCCTTGGGTGCTTTGGGTGGACCCCTTCACATCTCTTGCACCTTGATTCCTTGATTTATTCACCTCAGGCCACAGCCCCTGGCCTTAGGCTGGATGGCTATGTATTTAGTTTGCTTACCCCAGTCTTCCCTGTCCTTCGCCTTCCAATATGATCCCATCACTATTCCCAACTCTACTGTGGGTGGTATTTACCTTCCTGCTTCACCTTCTTGTAAGATGGGAGCATATCTGAGGCTTGTGAAGGAAGTTGTGAAAGTGAGCTCTTCCTCTCACCTGTGCCCTGTTTCTATTGCCTGTTCCCAGTCCTGCCGAGCCAAGAACAGGCGCATCTTCAGGATGAGGGCGGGCAGAAAGTTCCCAGAGGCCAGAGTGATCTGGTTCACCACTTCCAGGGCCCCCGAGTAGTTCTGCTGCATCATTAAGTATGTTGCCTGTGGGAAGCCAGAGAGAAGAGCCTCGGGTCAGTGAGGCAGGTGTCAGTGACGCCATCAAGATAGGATGGAGCCTGAGGGACCTACAGGGGAGTGTAGTCCTCTCTGTTAGGCCAGTGAGTCCTCAGGCCTGGCCCAGGGGGACAGCCGCTAAGAGCATCTTGGGAAAGAGGTTGTCACTCACAGCAGTGACAATGGTCCTAGGTTCCAGGACAGGCAAGACAGAGGGGCTCCCAGGAGGCAGCTAAGCCCTGAGCTTGGGAAACTCCACAGGTCTGGCAGAGGGCACAGCTGTGGGAGGTTCACCCCAAGAGCTAAGGTCATGAGCATTTTGCAGTTCTACAAATTGCCCATTCATTCCTGAATTTGCTGTCCTGAGTTTCATCATTGGGATGTGCTCACTGAGGCCCAGTTCGCAACTTGGAGTTGGTTAAGGTTTGTGGGCACCTCCCTCAGTGGCAAGGCTGTGGAGGGTATTAAGTCCTGTTGGATTGGGGTCAGGGCCTCTGCAGGCCAGCACCAGCCATCAGGTTCTCCTGGAAGACTCATGGCAGGTGTCCTGAGGGCCACAGGGCAAAGCTTCTGAAAGACTTGAAATTGGACTCTGAAAGTTTGGCTTAATTGAGACTCACAGCACCTCTCCCTTAAGAAACTTCTCACTAAAACCAAGAGAGGATTATTCTGAATAAGGAAGCGTGTTCATGTGCTCACTGCAGTGCTTCTATGTGGAGGCCTGGAAACCATCTCAATATCCAAACAAAAGGGAACAGGGTTGGTAAATTACATTATGCTCGTACAAGGGGGAGTGGCTTGACATAGAAGTTCAAAATGACATTTGCTTATGACAGAATATTACAGGGAGAAAAAGAAACTCATGAGCATACGCCCTAGGATTATCAGGGCAGGGGTTGGCTGAGGTCTTGGCTGTTGCTGCCCCACCCCCCACCCCTGTCCCCCACCCCAGGGGGTGGCCTCTAGGATGCTCCCTGATAAACCTCCACTGTTCCTGCTGCCCAGGACGCGACCTGGGGCACACCCTAATCCAAGCACAGAAGGAGGCCTTGCAGTGGTAGTGCAAAGCGTGTCTCCTTGTCATCTCCTGTCAGAGCTCCAGGTTTGTTTTTTGTGGGTTTTGTTTTCTGGTGCTAGGGATGGACGCCAGGGCCACTCTACTCCTGAGCCACACCCCCAAGCCTTTTTATTTTAATTTTTGAGACAACATCTCCCTGAGTTGCCCAGGCTGGCCTCAACATTAAGATTCTCCTGCTTCAGCTTCCCGAGTAGCTGGGATTATAGGAGTGAGCCACTGAGCCCAGGTTTGGACTTCTGTTTTTTTTTTAATTAAGTGAGTAATTCTTCATTTCATAAGGACAATGTGTACAAACAGAAGAGAATAAGATGGCAGTGTTTTTTTCCTCAAAGATTGAGTCAATGAGGGTCATGAGAGAAAAAAAGAAACAAATTAATACCAGAAAAAGCAAACATATAGAATAGATACTTCTCGATATAAAACTACTAGGTGACTAACAGGTGGGATGAGAAAGGGTGACATAAGAAGAGTGAAAGAAGCAGGTGGAGAAAAGAGGCAGTGAGCGAAACCAAACAAGAAGTAGAGGAAGCGAGCCTGAGTGAGCCCAGGGAAAGTGACCCGGAAAGTGACCCTGAGAAGACACCCAAGCAGAATGACTGACGCTCACATGGAGCAGGAAGGAGTTCGAGATCTGGAGTGGGCCCTGGGCTACTGTGTGACCCTAGACTGGTCACCAGCCCTTTCTGGGTCTCTGCTCCTCAGCCACCAGATGAGGCATCTAGAGACGGAGGGTCTGGCCTGAGGTCACCTGGTAGGTCTCTGGTTCTAGGAGACAAGCCAGGGATACTGCCCTCTGCCTACCTTTCCCATCAGCCCCAGCACATCTTTGGTGTCCCGAATTCCTTGCTCCAGGTACTTGATGGATTTCTTCACAATGTGAGGTTTATCCGAGGTGAGTTCTACCCACCCTTTGAGCACGTAGCCCTGGGTGAGAACAAGAGGAAAGATGAAGTCCTTGGTCCCATGGAGCCTCGACCTAGCCTGCTCGTGTCCTGCAGTCCTCTTGCCTGCCTTGCCATCATCTGATGACTTTACACTGGGGCCAGGCCCCATCACAGGGGCATGGGCGGGGCCAACTCTTGGTCCTTCTACTCCTTAGACCAGCCAGGGCCTGGCCATGCATAGAAAGCCTGGGAGTGCCCACGGTATGGGTGAGTAAGAGCCATAGTGACCTCAGGGGGACCTTATTTGTTCCCATCAGCCTTCACTCAGCCTCTCCTTGGCAGATGGGGAGGTCAAGCAGGGGAAGCAGAATTGGAGGGGCACTTGGAAGAACCCTGTCTTGAAGCATCCCTCGATGGCCTGGCCTCGTGTTTCTCTCTTACCATTTTCTCTCTCCTCAGCAGCCTTTTTTGGATGACCCCCCCATCCTCTAAGAAATGTTAATATCACAAATACACCATATCTGTGTTTTGTGTTCTATAAGATATTTGTTTTATACATAGAGTAAGATTTTTTTTTCATTCTCATCTCCTAAGAACCAATGTTCACATCCTTGAAAACTTGTATCAATCCCACTCAGAATGAGAGGCCTAGACGAGACTTTGAAATCCACCATTGGCACAGACATACTGCATAAGCCACAGGCTGTGGGTAGGTGCCACCACTCGTATCTAGTGAATAGATGCAGGCAGGGAATAGCTGTAGCCAGTTCATTGGGATTTTCAAAAGAACCAAGAAATCTGGACTTGATTTCTAAATAATCAGTAACGTGGATGGTTACTGGGGTCTTGTCAGTGCCTGGGTTGGCCCTTCCCCAGCTCCAGGGCCCTCAAAGGGAATAAAGGGCCAGCCTGCTGTGATGTGTTTCGATGCTCACTCTTTGCTGTTGCCTAATGATGCTCAGGGTAAGTACCTCTCTGGAGCTGTGGGAGACCTTCAGAAAGTGGTCGATATACTCCTTGGCTTTGTCGTGGTAGCCCATGAGCCAGAGGAAGAGGCTAGCATAGTACAGGGCTGTCTCAGGGGCTGTCCTGCGTATTTCCTTCAGGCTGCTCTCCAGCTCCTGAATTGCTTCTCGATCTATAAATCCAAAGTGGAGGAAGAGGCTGAGTTAGGATGAGGAGGCATACCTGTGTTGCAGGGGTCACTAGGGGCCCAGGGAGCTGCCCCTGGACATTCTGGATCTGCCTCTATGTATGCAGCTGATTATGGGCCAACCTAGGGCCTGGGAACTAGCCATGCCAGCCACTGAAAATGCCCAGCCTAGGAGTCAGATTTTGCTCTCTGACATTTATCTTTTTTGCTCTGGACCCAGCACAGTGTGTTGAGTAGACAGACCAAACCTGAATCTTTGGCCTCAGGCCCACAAACCACTTTGGGTGGGAAAATGGCAATTTTTAGCCCCTCCAGGAATCTCTTCCTGACTCCAGAGTGGTGGAGACTAGTTTTTTTTTGGTGGTACTGAGAATTGAGCCCAAGGCCTTGCTCATGCTAGGCAAGTGCTCTACTGGCTGAGTTACATCCCTATCCCTATTGGCTCGATTTTTCTGACAGGATCTCACAGAGCAAAGGAAAGAAGGGTGCTTCTTCAACTCTTGGGACCTAGAGGAAGGACCCTTCCCACCGTCATGTTCTCTGCCCCTTCCCACCCAATGGTGCCCAGGCCTGGCATCTTCTCTGAGGCTTCTAAATGAAGACTGCAGCATCCCCTCCTTGCTGACCAGCAGTAGCTAGCTGCACAGGCACCCTTGAGGGGTGGTGTCTCTGGAATGGGCTTCCTTCCCTGCCAGGCCAAGCCCTGCTGATTGTGGCTATACTCACCAATGGTTTCACAGCTTTTATGAGCATAAAGGAGGGCCATTATGGAGCAAAGGGATGTGTCTGGGTGATTCCGGATGCTCTCCAGGTCACTGATGGCATCCTGGATGCGCTCTGCAAAGAGAGTCCACATGATTATGCTTTCAAACTCCAAGCCTGAAAGGCAGGAGACTCTGGAAGATGCCCAGAATCCCTATCAGGGCTGACGGACCCATGGCTTAGCTCCACCTGCCTTTACTTGGAATTTGAAGACTAACTGGTCTGAAAGGTTCCTGGTGGCCTGAGTTCCCTGGTGACTGAAGCTCCTGAAAAGGCTGCCTGTACCATGGTCCAGGCTGCCAGGGGCAGGAAAGTCTTGGAGCTGAAAGGTGGCCTGCAAGCACTTGTGTAGGATACTTGCAAGGCTGGGACTATTGGCTGGGGGTCAGTTCTAAGGAAGGACCTCAAGCAGCGCATTCTCCGATAGCTGCTCAAGACTACCAATTACATTTATCCTTTATGTTCCCTGACACTGGCAGCTCTGCCAGCCCTCAGCCAGGACCATTTCCAGAATATCGGTGAATTGCTTCTAGGCCTTTTGGATAAGATCAAGTGCAGAATGTCAGCAAAGTCAGCACTGCTCCTGCCTATGCTCACCCACACCTGCCACTTCCTCCTTCTTTTCCTGCACAACTGGCTCTCAGTTTCCAAGCCTAGAATTAGATCAATAGTCATACACTTGTCTCTCCAACCACACATTCTGCAGATAGGGAAACTGGGATGCATAGCAGGATAGTGAGCCCTTTGAGGTCTCAAGCCCTTTGAGGTCTCAAGATATGGATTATATATGTTTTTGTGGATTAACCTGGAAAACTCAGTGTTACAGTCAGTGAAAGACTGTTTCCATGGAAACATAACTAGGATATAAGTAGGCATCCAGGTGTTGGCCATAGTGATGGAGCTGGGCTAGTGCCTGGCATCAGAATGCCAACATTGCTAAGACCTTACCTTCTCTGAGGACTCCATAGGCTTTAAAGAAATGCAACACGGGGTCATTGCTGAATTTCTCCAGGCCCGCAACTGCAGCCTGCTGCACATGGTGGAAGTACTTTTCCTGGCTATAGTAAATGATCCCAGCCTGTGTGGAGGAAGACACAGTTGCACTAGCTCCGGCTCCTTTTCTCTGTTCTGACCCATATGTGATGAGACTGGTTCCCTTCCCTATCCTCTACTTTCCCTTAGCCTACATAGGGAAGAGAGAGAGAGAACATGCAGGCCTCATTCAGTCCCTGAGCGTAGCTCCATGCAGTTCGCCTAGGAAGGAGTTTTCCAGTGTTTGGATATTACCAATAGATGCTTGTTAAAATATGATGTGTAAATCAATTCAGGCTTTTTTTTGAGAGAGTAATAAAGGAGAAAGAATGAGGACCAATATTAAGAAAAATTATACCAATAGTTATAGTTACAAGTTCAAGGGCTTTGTATCCATTATCTTATGCATAATCCTATCTATATCTTCCACAATTAAGAGCTAAGTCTCACTTCCCCTAAGGTCTATGTGTGCTGGGGTTAGGTCCAAGTGTGGCTGGATTGTAAGAGCCTGGGGGGGGCATATGAAAGAACCCCGACAACATCCTAAGGGCAATAAATAGGAGGCAGTTGGAATGGTTTTAAGTAGGAGAAAAATGTATTAAGATGTATGTTTTTGTAAAAACTACACTAGCTGCTATGTGTGGTGGTAGTGCACACTGCCTGTGAAGACAACTAAAGCAGGAGGGAGCCTGTTGCAGGTGTTCAGATGAGAGACCGTGGTGGCCCTGGGCTAAGAGATGAATAAAAGAAGTGGGTAAACCCTGGGCACATTTAGGAGTAGACATTTCTTATTGATGAAAGTATTAAGAGAAAGGTATGGGGAAGATGTATTAATTAACGCTGGCGATCAAATGGTGGTGGCATCTACTGAGATGAGATGCAGAAGAGGTGCAGGCAAGGGTAGGGGGTGGAGAGGGTTAAGTAGAAGAGATGACAAAACAGTGGAGATGGAATGATTTGGTTTGGGGTGCTGAAGGGACAGGACCCGGATGGTGGGTGCTAACTTGGGGCTCAGGGTGCATAGAGGGCACTAGTGTCAAGGCACTCTCCAAGGACAGAGAGGCAAGATAGGGCAGGGACTCCTGAGGAGGCTAGGGACAGAGAAGGGAGGCCAAAGAGGTGGCTCGCGAGTAGAGGGCCGGGGTCACCCGGCCGGAATTGTCGGGCAGCAGTCGGGCCACGCACCATAAGAGAAGAATCATTGCTGCTCATCTCCGGCCACTCGCGGCGGCGAGTCCGGCTCTGGTAGGGCGGTGCAGAGCTGGATTCCAGGGTCAGGGTCCTGGGCACGCCTCTCCTGGCTGGAAGTCGAAGGCACGAGCGTCCTTGGAAACCGGGCAGCCAGCCGGTTGCTAAGAGCGGCGGCGTAGGGAGTGGGCGGAGCACGGCGCACCACGTGACAAGGCACTGGTAGTTGAGCTTCGAGAAAGTGAATCCGCGCTGGGGCTCCCCGGCTGCCTGCAGGTCGGCGTTGGTGGTGGACGCGGGCGCCGAGCGGGGCAGCGGTCATGGGCCTGGGCTCCAGCGCCCAGCAGCCTGCTGGCGGCGCCGAGGGCTTCCACCTGCACGGGGTGAGTCGGTCCCGGGGCGCTGGTGATCTTGGAAGCGCGCCTGTAGCGACGCGTCCGCGCGTTTGGTCACCTTTCGGTTGGCGGCTACCGCGGGGTCCCCGCCCGAGCGTTGCAGCTGTGGGCTGCCAGCCTCTTGAGAGAAGTGGCATCGCCGGACTCCAGGCCTCGACGCTTCTGCCATCGCCATGGGGCTCGGCGCCCGCCCCAAATGCCAGCTGTGCAGGAAATGGGGGCGTTCCGTGTGGCGCTACCCGGAGTGGCGTTCTTCCGGGTGAAGAACGCGCCGGCTCCTGGCAGAACTCTCTGGTGCCCTCAGGGCAGATTGGTGATGACCTCTGTGTGCTGTGCTCCGTGCTGAGTTGGGGACAGCCAGCAGCTCCAAGGACCGAGTAGTTCCCTGCATCGATCTTGCCGTTAAGACTTGCCCGTCGCATTGTCAGGAGGGGTATGGGGGCGGAGCGAGGACCAGTGGAACTAGCCGGGAAAGTGGGGCGCAGGAGGCCAGGAGAATGCCGCAGAAGCCCGGGAGAGCGTTTGCAGCTTGGGGAAGCGCCCGAGTGGTGAAACCCTGCGGAAAGGCGGGTCGGTGAGGCAGGGACTGAGGATGGGCTTTAGGTGCCAGGAAGTTTGGACGAATGGGCTTTAGGTACCCCTGCAAGGAAGTTTGGACGAATGGGCTTTAGATGCCCCTGCAAGACCCCCACCCCTGCACACTTAAGCTTGTGTGAAGCGATGGATGTAGAGATGGGTGTAGATAGACAAGTTTGCTCCTTTGGTGCCTGGCTGTTGAGTGTTCTCTGCTTTTAAGGAAGGCTCTGTAAGCAGGTGTCACATAGGAGGGGGTTTCTAACAGGAAAGCCAGGCCTTTTTTGAGTACCCAGCATTGATGAGATTTGTGCTTGGGGATGGCCTTTCATATGGCGAGGCAGAGAGGCAGACAGTGGAATTCATCCAGCCAGAGTAGTCTTGGAACAGGTTTGATGAATTAAAAGGAATTCAGGGTGTAGGCAACCGGGGAAGCCATGGGGTGGTGGTAGGAGTGCAGACAGGAGGACCTAGTGGAGAGGGACAGGATGAAGAGGCTAAAGGATTGGAAGTCATCCTCCACATATTTGTGAGCACTTAGTCTGGCAGGCAGAGTTCTAGGCAGCAGAGATAAAGCTGTGAACAGAATAGACAATGTCTATAATCCATTCTTGTGGTGCTTGCATTTGGATGTCAGTTGGGAGAGAAGGAAGATCATAGGAAACAAATATGGTAGGTGGTAACCTGCTAAAGCAGGTTAAGGGAAAAAGAGAGATGGGTTGGTGCCATTTTCTAGAGTGGTCAGGAAAGGCCTCTGATCAAGTGATTTTTGGACAGATGTCTCAGCCAGAAGGGCAGACAGTATAGATATGGAGGAGAGAGTATTCCAGTTAGAAGGCCCAGCAAAGGTGGGTCATGCTTGTGTGTCTGGGGAAGTTTGAGGAGGCAAAGACAGCATTTTGGAAAGTGTGGCCAGTATCAGGAGGAAGTCAGGCTGTGTAGGACCTTGCTACTGTCCTGAAGGTTCAGGATTTTATTCTGAGATGTGGGGCCTTTGGTAGGTTTTATGTGGGGAGGTAACATGATCTGCTTATATTTTTAAAACTTAAAAGAACAAGTGTGCTCCATTCTATAAATACTGGCATTCCCACCACGTGCCAGACTTGTTGTCGATGTCCTTGCCCTCAGTAAGTATATGGTAAGGAAGGATTCACAAGGAGATGGCTGTTATATGGCAGTGGTTAGGGGACGACTGTGGGTTGGATTTCCTAGGGACTGAGCCCCTTTTCTCATTTTAACTTGGGTTTAGTAAAAGAGTTGAATGGATAAAGCAGGTGAAGTGGTACTATCCTTGCCACTGGCCAGCCAGCGCTGGGTGACTGTGTAGGCTGCCATCACTGTTTGTTCCATGAGGTTCACTGGTGGGGAAAAATAGGATGGGGTGTTATGAAAAGCAGTACACAGTGTGGGGCTAAATGGTGTAGGGCATGCTGGGAGTCACCAGGGAGAACTGGATGGAGGGGTGGTGGGTTTTACAGGAAAAGGGTGCAGTGGATGGCTGTAGAGATGATTTCAGCTGTGGAGCCCAGTGAACAATGACAAAGCCTGGGGTGAGGGAAATGGAGTTTAGCAGGCAGAGGGCAGGCCCACAGGAGAGGATGGGTGGAGGTACTGGGTGGGCTAGGGGAGCACCAGCCCTGGGGACTGGGGGCCTGAGTGTCAGCCCTCATCTAGGGAGGCTGACATAGTGTTGAGTAGGGGTGGCATGGCCTTGGGCATGGCCTTTCCTGAGGGGAGGTGGGGTGTTTTGCAAGTGACCCTACTCAGGGAGAAGCACCCTCCAAAGTAGCCCTGCCCTTTGGTTTTTAGAAGCCCCTGAAGGGATAGAGGGCAGGCTCAGCTCTCCTGAAGCAGGGCCTAGGAACAGCTTGCCCTCTGGGCTGGGCCAGCTAAGGTTGCTAGGCCCATGTTGGAAGCGATGGCAGCTTCTGGAGGTAATAAGGAGAGATTGCAGTTGTTGCTGCCAGAAGACAGTCCTGATTCCAGAAGCAAACTGGCCTTATCCCAGAGGCTCAGCAGTTCGTTCTCAGCAGGCTGTCTGAGACCTCTCTTTCAACTTGGAGAATCCAAGACTGGAGGGTTGGTGAGCAGCAGAAGGCCTCCAGAACCCGAGACCACAAGAGTCCTGTGCCTCTCAGAACACAGAGGCCTGGCTGTTATCTGACCCTACGAGGTCATCAGTGTCCACAAAGGCCTAAGTATGGTCCTACCATCAGGGTCCAGGAACTGGGGACAAAGGGCACGTTGTGTGAACTTGGACCTGCAAGGCCTGGTTGTATTTTAGAAATATATTGAGCTGGAGAGTCCAGAGAGGAATACGGAGCAACCTGGCCTGGGAATGGCTCATGAAGGAGGTTTCCTCCCTTGGACTGTGAGACTACTGGGGAGGCTCATCAGGCCCAGCCCTGCCCCTGTGGTGTGCTTTCCTTCCCAGCATTCTTCAGTGGCCCTCAGTTACCTGCTGGATTGAGTCAAGGCCAGGCCTTTCAAGATCTGGTCACAGGCTGCCTTTCCTACTCCCCCTTTCCGGGCACAGCCCTGGATGTATTTCTCCTGCCTGCTTTCCTTGAGCATTGGGGTCCCTTGTCCATGTCTGAACTTTTCTAATAACATACTCTGGCTTTCCGGCCAGTCCAACCCAGCCCTCTGGGGCAGCATTTCCCATAGGCCTGGGCCAGCTTATCTCCATGTGCCTCCTGGTAACCCCCAAAGGCAGCCTTGGGCTGTGAGGCATCTCTGGAAGCATTTGTGGATGATGATCAGGAAAAGACCCATTTTCTTAAGAGGAAAGCTTGTGACCAGGAAGGTAGAGAAAGGGAAGGAGTAGACCTGGACAATGCCAAGAAGCTGTGCTCTCGAGGGCACTGGGCGTGGTGATATGCCAGGGTTGGCAGTGGTTCTGGGAACAGTGGTGGGGGCTTCTTGAGCCTGGGTTTGGTGCAGTGACTGGCCTCTGTCATGAACAGGTGCAGGAGAACTCGCCGGCCCAGCAGGCGGGCCTGGAGCCTTACTTTGACTTCATCATCACCATTGGGCACTCGCGGCTGGTGAGGCTCCCCCCACTGCCTCTGCTTTGTTTGTGTACTTGCGTCCCTCTGTCCCACAGGAGGCCCAGCCTGCCTCTGCTTGTGTTTTTTACCCAGGGTCACTGAGGGCAGAGGGACTCTTGAAGGTGGGTTTGAGGGTGTGAAGGGGACTGGCCAAGTGCAGTATGGAGTGCTCTGGACCCAGGAGGCTTTGTGCTTGCTTGGTTGTGTTTTCTGGCCTAGGGAGGGAGGAGGATTGGGAAGTGCTGGGTGGTGGGGGTCACAGTGGCTGCAGCTCACTCTGGCACCTGGCTCTGCTGGGGCTGCTGGCCACCAAGGCCCTTGTGCCATCTTAGGCCCTGACCTGTCTGAAGGGACTGACCTGGGGCTGGGGGATGAGGGCTGGGGCCTTGGTGTCAGCCCTGTTGCCCCTGCAGAACAAGGAGAATGACACGCTGAAGGCGCTGTTGAAAGCCAACGTGGAAAAGCCCGTGAAGCTGGAGGTGTTCAACATGAAGACCATGAAGGTGCGCGAGGTGGAGGTGGTGCCCAGCAACATGTGGGGCGGACAGGGCCTGCTGGGTGCCAGCGTGCGCTTCTGCAGCTTCCGCAGGGCCAGTGAGCACGTGTGGCACGTGCTGGTGAGTACAGGGTGGGGTGCTTGGAAGGAGCTGGGATCCGGGTGGGGGCAGGCATGCCAGGATTGAATGGGTGGGGCACGGGGCAGAGGCCAATAGCAGTGGCTTATTAGGGGACTCAGTGTGGGATCTGGTGGTGTGCCAGTTCCTGAGAGGGCAGCTCGTGTTACCACCTGGACTGTGTACCCTACTTCCTGTTAGCCATGTGACTTTGGGCACTTTTTTACCTTCTGCATCTTAGTATCTTTTTTTGAAAGGCGGGGATACCATCTACTGGAGTGGTGGTTGTACTGCCAGAATGCTGCTACTGTTATCAATCTGTCTCTCAAGATAGCATAGATAGTGATTTTTCTGGTATATTGTTATATAGGTAATCGATACATAAACAGGCCACAGTGGCTGAGCTGGAATCGTGTCTGATTACAGCTACTGTGCACCTGACACCTGTGCTCATAGGTGGTGTCCACGTTCTCAAGTGCATAATCCTGTGGTGTGGTGGAAGGAGAGTTCCCTGAGCTAGAAGCTGGCTCACTTGTGTTCTCCTCTATAGCTTACCAGCTCCTTGGGGGAGACTAACCAAGGTTTTCAGCCTATCTTTGCAGCCAGCCTACAGAGGTTTGCTCATGAGTAAAATGTGACTGATACAGATGTCTTTGCATTTCTCAGGATGACTGGGAGGCTGGGAGGGAGTGGTAGAGCTTTTTAAGGGAGAAAGCAATCCTGTGCCCAGCTTTGCTCATTGCCCTCACCTCCTGCCCTCAGCCAGGGGTCTCATGTGCCTCAGCAGTCACAGCAGTGCAGTTGGCACTTCCTCTGGCCAAGATGTGGTTTTCTTTCTTTAAGGTATTTCTTTACTCATCTCCCCAACCTTATGAAACTTGTGGAGAAATGCTGAGAATGATTTAGTAATTCCACAGTCACACAGCTAGTAGTTGGAGCCAGGAGTTGAGGCCCAGGTCAGATTCTAGAGCCCAGTGCTGAATCATGCCGTGGTGCTGCCCTCTGCTGGGCAGGCTATAGGCCTGGGGAGGTAGGGAATTGGGGTGAAGGAGTCTGGGCTTGAGGTCCTGCTTGAAAAAGAGGACAAGTATCCTACTCACTACCTGAAGAGGTTCTGCCTCCTGCCTCTTCTCCCGCTCAGTGGCGAGGCTGCTGGTTTGTGATTCTTTCTCCAGGATGTGGAACCCTCTTCACCTGCTGCTCTTGCTGGCCTGCGCCCCTACACAGACTATGTGGTTGGCTCAGACCAGATCCTCCAGGAGGTGAGAAGCCCGTGGCCTGCCCCTCCCAGAGAGATGGATGGGGTGTGCAGAGATGGGTGGTGTTCGTAAGAAGTGTCTCATTTCGAGGCTTCCAGTTCAGTGCCAGGAACAGGCCTCAGCTGCTGTGTGTTTCTCATAGTCTGAAGACTTCTTTTCTCTCATCGAGTCCCATGAGGGGAAGCCCTTGAAGCTGATGGTTTATAACTCCGAGTCTGACTCCTGCCGGGAGGTGACTGTAACTCCCAACGCAGCCTGGGGTGGAGAGGGCAGGTACTTCCTGGGGTCTGAGGGCTGCACGGTTAAGTGGGCGGGGCCTGCCTAGTGGGCATGGACTTCAGAGTCCCCTGGAGGAGGTAGAGTACTGGGCTCTAGGCCCAGGACCTCTGAAGGCTGACTACTAGCCTGGGAGTGCCCTTTCCAGCCCCTCAATTGCTGGTCAGGGATGGGATGGTAAAAGCAGGGAGGGCTGTGACTGTGGACAACCCCATGAATGAATATTTCTGGCCTTTGGTAGTCTAGGGTGTGGCATCGGCTATGGGTATCTACACCGGATCCCCACCCAGCCCTCCAGCCACAAGACGCCACCTGTTGTTCCAACACCTGGCACCCCACTGCCCGGCACCCCACCACCTGGTGCCCCACTTCCTGGCGCTTCGCTGCCTGGCACCCCACCACCTGGTGCCCCACCACCCGGTGCCCTGTCACCTGATGCCTTGCTACCTGATGCCCCACCACCTATTGCCCTGCCACCTGGTACCCCGATACCTGATGCCTCACAACCTGGTGCCCCATCACCTGGGCCCACCCCTCAGGACTCTTCTGGCCTGGACCTAGGTTCCAGGCAGAGTGACTACATAGAGGTATGTGTCAGCCAAGGGAAGAGGGGAACTTATATGGGCAGAGGGACCTGCCAGCTGGAAAAAGACTCTGGAAGCTACCCTTGGGGTGCCCCAACAACGTCACCCTTGTGAGGCCCTTGTGCCTTTAAAGGGAGGCCCACCTACTTCTGGGACACAGTGGAGCAGATGGGCCCTTTCTGGGACAGTCAAACCACTTTTGGCCCTTCTGTCCCTTCAGGTGAGGCACTGGTTGTTGTCTTCATTCATAGGTGGGAAACTGGGATTTAAGAGATGGGCAGAGCCTTGCTCTGTGCCCCCGTGAGATTGGCATTCTGGGAGGTTTTCTGTTACACCTGATAGGTGTCGGGCTGAGTCTGCAGGGCAGTGCTGGTTAAAGAGTGGGTTGAGGGCACCTTGGGCAATGGGATTGTGCCATGAGGTATGCTGGGATGTTCCTTCAGTTGTACCTGAATTCAAGGAAGACCCTCACTCCCTTCTGGTCATCGAGGGTGCCCCCAAGAAGCAGGGGAAATATGTTGGAGCCAGGTAGATACCTGGGGCTCAAGGATGTGGATAGAGTGCTCTGTCTATGTGGATATGGCAGGGGAGGCCAGGCCATGGCCCTCTGGCCTGACTTCACAATACTTGTAGGGGAAAGGGCAGATGACCAAGACCATTTCCTTCCTTAAGGCACAGCAGTTCGCACACAGCAAGGGTGGGCTGGTACCTAGGCTGGATTGTGAAATCCACCTTAGGTCACTGTCCTGATGGCCCCCTTCCTGTTCCTTCTTCCTTGGTGCCCCTAGGCCATGCTACAAGTACCTGGCTCCCTCATGGATGGACAGCTCCCCAGGTCTGGAAGTCCCAGCCACAGTGCTCCAGACTTTGGGGGACTTCCGCATTCCATGGAGATTTCTCTTCAGCCTCCACCTCCAGTGCAGCGAGTCATGGATCCAGGTACTGGGCAGGCCCGGAGGGGAGGTTAAGGAACCTGCAACTCCTGGTGCTGAAGTGGGCCCCGGCTTGTAGCAGTGCCAAAAACATTCCCTAGGGCCTGTTGCCCCTTCATACCTCACAAGTGCCAAGACTGTTGCAGGCTATCTAATCCATTGGTGGAGTCTAGTTCAGAGAAGAGAGATGGCCTACTTCAGCTCACACAGAAAATTGGAGACAGGGCAGGGTCTGGGCTGCCCCCATGGTCTGGGCTAACACTGAGCTAACCCCATGATACCCAGCCCCTGAGCCCCTTTCCTCAGAAAAACCCAGTGGGAACCTCCTTGGGGTTGACTGGATAGCACCGCCAGGGAATGAGGACATTATAGTCTCCAGCTATAGATATCCCAGGCACTGGGCAGGGTGAGCCCAGGGTACTGGCTTTCCAGCAGTCAGGGTTTTGTGTTGTGTTCCCTCCTCAGGTTTCCTGGATGTGTCAGGCATTTCCCTCCTGGATGGTAGCAATGCCAGTGTGTGGCCCAGCCTGTCCTCCACAGCACTGACTACCATAGCCAACTCAAATGCAGGACCAGAGGATGTTGGTTCCAGCAGCAGTTCTCATGAGCGGGGTGGTAAGTTGCTTTCCCTTCTGAAGCCCTCTGGGAAGGACCTCAGGTTGCTGGTAGTCTGCCCTAAATTCCTCAGCTGGGTTAGTTAGAGGCTGCCCCTTGGGTTGAATACAGCCATATGGGAATTCATAAACTTTATCTCCTATCCCTCATTAAAGCCTAAAGAGGTGGGGGATTGGATATCATGGTTACTGGCCCCAGGACTGTGGTCCTAGGTTCTGGCTCCTCCTCAGCCCCATCTTTTGTGTTTCAGGTGAGGCCACATGGTCTGGGTCAGAGTTTGAAGTCTCCTTCCTGGATAGTCCGGGTGTCCAGGCCCAGCCAGACCACCTGCCTCAGCTGACTCTTCCTGACAGCCTCACCTCTGCAGCCTCGCCAGAAGATGGGCTGTCTGCTGAGCTGCTAGAAGCTCAGGCTGAGGAGGAGCCTGCAGTCACAGAGAGCACAGACTTCAGGGCAGAGGCTGAGAAGCCGGCCAGCCAGGCCCAGATATCTTCCCCAGAATTACAACCAGGGCTGTGATAAGGTCTCTAATGATATTTCATGAGGTCCAGATGTGGGCAAGCAGCCCAGCTCCATGCCTGACCCTAGCCTTGTGTGTTCCACTTTCCAGGCTGCAGTTCCAAGTGATGTGCAGGGACCTTTGTTGGCAGGGTTTTGTGTCTTCTTTGAGCCTCCTTGGGGTCTTTAGGAGATGACCTTGAAGAACTTACACTGTCTGATGGTCCTGGCTTGGAAACTTTCAAGCAAATAACTTTTGGGGTGTTAGAGGGCTGGGAGCAACACTCCAGCTTAATGTTTTCCAGGAGCTGCGATGGTAAAGGAGGGGATTCTTTGCTGCTTTGGAGGGACATGAAAGTTGACTTGGTAGTGAGAGAAGGCCATGCACCCTCAGGACCAGTACCTGTTCTGGTCACTCGGGTTACCCAGGAGGCAGCAGGGTCTAGTCCTGTTCCAGTGTGAGGTCAGGTGAGGGAGGAAGGGGTTGTTTCAGGTGTTGCCTGATGCTTTGTAGGGCTTGCCTTGATCCTGCCTGCACAGCCCAGCTAGCCCATCTGTATTGAAAGGGACCCAAGCCCAGGACTCCACCCTGCCAGTCACAATCACTGATGACTCCCTCTTGCACTACAGTGCAACATTTGGCTCAGGCTGGCTGGTGTGCCCTACCGCTGGAGGAGAGAGGCAGTGCACTTGCCTCTCTTTTAGTGAGGGATTGAATATTCTAGGCGCTTCCGCAGAGACCCAGCTATACCTGCACCACATTTGTTCTTCCCCAGGGCCTGCATGCCACACATCTAGTATTCTAGTGGCAACTCCTGTTGGCTCCCAGACTTATGCAATGATCTCTGATATTCAAAGCATCCAGCCCCAACGATGAATAAAAGTTGCAAATTAAGCTCACTGTCCTACGCAAACTCAGTCAGTCCACCTCAGTAGGTCTCTTCAGCACCTAAAGCTCCATCCCAAGAGTCAATCAGGGGCCTAGAAAAGCCCTTCTGTCCTCTTCTGTAGTATGTGGGAACAGTTTTCTCCACCCCCTGGTGCCTTTGTGGGCTAAGACTAGGTTAGGTCTACCCTGCTCAGCTCCTGCAGAAGGGGATGGCTCTATCCAGGGATAGCCCTTCATCAACTGAAATCCTCTGCTGCTTTGACCCAAGGCCCTCACTCGCTAATTACTTCCTTGACAATTACCGTGAAAGCTGCCTATGGCCTTGTCTTCTAGTCTTTATCTCGTTTCTTAAAGTTTCACTCTTGCAGTTCCATTTGTATAATGTGTGTAGGATGGTGAACACAGGAAATTCAGTTCTGTCAGGCCTACGGGACAAGGACTGGGGAGCATAGACCAAACTATATGGAGAAACTAGGGCCCCAAATTAGCAAAAGTTTCAAGCACTGTGACTACATTTAAAGCCAACCCTTGTCAGGCTTACCAGAGCAGCTGATAAGTCTGCAGAACAGTGAGGCATTGTGTCCTGGATTGTCTGGGAGCCCAGTGTCAGTCTGTAGGAATGCAGGAAGTAGAAAAGAACTGCCACAGGACTGTCCCGGGGCCAGCTTTCCTTAGCTCTGTAGCCTGGCAGTCTGACCCACAGTTGCCCTCACTGGAAGGTAATAGCTGTTCCTCCCCTCTCCTTTCTCTTCCCGTATAAACTGGGGGATAAAATGGTATCAATGCTAATGATTTCCAGGGTGAACATGAAACCAGAAGTTTCCTTCTCTGTAATTTGCTATGAGGGAAAACGCAAGTGAAAAAAATAAATATGTACTACACCTTGAAATATTTTAACTAAAGCCTTTATTCTATACAACTGTGAAATACAGATTTTTTTTACCCTTTTGGCATTGCAGACTGTCAGATTTTCTGGAAACTGTATTACTGGTGAGACTGGAGGGGAAAAACAAAAATATAACCATGCTGGGGGTCAGATCTACAACAGAGGGGACACAGCCACCCAAGGCTCAGCACACGGGGCAAAATGACCCAGCAAAACACAGTCCTTTAGCTCAAAGGCCCCTTGTGCAAACACAGCTGAGGGCTGGTAAATGAAATTTTTTTTTTTTTTTTTTTTTTGCTGTTAGTTCACAACTATTGCTAAAAAATGTGCACCAAAAGCGCACTATTGTATCCAACAGATAGAAAGGATTTTAAAAAAAAGAATCTGGTTGCTCTGAGGAAAGGATAAAGACCACCTCAGCTCCTTGGAAATGTGGCTGTTTCTCTGCTCACTTCTTCAAGGTGCAAGAGGTACACTTTCCAGAGTTAGCTGACCAGCAGTGAGGGAACCCTGTCTCTGCAGTTGTGCGGATCAGAATATCTCAAATTGTAAGGTATGGACCTGGGTCCATAATCTGCCCCTAACTGAACCTGTGAAGATGTAGAAAAGAAAAAACCTTCCTCAGCTTCCTCCCCAGTCCCTGCTACTGTGGGGACAGGCCACACACAAGCTGGGGAGGCAACTGGACTGGAATAAACTGCCCTCTGAAGGCACTTGTGCTTCTGGCTTCATACAAGGAGGCTAGTCTTATGTAGTTTTATGGGGGTGGACCATTGATCTATGCTGAATACAAATGACCTTGGGAAGAATCCAAAGTATTTTCTGCCAAAAGTTGAAGTGTTTATCCCCAATAAGTTATATTCTGTACAAGATCCAAATGATTCTATGAAAGCTTTAGATTGTTAGAAAGAACAGTGAAAAGAAGATCTGGATACAGGTACAACAACAAAACCTGCATATAAAACTTTGGAAAAACAAATATGTATACTTTCCAGATATGAATATCAAACTAACTCACTATGATATCCCTTTACTGTGACATCATAAATTTTAGGTAGCATCTGAATGAAATTAAAATTTCATCACGGTCTTGTTTTGATGGTGTCAAGCTGTTCACCCAGAGCAGGAAGCTGTGGTCTTAGTTGCTTTGCCCATGAATAAAGCTGCACACTGGAGGAAGGTGCGAACAGTCGCGCCTCCCAGGGGCTGCGTTAATTCCAGCACCTGGAACTTCAACAGCTCTACTACAAGAACACATCTGAGATGCAATATTAAAAATGAGCCCAACATCAGTTATTTATTATGAAGTGGGCTGGCTCTCGAATTGTGCAACAGCAAATTCCCATTAAAAATAACTTTCAAACGGTGAAAACAATTAGATTTTCTTTCTATGACAAACTTGGAGAAAGCCTTCATAGGTACTGCATGAATGGAATGTACTCTTAGAAAAGCTACAGAGCTTGTGGGTTTGAAATTGAAACACAGTGACAGATGTGGCCCTACGGATGTTCTATAACAAGTGCTAACAGACAAAGATAAGGTCCCTTGAAAGAAAAAGAGGAAGCAAAGTCTGCACTGGCCTGTCATCAGTTCTCAGGACAGAATCTGCCTGGGGCTCTTCTGCTCTCGCACTCTGCTTCCCTGGGGGCAGCTTAATCTACACGTAGAGACTGGTTTCTATATTACATCTCAATTAGTCACTTCAATTGAAAGATAATCTCGGTCCATACCAAATTGGCCATTAGAAGTCTTGCTCCCATTGGGGATCAGTGGGCTTCCTAGGACTACTCTTGGGGCCATAGAGGAAGGTAGTAAATGAATACCCAGGAGCATAGGCCCACCCTTCACGTGGACTTCTGACGGTAATGGAGGGTGAGATCACCACCACTTTTCCATATGAAGTGTTTCACTGTTCGAAGGTCCATATTTGGATCCAAAACCTGAATAGCAAAAAATAGATTTCAAAGTCTCTAATATCTAAAACCTTCATCCTTTACTGAGGGACTTGCAACCAGAGGGCACAGCTTGTTTACTCCTACCCCATGCCTGTTGGTACAGCTTTCATGCAAGCAGCCGGGAACCTGGGCACAGATGTGTATCTTTTGTAACTCTGCCAGAATACTTTTCAGCCCTTCCCCTGAAGAAGTACCTTCAGTGCATCTCGATTTAAAACAGTACCACCATTTCTCCACCCACCTCCACTGCACATCTTAACTAATACAACAGATGTTGCTTTGCAAATCAAGACAACTTTTTTTGCTCATCAGAAAAAAAGCTATTCGCATATTCACATTTGTCTACATGTGTTTTTAAATCTGTGTCCCTTTACTGAAAACCATCAGGGGAAACAGGAGCTTTAGATTGGGCTGAAGAACCCCTCTGGAAGGGACACACACACAGGTAGGGGAGACCCAGAGCTTAGAGCTTCTGTATAAGCAGAACTCCCCACGAGATTTGGGGACTACAATCACACCACAATTATGTAACTTTCTGAGTACCAGCACTAGAAAGAAATAGTGCTATGGTCCTCAAGTTTGCTTACCTGGTCCTGGCATAAAAGTTCAATTTTCTCCTCTGCCAACACAGCAATATCCTCTTCTTTTTCCTGTTCTCCTGGTTTTTCATTATTAGAAGAACTAGTGGTTTGAGACTCATTATCCAGGTTGATGATTTTCTCATAAACATGTTCCATTACTTTCCGGACTTGGAGCATGTCACTAGCAGACAATCTATCTCTGTAAAAGGTAATGGACTATTGTGACACCAAGAAAAAACATGAGATTTTGTTCAAACATACCACAGAAACATAAATCAATAATTTTTTACCATTGTCTTAGACTATTTTTAGAAATGTCAAAGACTTTCTGTAGTGTCCCAAAGGCACAGATTATGTGTAGGTAAATGAGATTAAGCACGTTCTTGAAACTTAACATGCAGAACAACCTTCTGGATTTTATTTCCTTAAATTTTCTCCCTAAGCACAAGCAAATTAAAGAATCAGAAAAGCCCAGTGCTCTTGGGGCTCAATTTTCCTTGGGCTCTTTCCCACTGCCACATCTTCAACTAGCACCTGAGGGAGATGATGCTTCAGTCTAGACCACAAGCCTCGAGACTGGGCATCTCCAGTTGGCTGTCCCAAAACAGACTCATCAGTGCCTTCATCCCCAAACCTACTTTCTATCTTTGACATAAGTCAACAGGCATTAAACCGAGTAGCTAAGGTTTCAATTGTAAAAGCCATTTGGAACTTCAGTCATTCAATCTATCTGAAGTGATGTCCAGGACATGCTTTAAAATAATCCAGTGTGTCTGTGTGGAGGGAGATGGCTGGAAAGGTAGGTAGAAGTATAGGTGAACAAGATGTTTAGCCAAATATTGATAATTACTGAAGCTGTCTGATGGGTCACTGGATACTCATTATTCTATTCTCTTTGTGGAAGTTTTAAAATCTTTGTAATAAAACAGTTTTTAGTAATCTAATTGATTTTACTCCCTAGGATATACACAGTGTTCCAAGTTCAGTGTCTCATTCTCAGACCACTAAAATTCTTCTCTTGGGTCATCTTGCTTTGAGCTTCTCCCTAAGTTACCTTTCATGTCTTCTCAGATATTTCTGGTGTTTGGTCACTATACGCTCTATGGCTTGGCATTCAAATTCACTGCTGAGGAAACCTCACCTTTCTAATTTACCTCCTAGAACCCCCTGCTGCCACTCCAGCCTATGCTCATGTACCCAGAGTACATGAGTTCTCAAACACCACTTTCCAAAATCTTGAGCATGCTCTTGCTCCCACATGTCTGAATGAGCTGTGCCCTGCACTGTCTTTTGAAGTTCTACCCACCCTTACAAGTCCAGCTCAAATCCCAGGTTCTTCAAGAAGCCTTTCTGGAAAGCTCCAGTCAAAAACTCATTTCTTTCCCCCACTCTCATTATTCCTTTTGTATTTACAACAGCAGTTAATATACACAGGTTGGGTTCTAAACTGGATTTTGGCAAAACAAAATCCATCAACATGATAAACCAGCCTTAGACCTAGTTCTTGTTTCCTGTGCTATAAAGCAATCATCAGAAAAAGGAATTCTCTCCATCAATTATCTAATGATCAAGGAACCACATGGGCCTACATTTACTTACTTTTTTAAGGTTTTTGCTCCTGAAGATGCATGAGGTTGGAGGTAGAAAGGAATTTTGTTGAATTTGGGCATATTTTTCTGAAATAGTAAAATTAAAAAAGGTATAATAGTTTCCATTAGCTGATAAACTAAAATGCTGTCAATAGGAAAATATGATTTACAAATAATTATTTTACAATGAAAAGTGACTGTCTAACTTATAATAAACTATTAAACTATGTCAGCCTTACAGAAAATTTATCAGAAAAAATTACATTTAGTTTTGTAATAAAAGATATGTGAAGGCAAATTATATGGAATATTAGTGGCAATATGAACTTGGAGCATGGCTCATCTTAAATAACAGTACAGGTATTAAAGGAAAACAAACTTTAATTTTTTAAACATATAAACTAAAACCTTAACTCTATATTAAAATACTGGGCTAATACCTAAAGAAACTTAAGTGTCTTAATAAAACCCCACAACATTCACCTCTGAGCCAAGCCAGACTTATGTGGGTGGGGGCCCATCACCCAACTGAAATGGCAGTAAGGCCCTCCCGCTGCCTCTCCCTCAACATCATGGTGAGGGCTGGAAAAGAGTGGAAACGCGGCCAACAACCTGGGCATCTACCATGAAATAAACCTCATGGTAAATGAAGGATAAAACCACCTGGTCATCTTTTCTTGGGATATTAATCCCCTCCGAGCTTCTCTGTCATAGTGTCTGGATGTGTGCTCTCAGATTTGCGCCACAGGCCTACAGGCAGTAATGCAAACCGGCTGAGTTTTATACTCAAAGGAAGGAGTGGTGTGTGGACAGCTCGGACATAAAGAAGACCACAGCATAGCCATCAGGTGTCACAGTGGCTTTAAGTTCTTGGGGTGTATCTGGGACAAAGCAAATTTCTAAAGGTTCTAGAGATTAAATTCCTTTTCATATGGCTTAGGAATGTACAAAATAGGTTAACAGTACATCAGAGAGTCTCAGAAACAGACCCAGGTGTATATAGAAATTTAGTGCACAATAAAGATAGCATTTCAAATTAGTAGGAAAAGGATACCTGTGCAAAAAGAATCTTACCACACACTAAACAGAAGAATAAATTCTAACAGATTAAAGATCTAGACATAAAAGAAATTATTATAAAGGTACTAAAAGAATACAGGAGAATATTTTTTTGCTATTCTGGAGTGGGAAATACTTGAACAAGACACAATACTCAGCCATGAGGGACTGCTTTTATAAAAATTAGAACTTTTCACCCAGCAAAAGACACCATGAACAAAGTGAAAGTTTAGCTGAGAGATATAAAGAATAGTCAAAGGGTTAATATTCAATATAAAGAACTATAGATCAATCAGAAAGACAAACAACCCAATAGAAAAATGAGTAAAGAATACAACAGCCAATTCACAGAAGAAATACAAATGGCCAATATGAAAAGATGCTTAACCTCACTATGAAATTAAAAAATAAAATGAACAAACAAAAAAAACCTGCCTTAAAAAAATAAGGTATTTGCCTATCTTATAGCAAAGATTAAAAATATCCAGTGTTGGTATCAGTGTGCTGAAACAGATGTTTATATGTTGTTTGTGAGAGTGTAAACTGGTACAGCCTTTGTGGAGGGCAATTTGGCAATATCTATCAAAATTTAAAATGTGCATACCCTTTGATCCAGCAATTCCACTTCTAGGAATTTATCCTAAAAAGTACACAAAGATATATGTACAAGGATGTTCACTGCAGCACTGTTTGTAATAGAAAACATTGGAAACAACCCAAATGTCCATTAATAGGGGACTGATTAAGTAAATTATGGTACATTTACACAATGGAATACTATGCAGTCATCAAAAGGGAACGATCTGTAAGTACAGACATGAAAATATGTTCATGATACATTTTTAAGTGAAAAAAGTTGCAGAACAGTTTTAAAAGATATTTTGTGCAAAATAAATTGAACTATACACACATATATGCAAATAATATATACTTGTGTATGCAATGAAACAAAAGTACTGAAAGCTCTACATTAACCTATTAACACTTGTTAAAATAGGAAAAAATAGGAAGTGAATGGCGAGGAGTGAGGGGAGAAGAGACAGGCATTTCACTTCATTCATTTAATATTTTGTTAAATAAGCATATATTGTTATAATTAAAATCCAATAAAAACAGAAATAAATAATTATCAATACTACTTCTGCAACTTTGGAACGGTAAGGAAGCAGATGGAATTCTACTTGTAAATCTAGCTTTTATTAAATTTAAGATCACATTGTCTAAAGCAGTTCTTATTTTTATGAATTGGAAAAAAATAAAAGGGCAAAGTTTGAGTAGAGGACACTTACATCCACAGTGATGTCAATTACCCATTGTGGCACTGTCTCATTGAGAAGCATCGACTCAGTCTCACCCCCGGAATCTCGGCAGAGCAGCCTAAACACAACCCATTAGGTAGTGAGTAACACAACAAGCACAGATGACATGATCAATACTAATCAACATTAGAGGGAGGAACCTGCCTAGATCTCACTGAGGATGATCCCTACTTGACAGCGAGGAAATGAAGCGCAGCAGGCACAGGACTCAGTGAACCTGGGCACTGGCTTGAACCCCAGGCCCTCTGCGCCTGAGGCCAGGCATACACTATAGCTGCGTCTCTAAGTCCTTGGGGCACAATAAGAAAACAGTGTAAGCAAAGCACTCAAGAAAGGCCTGTGCCAGTGCCACAGGTCTTCATAGGCAGGATATTTTTGGTGATCACTTTCAAGAAACCACCATAAAGGGAGAGAATGCAAGGCTCAAGGGCAAGATTAGCATTCTTACTTCTGGGACCCAGAGAGGACTAGCGAACTCTTGCATTTGGGTCCACCACAGTCCTGCTGGTAGCCTGAAGGGCCTCACAAAGGACTGCTTGGCACCCCAGGGTAGGCCAGTGCTGGGCACATCAGTTCTAGAGCCGCCCAGCATTCCTTGCCTGGTCTACTCTGATGCTCTCCTATGGGCAGTGACATGTGGTGATGCCATAGGTTCCCTGACCCTGGCAGTCATACTGGCAAAGTAAGAATTTCCTGCAGAAACCACCAGAGGTGCTGCCTGGGGGCAGGATATCTACCTGGTCCCAACACCAGAGGCCACCTCAGATAGAATGTAGTCTGATGGCATCAGATGGTTAACTATCTCATGAAAGTGGAAAAACTTCTAAATTCCCGACATTCCTAGAAGTTAGTAACAAGTAACTTCTAACACCCGTCTGAGTCAATACGTCTTAGCAAAAGGGATGCTCTCTCAGGCAAGGCCTCTGGTCCTTCTTTACCCATACCTGAACAACGTGCGGCCTCCAGCTTCACCAAAGATTACAGGTGTGTGTGGTGGTACTTGAAAATATCCATTTCCCTTCTGCACTCGGTTCTCCTGCTCCCCATTTACTAGGAAAAGATGCAGATTGTGTCATTATCCAGAGTTAGCAATGCTAGAAACACAGACTCAAAGCCTTTTACTTCCACGGGCTTCAAACACAGTAAGATTTTTAGAGTCAAAAGTCCTTTAACCCAGTCAGAATTACAAATAAAGGTCAAAAACAAAGCTGAATTCCTGAAAATAAGAAACAATTTGTGTTGTACCTCATGAGAAATGACTATACTGCAAGATTTTAATAAAAGTGGAGTTAAATGTTTGAGATTCTGTTTTGAACATAACCAGCTACTTCAGCCACAAGGAAGTCTAGGACTTCTGTTTATAAAAGATCTGTATTTGTTTTTTTGGCATTTGGTAGAAAAACCAACCTCAGAAAAATTTCTACAAGGAAAAACAATATGTTTAATGGTAGCCCTAGTGAATGGCAGAATTCTCTTTCATGAACATGACTCTGAATAAAATTGGTAGCAATCTCACCTTCTGAAATCCTATAGCATTCTGCAACTTCTCTCACAGCACCCACACTTCTCTCTCATCACAAAATGCTCTAGTATGTAGCTCTCCATCCTACCAGAACATCAGACCCGGAAGGACAGAGTCCACTATACCCATTTATCTTTATTAAGCCCCCTGCAACTTGCTAACGGCCTCTGAATACTCAAGCTGTTCACAATGCAATTTTCAAATAATGCCAACATATCCACTGAGCAGGATGCAGGTGTCACAGGAGATTCCAAGACAGGTGGAGTGTGTAGTGACCTGAGCTCTGGAAGAGGAGGTGGGCAGGCTTTGCCCTGCCTTTAACATGACAGCTTGATCCTAAGAATGGTGTAGGGTGTTTTGGTGATTTCTTCCTTACTGCTCCACCTACAGCCTGGATCCAAGAAGTACTGTTTTTTGATTGCTTAATCCTCACAGTTTATTTGAGCCTCTGAGACAATCCTAACTAGAAATAACCTGCTCAGAGCGGCATAATTGACAAGTAGCAGAGCTCACACCAGAACCTAGTTTTCTTGACCCTCTGTAGAAAAGATCTTCCATTAGTTTGTCTGGCTTCCAGTTCATGGTACAATTATGACAGGGAGAGAAGTGGGCCAAGTGAAGTAAAAAAAAAGACTCCATGATGGGTTAGTGAGCTCTCTGAAAGAGACACCTGCAGACTGGTAGTCTGTTTTGTTGTTGTTGTTGTTGTTGTTATTGTTTTGTTTTGTTTTTGGTACCAGGGATTGAACTCAGGGGCACTCAACCACTGAGCCACATCCCCAGCCCTATTTTGTATTTTATTTAGAGAGAGGGTCTCACTGAGTTGCTTAGTGTCTAGCTTTTGCTGAGGCTGGCTTTGAACTCAAGATCCTTCTGTCTTGGCCTCCTGAGCTGCTGGTTGCAGACTGGTTTTGAGAGAAGATGAAGCATGTCATCACCCTGAGAAATTTAAATTGCACAAATCACTATGGATCAATATGTAGGCCAGAATGAAGTTCATGAAAAGTGGTGCTCGCCATTGCCATTGCTGCTTATTCCTGGTGGTTGGTGAGAGGCATCAGCAGAGTCACCCCCAGGAGCTGGGACTCAGAGACTCCTCAAACAGCTGCAGTTACACGTGACATGTGAAATTCTAAGTTTGTTCTTTCTTTCCCCTTCCTTTAACCAAATTGCATACCTTCAAAATACATTCTCCTCTGCTGCCCACAAAAAGTTATTGCCATTGTCTGTGGCACACATGCCATTTGAATGTACTTCATGACATCAATTCTTCACACATACACACTTACCTTACTGCTTCTGAATTAGAATGCTATCTGAGTCAAAATCAGGTAGATCATCAGGCTAAGTACCAACATTTCACACCAATGTGAAGTATGACTATGCAATAACAACGCTGGCTTTCTGGTATAGTTAATTCGCTATCTGGGTGGTAGATTCAGGTCACATACACTCTGAGGAATATTTGTGGAATAAGCTTGCTAAGGTGGGTAGTTTTAAGGCAAATTTCACTTGCATGCGTAGTGGGTATTACAATTTTACCTATCTTGAGCAGTCTCACTCACAAAAAGCCACACCAAACAGTGGTCTGCTCTCTTGTAATCTCAGTCTCAGCTAAGACTGGATGGACACTCCCACTTTAAGATGCAGAAGGGAAGACAATTATTTGGGCATACCACAAATATTTATTATGTCACATTTTAGCAAATAGTTTAAGTACCTTTGGTCCTGAGTAACTCTTAATCAATTTTCTAAATATAAAAACACTAACCATGGTTTACTTCATTTTCTTCTTCATCCATTGGATTCACATGTGTTCTAGGCCAATATTCTAGGAGCGCCTGGAGTAAAAGTCCTCCCAAGTTCACTGCAAAAAAGTTAAGAGAATTAATTAGTTATAACCTAGAAATAGAAGAAATAAAAATATTCTTTTTTTTTTTTTTTTTTTTTTTTAAAGAGAGAGTGAGAGAGAGAGGGGGACAGAGAGAGAGAGAGAGAATTTTAACATTTATTTATTTTTTCTTAGTTCTTGGCGGACACAACATCTTTGTTGGTATGTGGTGCTGCTGAGGATCGAACCCGGGCCGCACGCATGCTAGGCGAGCGCGCTACCGCTTGAGCCACATCCCCAGCCCCCCGAAATAAAAATATTCTGATGTTAAATTCTTAAACCAATACCCATGATATTTAAAATCGAGACTTAAGTATTTGTCAAACCTGTTAAAATTTTATCTTAAAATGTTTATAGCAGGCATGGTGGTGCACGCCTATAATCCCAACAGCACAGGAGGCTGAGACAGAAGGATCACGAGTTCAAAGCCAGTCTCAGCAATGGCGAGGTGCTTAGCAACTCAGTGAGACCTGTCTCTAAATAAAATACAAAATAGGGTTGGGGATGTGGCTCAGTGGCCGAGTGCCCCTGAGTTCAATCCCTGATAGCAAAAAAAAAAAAAAGTTTAAAGTAATGATGACATAGGACAAATACTTTACATGGTTATTCTAAGTAGCCACTCTTCAAAAACAAATGAAAATAAGAATCACATTCTTTAAAGGGCTAATTCCATAAGAAGCTGCTAAAACTGTATCTACATACATTAAGCATCTATGTCTATATTTCTACCTCTGTTTCTACATACCATATTAGTGACATAACTGATAAAACATAAGGGACTCTGTACAAAGACAAATAGATAGCAAAAACAACACAGCTGTACTTTCGCCTGTGGAAGGAGAAAGAGAAGGAAAGGCACTTAACTCACATTTTGGATCTGACCCATCAGGGCTGCTGAAACCAGCATCTTTTGCAGAAACCCAAGCAGCAAAACAGTCACTCTCATCCAAAGTAATAGTCAGCATCTGTCAAAAGAAAAAACTGATCATCCCATTCCACTTGAATATATTCTTCAAATAAGTCTCTAAACCTTTATTTATTTGTACTAGTTGACTAAAGTGCTAAGCCATAGATTCAAGAATCAAAATGTATTTGTGCTTCAACAACACTACAATTTAGTTTACTGAGATACCAAAGGCATTTAAAATGCAATTTGTAAGTATTAATATGAAAAATTCTTTTCTCACTTTTAAAAATACAAAACCCTAAGAATAATTATGAGTTATTTAGAAATCTCCAACTGTCTCAAATTACACAAAGAGCCATAATTAACTTACCCCTGTTTTTAAGTCTACAGAGAACCAATTTGGCACATATACCATTTTAAATCTTTTCTTAATTTCATCTTCAAAATCCACTTTTCCCAGATCTTCAACTTTGCATGCCTATACATTAAAAAATAAAGTATAATAATCAATGTTAAGTGATGAATTGATTTGATTCTTACATTACTACTCAAAAATTTACAATTTTCACATTTATTTAAATGAAATAGACTCCAAAATATAATTTGAAAAGAATGCATCAGTTGTTTTTGAATCTCAAGGCAATTTCCTTTAAATAACTATCTGCTGCTATTAAAAATTTTAATTTAAAAACCCATAAAGTAGGGCTTGGGCTGTGGCTCAGTGGTAGAACACTTGCCTCGCACAGGAAAGGCACTGGGTTCGATTCTCAGCACCACATAAAAATAAATAAATAAATAAATATTTAAAAAAAAAAGAAAAAAAAACCCACAAAATAAGCCAGGTGCAGTGGTGCACACCTGTCATCTCAATTGCTTAGGAGGTTGAGGCAGAAGGATCATGAGTTCAAAGCCAGCCACAGCAAAAAGGAAAGCACTAAGTGACTCAGTGAGACCCTGTTTCGAAGTAAAATACAAAATAGGACTGAGGATGTGGCTTGGTGGTTGAGTGCCCCTGAGTTCAATCCCTGGCACAACTTCCTACTCAAAAAAAAAGATCCTGAAAATATTCTTTTATCGTGGTGGGGGGAGGTAATTTAATTTTTTCTGTCACTAATATAACATACCACCACTTATCTGGAAGCAATATCAAATGAAAGTAAAGAAATCCAAAATAAGTTACTAAAAGTGCTTTGAAAGAACTTTGAAGTTACCTTTAGAAAACGGCTAACAGAGGCAGTAATTTTGAAGTTTCTCTTTCTTGACCATTACAGTCCTTCCCTATTCCTTCTCTAATTTCTTAAATAGGTATGCTCCCCAAAGCATCCCCTTAACTTCCTCTGTTGCCAAGAGGCATTTCCAGATACAGCTCACTTCAATTCTGAACCATGTTGGAATGTTCCCTTCATCTCTGCCACTCAGCAACAACTTGTTTTTTTTTTTTTGCTGAGGGTTCCACTTCATCAATCATCTTCTCAGAGGGAGACTGTACTTACTCTCCGCATTCCACTGCTCCTCAGGGCCACACGGAGACCCTTACTTCACCATCGTCATGTAAAACACTACTATTTCTCTGATGCCTATGACATTTAGTTGTAGTCAACTGAATAACTTTCCCTTGCTTCATCTAGCACCACCATGGCCAGTCTCATTCACTGGAGACTCGAGCCCTAGCTCGCTGTTCTCCAGCCCATCTCAAGTTCTTGCCTTCATCTTGGCAATATCAACATCTACATGGATAGTGCATATGACATGTTGGCCTCTCAATTCCCTGATCATATTGCCATTGTAAATCCACAGTCGCCAACCTTAACTGGATCCTTATTACTACCTGGGATTTTTGTTCTGTTTCCAAAGTCAGTTCTCCATATAAGTTTGTCAAATCTCTACTATCACCCTATCTCAGACCTTTCCACTTCCCCCACATCTCTAAGCCCAAATGCCTCTAACTTCTTCTCAAAAAAAGAAGAATCTTGACAGAATTGCCTTTACTTTCTGGTACCATTCTTGTTGGTGCAAAGAAAACTGTGTCCATTCTGGGTGTGCTCTGATTTTCTTCACCTCTTGCTTCTTGGGACCTTATGTGTCTACCGGCTTCTCCCCATGAGTAGTGAAACATGCGTTAATTGTTCCATCTTAAAAATTCCCAAACACCAAAAACCCTAAACAAATAAAACATTCCCTTGGCCCTCTTACTCCTAATCCTCTAGCTATTGCCTCTTCTTGTATCCCCATTCCCTGCAAACTCAAATTTCTTCGAAGATTATTTCTCCTCAGATTCCCCTTTCTTTATCTACCAATTATTACTGAACCCATCCCATCTGGCTTGTGCCTGTAAGACTTCCCCAAGACTATCCCTTTTATTGGTTAAATTAACATGCATGTTAGTGTCTTTATCTTAAATGAACTCTCAGCTGGTTGATGCAACTTGTGGTTACAAGTTCCTTTCTGAAATATTCCATGTTCTCAAGCTGGGTCTTCTTATCCCCTTTCATCACACATCTCTGTGCTTCCTTTTTCCAACATTCCTGACAAGAGTGATAACTGAATTATTCTCTAATCAGTCTAGTCATAGCTCTTGGAAACTCCTGCATTTCCTATGACAGCAGTTGCAATCTACAAGCTGCTAACTGCTGAACTGTTAATCCAGCTCAGTTCTTTAACCTACACATTAGATTGTACAGCTGTCGGCCCACCAGACACTTCCACCCAGCTCTCATATACACTCAAATCCACCCTCTTTCTCAGCATGTCACTCTCTCCTCAATCCATTTTCCATCTTATATTCCCAATATCACTTTCACTCACTCACCAAACTGTTCAATCCGACTCATCCTGCTTCCCTGCTTCCCCCTTTCCTCCAAACTGCCTCATTCTTTGCATCCCCCTTATTTCCACCCCAGTCTAGACAAATACCACCTTTCACCTGTATTAGTGCAACAGTCTCCTAAAGTAGTATATGCAAGACACTGTAATAAATAAAAAAATTACTGAACATCCCCTTGACATCATCAAGAAATAGGTAACCTCCACATTTTAGGAATGGAGACCTAAGTTTAGAGAAGTTCAGCATATTCTATAGATCGCTTGGCTAGTAGCTGGCAGAGTCAAGAGTAGAAGGCAGCTCTATTGTTCCTAAACACTCTTAACTTCCCTTCACTGTTTAATGTCATGCTTATTATACCCCATAATTTGACATCAAAACTCCAAGGTGTAGTATCTGGACGTAGGAAACTATAAGGCACATAGAAATGCCACCATGGTGCATGCTAGCTCAGGTACCCATCTAAGTAGAACTTTCTCCTACTCACATAGCAAGACCCTACTCAGGCATCAGCTAACAAGACCAAGAGTTGGTAATAGACCCATAGGCAGAAAATGGATGGGTCCTCTCAAAGAGCAGCTTGTCTGATCAGATTCTCTTGGGTGTTTGTAAAACAATTAGGTGCTGGGCAGCATGAGGCAATTTCCAGCCATAAGACAGAACTCAGGCCATGTGGACTAACAAAGAGAGGAATCAAAAATTCTGCTGATGAGTTTCTTAGGGAAGCCTTAGATCCTCCTAATCACCATGGGACCCCTTTGAAATAAAGATACAGCTCTATCTTTCTGAAAAGCATCTCTCCACCATAGAGAAAACCAGATCAGACCTTTAGTGCCTGCCTCAATTAAACTTTCCAGTCAAGTAACTAAGGCCTCTTGTTCAGAAGGCATTTCACCCAGCAACTGTTTCATAATGAACTCCCACATAGCTGCCCTACAGGAAGAAAAAGCAATGGTCAGGCCAAAAATTCTATTCTAAAATCATATGCTTAAGAACCATCTTCTGGCTGACAGTTTCCTATTACATATACAACTACTACTCTGAACTAGATATTTTTTTGCTCTAAAATTATCTAGATTCTTTAGGGAGTACCAGAGAAAGGTCAACTCCAGGACCTGCAACTTAAGACTCTTTGGGAAATGACTTAAGTGTCACATTTTATCCTTATACCTCCACTACTCCCTTATAAACAAAACTGTTTATCTTGATCTAAATAAAGCATGTGCCTCCCCTAACCAATACCTCTGTCATTCCCTCCACTTCTTGAAATTCCCTACCTCCATAAGCCATCTTCAGGACATCTTTAAGCCCTTGTTCAAATGCTTTCCCCACCATGATGCTCTGCTGACTTATGCAGCTGTAACTGCCTTGTTCACAGGCTATTGTATAATCTGTTTATTCTTTAAGGTTTTCACATTTCATTTCTTTAGTCCCTCCTACCCTTTTCCATCATTTATGGCCCTCAAACATAATTGTTTACCCACACTATTCACTCAATCCAGGAAATATCTGTTGAACAAATACACCAAGAACCCTAAGAAGGGACACTTGGCAGAATTTTCAAAGGAAATCAATTTCAATCTGTCTACCAATTCTTCAGTGCTGTTTAGAATGTGGGTGAACAGCTTAATGCACTTCAACTATCCCAAAGGATGAGGACAATGTGACCCAGGATT
Source organism: Ictidomys tridecemlineatus (assembly GCF_052094955.1). Taxonomy (NCBI): domain Eukaryota; kingdom Metazoa; phylum Chordata; class Mammalia; order Rodentia; family Sciuridae; genus Ictidomys; species Ictidomys tridecemlineatus. Next base: position 23,378,047 of record NC_135478.1, read on the forward strand.
GCAACTGCCACCCACAATAATGGTTATAAATCTAAAGAAAGAGTCAAACTTACTTTGTGCACCCCAGTGGGTGTTAACCTGAGGTTATTTTGTATCCTTCTTCCTCCTTCTCTCCAAACATCTCTCCAAACATTTGGTAATATCTGGAGATAAGTTTGGCTGTCACAACTTGAATGGGGTAGAAATACTGGCATTTAGTGGGCAGAGGTTAGGGATACTGCTAAACCTTCTGCAGTTCACATGACAGCTTTCTCTCACACCAAGGAACTGTCCAGCCAAAAAAATCAACAGTATAAACAATGAAAAACTTCAAATGTGTTCATTTTTAGGTAAGACAGCATGGATACTAATACACTAATCAGAGAAAATGGTTCTTTCAAACAATTTAGGTGCTTAAAAAGATAAAACTATCACCTTATCTAATACAAACATATTAAGAATCCACTCCTAAATAATTTTATCTTAATTATCATGTATGTAAAAGGAAATATAAAGGGGGAACATGAAACAACAAGCTATATTTAATCCAAAAAAGATACTTACCTTCAATACATCCCAATATGCCACATTATTATTGGTATCTTTGGTTAATATATGTCTCTTATCATTAAGAATGTGGCACTGAATAATACTTGCACCCCCTAAAGGGGAAAAAAACACAATTAGCGAGACAATCCTTTCATGATTAAATTCACACTATGGCAGTAATTATTAATTGGCATATAATAGAAACATTAACCGTATGAGCTATCAAAAAGGAGAAGTCAAGTCCAAAGATTATATAATATACCCAAGGAACTTTAAGGTCAATCAATTACTTATGTTTCATTATTTGAATTTATAAACAAAGAAAAAATTGTCTGATTTAATAACAGAATATAGATTAAAGAGCTCTTCACTTCATGGGGCTATTTACTACCACTGTAGAATTTTGAGAGCCAACAGTTTTATTCACAAGTAAAGTTCAAATAATGAGAGGTCATCTCTGAATTGGTCCCCATCTCCTTCTCTCTTTCACTTCCTGCAGGGATACCCTACTCTAAAGGCAGAAGCTCAAACATCTAGAAACAAAAGAGAAATGTGTTGCCTAGGATTCTAATCCCAAGCTCTAACACATTAAACATATTCTGCTTCTTGCCACAACCAGATGAAGTATGTAGAATTTGAGGGCTACATATGTCTTTTCTGACTTGTGCCAAAAGAACACATTAAACCCTATACACTTTTCAGAGAGGCTTCTGTTTTACCCGAGCTATTCTGCTGCTGGACCTAAAAATTAACTCAAGAATAGTGCTGCCATAAACATGGGCATTAAGGTTATCTCTCTGGTATGCTGTAGATGTACACATACACACACATACAATGGAATATCATTCAGTCATAAAGAATGAAATTCTATTATTTGCAGCAAAATTAATGGAACTGGAGGACATTAGGGTAAATGAAGTAATTCAGACATAGGTACAAGTATTTCATGTTCTCTCTTACATATGGAAGTTAAAAAAAAAAAAAAGGTGACCCCAAATATAAAATAGTGATTATTAGAGGCTGGGAAGGGGCAAATGATAGTGGATAAAGGGAAGCTGGATTTGATTAGTGCTTGCTGTATTCATGTATTACCACACTAAGCCCCATTAATATGTACTATTAATACATGTTAATAAATTCAAAACACCCATTTTTAGTCACTAAGTAGCATTTTAAAAAATAACTAAAAAATAAACCCATACATTAATAGTCTTTTGTGTTTATCAAAATTAAATTTATAGAAAGATCATTACCTTTGTTTTTGTCAATCTTTTAGTAACTATCATTAACTTCAATAAAAAGTATGATACCTTTCAGTTTCCTACTCACCTTTAATAACCTGGTCAGGCTGTGTACAAAGGGGAGTTATAGGATTTGTACAGTCGTTGTCATAATCTCCCGAGGCTCTAAAATTATGAATTCCCTTCAATGTCTAAAGGAACAAAATTTGTTGTTTAATCATTTTCTGTTTTACATGCTTTGCCAGTCTAAGAAAAATAAATCTAAAATACAAGCAAATTAGAAAACTTCAACAACTAGAACAACTACCAAAAAATATTTAGTCACAGTACCATCATTAAAAAATAAATATTAAAGAGGGAATATCATCTTATCGGAGAAAAAACTAGGCATGAAAGCAGGAATACTCTTCCAGGTAAAATTATGTTGATCACAAATTGGTACAAGGAAAGCTAGACAAGATAAATAAAAATTTTTATAAGTATTCTGAAAGGGAATTTGACCTGAATATAAACAGGAATAAACACAAACAACCTTTCCTTTGTAATCTCCAAATAGTCTGATATGTAAGAAAACTTAAATCTTCTTTAAGATTTCAAATTAATGGTACTTTAGATGACTTCTATCCCTGTTATTCTATTTTTATTCCTGTTCTTCATGCTAAGAAGAAAAAGGACATATATGTGAAAGCACAATTTTATGCTTTCTCTTAAGATGTAGAAAGATAAGAATCTTGATGAGGATCTGCCTTGCTGGTACCTGGATGGCCTATTTTCCAATGCAGCTTTATGAGGCTGGAAGCTGGCTTTATCAGGCAACAGAGCCTATTCTAAGCACATCAGACATTTATGCTGGCTCATGACAAGGGTATCATGGTTTTGATTAGACTACTAACTTTAGAATGACCCTCAGGATCACACCTACATTCACAGGGGCTTTCAGGTTTTTGCCGCTACTCAGAGACAAACTAAAAGTCAGGTTCATACTAAGCACTTGCTACTGGTATCTGGAAGGTCCATGTTAATAAACCAAATATTTGCAAACCTTTGCTAGGAATTCAGTGGCTCACTTACCCATTTATTTACTGTAGACTTAGTTGTTGCAACCCAGATTGCAGGAGGGGGATCAGCTGATCTATCAAGCTCCATCTGAAAACAAGGCACAAAAATATTGCTTCAAGGAAAGTCGACTGTCATGAACTGCCAGGCTCAGCTAACACATTATTAAATATCAACTCATTTGTTCTAACAATTGGAAGTTCACTACATAAGGGACATATTAAAAGCTCAGATGACCAGAATAAGGAGTCTCTTTGCTAAAGGAATTCATAGTCCTATAAAAGTGTAGTAGGAGGAACTTCTCAGGAAAACAGCAGCTGAAAGATTTTTTTTTTAGGTTTATTTCTAAGTATTTTATTCTTTTGGCACAATTATAAATGGATTTGTTTTCAGAATTTCCTTTTCAGATTGTTCACTGTTACTGTATAGATGCTCAACTGATTTTTATGCATTGATTTTTTTTCCTGGGGGTGGTGGTGGGTAACAGGGATTGAACTCAGGGGCATTTGACTACTGAGCCAAATCCCCAGCCCTATTTTGTATTTTTTTATTGAGAGACAGGGTCTCACTGAGTTGCTTAGTGCCTTGCTATTGCTGAGGCTGACTTTGAACTTGTGATCCTCCTGTCTCAGGTCCCAAGCCACTGGGATTACAGGCATGCTCCACCATGCCCAGCTTATGCATTGATTTTATATCCTGTGACTTTGCTCCACTTATTAGTACTAATGATTTTTTCTTTTTGTTTTGGTGATAGAATCTTTAGGGTTTTCAACATATTAGATGCTATCATCTATGAAGAGAGATAATTTTACTTCTCCCTTTCTAATATAGCTGCCTATCATCTCTTTTTTTTCAATTTATTTATTTTGGTTATACATGACAGTATAATATATTCTGAAAAATTATACATATATAGAATATAACTTATTCTAATTAGGAATGAAAGTTTTAAGTGTGGGTAATTTGAGGGACCTAAATGGATATAGTCGAAAGAATGAAGATGTTTTATAATTTTGTTTTTGCTACTCTAGTTTTTACGTTCTTCTTCTTTTTTTTTTTTTTTTTGTGGTACTGGTACTGAGGTTTGAACCCAGGGTCTTGTGCATACAAGATAAGCACTCTACCGATTGAGCTTTATCCTCAGCCCTTATGCTCTTTCTTAATAACAAGGAAATATATTTCTTTTTTCTTTGAAAATGTAATTAAAAAAAAAAAACCACAGTAAGAACACAGCAAAAGTCAAGAGTACCCTCACTTAAGAACGGAACATCAGGAATTAATTACCACATATACTTCTGTATTTTTAAAATGCTGCACACATATAAATAACCTTATATGCATGTATGTATATTACATAAGTGCAATCATTACTTTACATTTATCCACTATTCTTCCAATACTAGAAAGCACAGGTCGGGAGCAGTGGAAACACGGCTGGTAGCCAGGAATCCATCTTAGTTCAAAGTAATGCTTTTTAAAATATATGGTTATGTTTGTCCCAAATTCTTTTAGTCACTTCTTCATGGTCAAGAGATTCTGGCAGAGTATTTCTCTTCCAGGCTTGTCTCTATCCATCAATCTGCTGCCTGTCCACAAGCTATGTATTATTATCAGTTCAGACTCAACTCTTTGCTTCTACAAAGGATTACTGGTCCATTACAGTTACCATCTACTTTGGGTCCCCTTTTGCTCATATCACAGATCCTGATTATCAGAAATGCTCTGTGGAGTACGAAGAAGCTTGCTCTCTCTTCTTCTTTAGGAATACTTTGTCTACCTCCTTACTCCTAAGACTGTGGACACATTTCCCAGACCTCCCCTATTTTATTGTCTGCTCACAGTATCCTTAACTGCTCACACCCCACCTAAGGACAGGTCAGACAGAACAGTCAGGAAGTAAGAGATAACCACACTAGAATTCACCAGTGGGAGGGCTGTGCATCACTGACAAACCTGAGAAGTCACAGGTGACTTATAAAACTGTTCCAGCACTAACATGCCACCCGCCCAGGTATCTATACGACACTCTTCCATCCAAACAGGTGCCTACTCTTCTTTGCCCTGTCAAGTTCTACCTATGATAAAAGATCTTTTGTTCAATCCCACAGTTGATTCATGTTTTAACACAGACTTTGGTATACTTGGCTGATAAGTTCAACAACCTTAATTGTAAAACTATAATATATGACATACCTTGAGTACTGGTGCTTTTTCTTCACAAATTAGCACTCGAATATCAGGGTTTCTTAAGTCAGTACAATAAATCTTCCTGTCCCTTCCTCCAGAATATACATGTGTGAAGGCATCATTGACCTGCAGAGCCCAAACACCTTCATCATGGACTCGGTATGTTGCTATACATCTCTGTTGGCCAAGAGACCAAAGACGAATTGTTCCATCAGAACTACCAGAGAGGCACTGCAAACAAATAAAAGAAAGGTGAGACCTAACTAAGAAGCTCTTGCTTTCCTGTACCTTGTGTATGGTTTTCTACTGACTCTACATAGTCAAGTGCACATATTTAGTAACTTGCATTTCTCTCTGATAAAGGCTCCTGACAGGCATCTACTAGTCTGAAATGACCAAAGGCCAACAGTTCATGATCAAGGAAGGGATACTCTCAGCAAAACTGCCTTTGTTCTCTCTACTTGGCCATCTGTTGATTACCTGTAAATCCTACAGGCGAGTCCTGTTCTGAAGCTCTATTACTAAGGGAGGAAGATGGTTTTTGTTTGTTTGTTTTGAGATAAGGTTTTGCTAAGTTGCCCAGGCTGGACTTGAACTTGCCAAATCCCTGCCCCAGTCTCCCAAATAGGATTTTAGGTGTACAACACCACACCCAGCAGGGAGATGGATTTTAAAAACAGCTGAAGATAAATGGCAGTGGCCTGAGCAGCATCAGTCTTCCTGGCAACTTGTTAAAAATGTAAATTCTTTATTTTGACATAATTATATAAAAGCATGCAATATAATTTGTTCTAATTCAGTCCTCAGTACATTCCTCTTCTCTCCCTTTCTCCCACCCTGTCTGTTCCCTTCCCTCTACCCTATTGATCTTTCTGCTATTTACTTATAGTTATTATTACTTTTTTTTAAAATTAGGGTCTTGTGGATGGTGATAATAGTGAGATTCGCTGTGAAATACTCATGTATGTACATAGGGAAGTTAGGTCAGATTCATCCCACTGTCTTTCCCTAACCCATACCTCCTCCCTTTCCTTCATTCCACTTTATCTACTTCACTAATATATAAAAAGAACAATAAAAAAGGGGTGCAGCTAGGATTGTGGCTCAGAGGTGGAGTGCTTACCTAGCATGTGTGAGGCACTGGGTTCAACCCTCAGCACCACATAAAAATAAAGATATTGTGTCCACCTATAACTAAAAAATAAATATTTTTAAAAAAGAAGAAAAAAGATTGAACAGATCTCTTAAGAGTTCTGTACAATCTTTTAAATTCCTTCTCTAGCCTTGAGCTTTGAATGCAAAAAAAAAAAAAAAAAAAAAAAGTAAATTCTTGAGTCCCATACAGACCTAATGAGGAGCAGTAGGGTTTAACAGACTATACAGGTAATTCCAATGTACCCTAAGCTTGACAAACACTGCATTAGGCCAGCATGCCTTTTGGAGTCCTGGAGCCACATCTTATTCCTTCTCTCATGGCTCCAGATTCTTAACATCCAGTAGAAGCAAGATCTAGTTCCAGGCTTATCACTCACTCTCTGTGACCTTGGACACTTTCTACATGAGCCTCAAGTGAATTAACATTAGTAATTCTAACAATTTCTGAAAGTTCAGAAGAGTCAATGACATAGAGGTTGGTAGCACACAAATTAGGGCCAAGCACACTGTGAGTCTAACAGAAACAGGCAGAATTAGCCACCCTACATTCACATTCAGCATGCTTAGTGTTCTGGACCAGTTACCGTGGAGATTTGCAAAGAGGATAAAAACTTCATTTCCTTGGGAAAAAGAATGGCCCTAAGGAGCAAGCAACTCCTGTTGCTGGAGTATGAAATTAAGTAAGAAAAGAACTTCAAAGAAAAGATAATTAGGGCATTCATGATTTAGAAGGTGCTTGAATAGATGAGGTTTTAGGGAATGTTAAAGATTTACTGGCCTGCCTTGTAACTTTAGCACTCTGGGCAAGCTTAATTAAATGAATATACTAGGAGAATCCACAAATTGCTAAGGAGTATCAGAGTTCTCTCCTACTTCAACTACTTTACAAGGGAACTGAGAAACTAACCAACAAACTGTCAGGGGAAAGTTTATAAGCAGACCTTCAACCTGTGTGTGGGAGAACTGGCATTCTGTGGGATGGGAGCCAAAGAGGGGCTCCCCATTCCAGGAGGAGGTGCTGCTCTGAGGCAGCAATGAAATCAGTAAAGTTTTGATCCCTCAGATCTTTGATCCTAGACTACACATCTGCAGAAAGTAAAGTCTAACAACTCAAAGAGGCAAAGAAAGACAAATGAGATGGCTTAAAGTCCTGGTGCCTCAGCAATTTGCAACAGAAAAGTGATATGGTCCAAACTCTGAGTGTGCAACTGGAAGCAGAAAACACAAGAGTTCTATCAATCCTGGTAGAAAACACAAAATAATTTCTTTTCTTTTTTTTTTAAATTTATTTAGTTTTTAGTTGACACAACACCTTTATTTCACTTCTTTATTTTTGTATGTGGTGCTCAGAATCGAACCCAGGGTCTCGCACGTGCGAGGCGAGCGCTCTACTGCTGAGCCACAACCCCAGCCCACAAAATAATTTCTGATGGTCATAAGTATTCTAAGACAAAAAAGAGAAGGCTCCCTGAGAGCAACCACTTTTTCTTCTTTTTTATTGGGGGCAGGGTGGGGAGTACTGGAGATTGAACCTATGGATGCTCGACCACTGAGATGCATCTCCAGCACTTTTTGTTTTATTTTGAGATAGGGTCTCATTGGGTTGCCCTGGCAGGTCTTGAACTTGCAATCCTCCTACCTCAGCCTCCCAGAGTGAGCGACCAGGATTACAAAAAACAACAACTTTTAATCCAGAACCATGCTATTTTAGTTACATGGTTCCGTGGTATATATTAAAACTTAAAACTAGGTATCATGATGTCTCTAGCATTGTTTTATCCTTGGAATTGCTTTGGCAATTCTGGGTATTTTATTCTCTATATGATTTGTTCTCCTAATTTCTTTTTCAGCAGATTCACTACTGGTATATAGAAAAGCTACTGATTTTTGTATGCTAATTTTATGTCCTGCTACTTTGCTGAACTTATTAATTTTAGGAGTCTCTGGTGAAGCTTTTCGGATCTTCTAGATATAAGACTGAAATCAACAGGCAGAGATAATATGACTTCTTTTATTTGTATCCATTATCCCAGTACTTTGCCTAATTGCTCTGGCTAAAATTTCAAGTATTATGTTAAATAGGAGTGAGGAGAGTGGACATCTTTGTCCAGTTCCTGAAGAGGAAATGCTTTTAGTTTTCCCCACTCACTTTGATGTTGAGTTTGTCATATACACCCTTTACAATGTAGAGGTAAGTTATTGCTATCCCTAGTTTCTTCACTGTTTTTATCATGAACAGGTGCTGAATTCTGTCTTTTTGTTCATCTATTGAGATAATCATGTGATATTTATCTTTGATTCTACTTATGTGATGTTACATTTATTGATTTGCTATGTTGAACCATCCTTGCATCCCTAAAATAAAACCAACTTCATGATGCAAGCTTCTTAATGTGTTGTTGAATAGCATTTGCTAACATTTTATTAAGGATTTCTGCATTTATATTCATCAAGAATATTGGTCTGGCTGAGCATGGTGGCACATGCTTGTAATCCCAGAAGTTTGGGTGGCTGAGACAAGAGGACTGTGAGTTCAAAGCCAGTCTCAGCAAAAGCAAGGCACTAAGCAACTGAATGAGACCGTGTCTCCAAATAAAATGCAAAATAGGGCTGGGGATGTGGCTCAATGTAGAGTGCCCAGATTCAATCCCCAGTTACCCTTAACCCCCAAAAGAATATTGGTCTGTAGTTTTCTTTCCTTGATGTGTCTTTATCTGATTTAGGTCTCAAGATGATACTGGATTTATAGAATGCATTTGGAAGTGTTCCCCACTCCTTTCTATTTCATGGAATAATTTGAGGAGCAATGGCATTAGAACTTCTTTAAAAGTCTGGGAGAATTCAGCTTAGAGTCCATTACTGGTTGGAAAGCTTTCTATTACTGCTTCAGTCTCATTGCTTGTCACTTGTCTGTTTAGGTCTTCTATATCCTGTGGTTCTATTTTGGTAGGTCACTTTTGTCTAGAAATTTGTCCACTGCTGGATTTTCTAATTTATTGGAGTGCAGATTTTCAAAGTAGTCCCTAATGATGATCTGGATTTCAGTATATCTGGAAGTCATCTCTGATTTTATTAATTTGGGTCTTCTTTCTTTCTTTTGGTTTGCTTGGTTAAGTATTTATCAATCTTTATCTTTTCAAAGAACCAACTTGTCAATATATTGATCCTTTGTATTATTTTTTTTTACTCTCTATTTCATTAGTTTCATCTCTAATCTTTAATTCAGATTTCTAATTTGCAAAGTATGTAGCCAACAGAGCTAATGTTCAAACATTACTAATGTGTTTTTCTTTAAAATGTTAACTCTAAACATTGTTAGAAAATTAAATTTACAGACTACATAGTCAACTGACGAAATCTGCCCAAGTCAGACTATTGTGAGGTTTCCTACTTTATATAATGGTGTAAAACATTCAATACCAAACCTTCCTTCTGCTTTATGCAGGTAACATTTTTTAGCTATTTTAGCTTGTATGCATCATAATTATACACACTTGTCAGCAGTAGATCTTTTCTAAAGAAATTCTTCTTTTGCCTTTATTAAAAGTAATTCCAAATAGAAGAGTTTTAAGTGAAGATTACTATATGTGCAATAAAGAACTATAAATATTAGGCCACAATTTATGTGTGGCTTTTCGTTCAAATCAACCTGTGCAATAGTATAGAAAACAGGGAAATTTCTGACAAGGTCATTAGTAAGGTGAAACTGCATACCTGTGTGCCATCTCTGTTCAACAGCAATGCTTTTACATTGTCTGTGTGCCCTTTAAGCTTCATTAGTTTTGCACATGTTCTTGGATCCCATACCCTTAAAACCTGTGAATTTTAAGAGAATATTACACAAACTGAGTGTATACATAATCAAATTTAAATAATTGATGACTTTTTAAATATGACCTTTAAATTCTGAGAAGGAAATACTGCTTTAGCCAATAACTGCTAAGGCTCCTAACCTTAGGAAAGCCTTTCTTATGTCAGAAATTACACAACCTCCCCACCCACTTTACCACATACATAGTAGTCATACAGTTATGTACTCATAAATTCAAACACCTTTCTTTTAGCATCCTCAAGGCAAAACCACTAACCAAATATTTAATAATTACATAGATCAAAATATTTTGATTTGTTTTCTTATGTTCAAACATACTCTTTAAGCTCCCCTTACCTTCTCTGTGGACCCCGATACAATGATTGTTCCCAGTTGATTCATGGCAAGGCTATAAATGGAATCTTTGTTCCCACTTAAAGAAGAAGCTATTGAGGACAAATGGAATTAAATGTTAACAAAAAATCATCAGCTGTTTAGTTATTAGTCAGCAAAAAATTATAAGTCTGATTATTCAGTTTAGAGAATCTTATCTTTATGAATACTTTAAGGAAAAGAAATCTACCAACAATGGAGATAATTCTAAACCATAGTATTATTATCAAAGTTCATATCTTTCCCAGATTTGAATGTACATAAGTGCTCAATTAGCACTCAATAAATATTTAGCTCAATAAATATTGGCTAAATTGAATTGCACTATTATTTAAAAACCATCCACATAAAGAATGCATTTTCAAAGATATACATGTGCCAGTATATGGAAAAAATGCCCAAACTCACTATTATTCAAGGAAATGCAAATCAAAACAAAATACCATTTTCATATACCAATTTAGACAAAAAACAAAGGTAGTGCTTAATGGCAAGAATCATGTTAAATGCCCCTTTGATTCAGAACTCAGTATTACCAAAGTGAAAATAGTTGCATATAAAATTATCTATACAGTATGATCATAATCCTTCAATAAATAAACATACTGAGAAGTGATCAGTAATAGAGTTAGTACATGTGAAGTGTTTAGAAAAATGCCTACTTGTAAGTATTCAATAAATGTTGACTAGTGTTAGTATTATTTCTATAATCTTAAAAAAACTTGTGATATCATCTCTAAAGAGTTCTAAGAAAGACATATCAACAATAGCAGAAGCTTTATCCACTAAGCCTAGTCTCTGACCTAGTAACAATCTTCTTTCTATTGCTTTGTTCCCTCCTCTTTAGTGTCTCTTTGAGAAAGGCCTCACATACAGACAGAGCCCAATGACAGGACAGGCCCCAGCAGGGTCTAGCTTCTCAATCACTGAGAAGGTATACAGGTGAAAAAAATCAAGGGTAATAAGAGAAACATAGAGTTTATATATTTCCTGGTTGGTAAAACGATATTCAAGGAATTATATGTACCAATCTCCCAACTTGCCCTTCTTGGCATATACTAGGTTACATTAGAACAATTTTGGCTAAGTCACTGTGAGCACTCCACTGATTCATGACAAGTTGGACCTGTAATATGGAGTTCCAGATAGTCCGAGTCCATGTCTTGAACATAGTTCTTCCAGTCCAAGCTATGTTAAAAATGTGCTCCTACAAGTCCCCTCTGACATCTGCCCTAGAGGGCTCTAGGAGGTTGGGTCAAGTGTCATGTTCAATTTCAAATCCAGATTTGCATAAGTCTAAGGTGACAACCTGAGATCTATTATTTGATTAAACTGCTGCACTATTAAACTGTTGTGAATATCTCTGAATTACCTCTAAAACAATCCTATCCTCCCTGGGCTCTTCTGAAATAGGCTGATTCTTTAGGGCTACTCTGAAATGGTCTTCTCGACTGGCACTGGAAACATTTTTTTTTTTCTGTTTCTTTGCCCCTGTACTTTCCATTTTGGTCGTTAACTCAAAAGCTCTTAATATATGGTAATACTTTTAAATCAGAAAACTGACTATTTTGTCAGGAAATCACCATTTCCTTCAAAAATACCTGTGGGTCTAAGCCAGGCAATCCTGTGGGATACAAAGTAGTGATAAAACAGATTTTTCTACCCCGCAGGGATTTATACTTTAGCTAGGGAGCTAAGACATGCACATGTACAAAAAATAACCAGGTTACACCTGGAGAAGTTACCATGTTTAGACTGCAGTGAGGAACTATCTCCTTGTTGCTCAATCATACTCTTGGGGGCTAGAACGCTGTAGGTAGAAGCACTCTCAAAATATGAACCACTGTCTCGATGCAAACCTATCAAAGATGTTTTATAAACCATTCTTTATTTATGTCAACTCAGATCACTTTCAAAGAAATTTTTTTCAAACACCTTACTTGTGACAGTGTTATTTGAGGCAGTCAATGCTGTTAGAGTATTCACATCCCAAAGGAATATTTGTCTGTCCAACCCAGCTGATGCTACAAGTTCCTTATCCTTGGCATATGCTAATGCCTTTACATAATCCTGTAACAGAACAGACATACTATGATCTACTCTGTAGATCAATTAAAAAATGAGCCAAAGTGCTAAGATTTCAATTTTACACTGAAGATACTGAGAACTGTTAGCTCTTTTACCTTATGCGTTCTTAATGTTGACATGCAAAATCCCTTATGTGCGTTCCATACTTTTACTGTCGTGTCAGAAGACGCAGATATTACTAGAAGAGCCAAAGAATTAGCAAAACCCTTAGTAGTATGATTTATAATAACTTTAAAACTTATCTTAAAACAAAGTAACATTATTTCAAACTAATGTTCAAACTCATACACTCTTCAAAGATCTCTCTAGAACCTATTAGATATTGTTACATACACATCCAAATTTTTAATAGGGCAAACTTTCCTAATGTTCCAGGTGAACACCCAACTAACTTGACAGAGAAAAATTTCTCTCAAGACTGCAAAACCAAGAAATGGATCCTACCAAAATAAAAACCAAAGGAGGTATCAAAAAGACTAAAAGGGAAAAAAATGTGTGTATTATATGAATCTACTGCTATACAGCTGAGATGCAAGTAAAACTAATGTATGGTTCAGAAGACAGGAGAGAGTTTACCTTGGGGCAAGACACAATGACTGAAACGGTGACACAAACAGGCTCCTGGCAATTTTCTGTTTCTTGAATTATATTAAGTTGTAATCTCAAGGTATGTATATTTTTTGTATGTATTTTAGACTTTAATAAAATAGTTTATATAAAAATATATCAAATTAAATTAAAAACTTTTGAAAGCTCAATAATCCAAAGAAATACTTACATGTTTTCCCATTACAACAGAGTACAATGTCGTTTACCCAATCAGTATGGTGTTCCATAGATGCTATATATGGATCTTGCTGAATTAAAAAAAAAAATTGTAAGAGTTTATATCAGAGAATGAAATAATTAAAAATTCTAGATCTGTTCAGATTTTTCAATTAATGTAACATCGCTCTAAGGTCTTAAAACTGACAACTGAATTCAGAATAAAATTTTACAAACAGGCAATGCTTTCAGAAACAGATGAAAACACTTTTGTTTTAGGACATTTACCAGTAACAAAAGGTATATTTCCAGCATAAATAATTAATTGTTATGCCTTATGATGGTGAAGGCCATGCTCTGGGCTAGGCACTGTGCGTGATGCAGAGTGTTGCAGGAAGGGGTTTGCTTCTGCAGGCTGGGGAAATTTTAACTCTGGTGGTGAAGGCTCACAGCAGCCAGCAGGGGCAGAAATGAGTGTGAGGAGCATGGTGAGGAGTTTGGTCTGCTGGCAAAGGGAGACACACACTTCTGCTTTCTGCTTTCTCCTCCTGCTGTTTTTATCTTTTGATTTTTAAATGTTTTCTACAGTCCTTCACAGAAGAAAGACTGAGCAAGTTCATGTCACCATTCCAGTTCAGTAACTGGAGACTCTCTTGTTCCCCTCATCCGGCTTAATTACCAGGAGAGGACTTCAAAAGACCAGTATTTAATTACATCCCATACCCAAAACAGGCAACTTTGAGACATTTCATGGGCAAAACCAAACCAAAACAACAACAAAAACCCCACTCTCTTCATGTATGAAAAATGATGGTACTTAAACTGGATGACTAGAAAAAGATGTTTGAGGGCAAGTCAAGAAGATTTCCAGATTATTCCACGTTAGTTTTCCTTACTTTGTTTGAAATACTGTGAATTCCCAGAAAGGAGACATCTCAATTTAAATATAAGTGCATTTAAAAGCTAAACATAAATAGTTTTCTGACTTTTGACACAGGGTCACCACTGCTTCCACTGGCTAAAGAATTCAGAGCCTGCTGGACTGAAGTCCATTTAGAGAGACCTCATCTAGCAACTCTACTAAGTAGTAGATCTTTTTCAACACTGAACATCAGACTTGTAGAGCTTGCTAAAGATAGACTTTTAAAAATACGAGGTCTAGAATCAAGGTTTTGAACCAAGACTGGGTTCTCATTCTCTGCCACTTACTAGCCATTTAACCATGGCTTTTTCTGACACTGTTTTCTCACCTATAAAGATGAATCCTAAGAGCTGACATGAGAGATTGCTGTGAGAATTAAAATCATGGTAGATATAAGTGCCAAGAGTGTCTGGCACATAGTTAAGAACTCAGGAAATGTTCCTTTTCCTTCCTTGGTCTTCTTTTCTATGTCATTCACAATTGGGGTATTTAAATAAAATACCAAAAGAGTTCCATCCTGTTTGATGTGGGATTTATTTTTCCATATATTTAAATTCTGTTCCCTGTTTAAGAAAGCAGACTTTAAAACTCCTGAAGGAGTTTTAAACTATGCTGTCCTCATAGTTTCATACCAACCTTATATAATGTAATAGGGCGCTGCAGGTTTTGTGGGAACCCTACTCACCTCAAATGAAGAAAATCAAATATTTGTTCAAAATTGCTTATGAATAATGTGAAAGCATATCTAATCCTTTCTTTTTTACTTTTTTTAAAAGTATGGTTGCAAGGAGACTTTTGGGGGTCATATTCTAAAGCAGAAAAACCGCTGGAAGTAATCACTCCCTATCAGTCAATATCATTGGTCCTTTGTGGTAAAGAGCTCTTAAACAAAACCTGGTTTATGGAATCCTTGCCTTAGCTAAAACACTTGTGAAATTCTCGTGGGGGTAATTTTTCTCAGAGGCTTACAGAATTCTGGTTTCAATGTCTTAATATAGAGTGTACTAAAAAATTCAGTGCTTAGAGATTAAATCAGAAACTGAAAAAAGGCATCACATAAGACAGGAAAAAGCAACCAAAATTTACAAATTTATAGATTTTTAAAGGTAAACTTAATCTTTGCCTTACCTTGTGCTGATTGACACTCCATATTCTTATGATAGAGTCTCGCCCAGCTGTGAAAAGTCTATTTAGTGCTGGATCCAACTGAAGGGCATTGACTCCATTCCGATTGTACTTCTCTACTTCATCCCGAATAACATAGGAAACCTGATAAATACATCAACAGATGCTTTTTATGATGTTATAAGCCATGCAATAAAAAGATGTAGTCTACTAGTAGCCAATTAATAATAAAACTTATTTTTCAAGCCAATAAAATTTTTATTTTTATTTTACTCTAAAGATTAAAGGGCTAAAAAGAGAAGTTAACCTAGACCAAGATGATTAAGTTTGCCCTAAACTACTGCTTCCTAATTGGACTCTCCTTCTACTCCTTTGCCTTTAATTCATTTTCACAAAGCAGACAGGGTAATCTTTTGGAAATGTAAATTGGAATGCAACCCATCTGGGTTCAAAAAACATCCAGCTGCTTACTGCTGAACTCGTGATTTGATGTAAATCCTTACCATAGCCTCAAGAGCCTTGTTTGCCTTCCCTGCTCTCATTTTTGTTCTAGGTCCTTGTGCACACAGGGCCTCCAGACTACTGCACATGCTGGCCCCATTTGGAAGTTCTCCCTCCTACTTGTCAGACTATCTCTTATTACAGTCTTCGGGTTTCTCTTTAAATGATATGCTTCCTCAAAAAAGCCTTTCATAATTTGATAAGCAGAATGCCATCTCAAGTTCTGAGTTCCTATAATAAACTCAACTTTTCCTTCAGAATGCTTTTTCCTACTTCATTTTCCCTTGGTGACCTCTATTTCTTGGGAAAACATGTGAGAATCAACCAAAAGAATTATAACTAAGAAAAAGTCAATACACTGGCTGGTAGTCCAAAGCAAAACTTTTCCAATGTAATAACTATTTCAAAATACAAGGGCAGGGGGAGGGAGAGACCTAATTATAAAAGCAACAAGATAAATACCTATAAATACATTTTTTAAAAATATTTATTTTTTAGTCATAGTTGGACACAATACCTTTATTTCACTTATTTATTTTTTATGTGGTGCTGAGTATCGAACCCAGGGTCTCGCACGTGCGAGGAGAGTGCTCTACCACTGAACCACAACCCCAGCCCTGTAGAAATACATTTTACAAGAAAACACATAACTGATAGGAAACGGTATAAAAGAGAAAAATCAAATAGAGAAAACATGTAATACTACAGAACAGAAAGATTCAAAATTGGCAATTCATGCCTAAATTTGTAAATTTAACCCAATGTTGTTTAGAATAGCATTAAATTCTTTCTAGAAGTGCTCTAACACTGAGCCACAACCCCAGTTCCTACTTTAAAGATCTTAACAAAAAGTTGAAATTTAATAACATAGTCATTCAAGTAATTTTAAAGGCAGGTGAACATTTACATAGTCTGTAGATATAGAAGGCTCTTCCAACATGAAAAGAAAGATGGTAATTATTTGACCAAATACAAGTCAAACCTTTTGTAAGTATAAGAATGTTTAAAGCAGTATTCACAATGGCCAAAAAGTGAAAACAACCCAAGTGACCATTAACTGACAAATGGATAAACAAAATGGAATTTATCCTTCGGAAGGGCTAAGATTGCATACACAAATAATTACTAAGATATTTTCTTAACTTGGTCTTTTGGAAACAAGCAATTGTAACTGAAATCTACTCAAATTCTTGAAAATTTAACAACAACAACAACAACCACAAAAAAAAAAAACCACAAATGTAAGTCATTATTTTCTCATTTTTTAGAAAATTTAACATAAGAATACAGGATATCTAACAGAACTGAAAGGCAGAAAATACAGCCAATCACTCAAGAGGTATTTTAAAAATAAAATCATAGCACTTCTCTGTTGAAACCTTTTAACAATTTTCTACAGATTTAAAGTCTAAACTCCTTCAATGCTTTGGTTCTAACCCCGCATTCCTTATACTCACCTCAGACTAACCTCTCAGTTTCTTTCAACGTTAGTGACCCTAAACTCTTTATGTTCCTCAAACACATCCAGCTCTGAACTCATCCTCCTCAGAACCTTCTCATTTACTAAAGATTCCTCAACCTTCCAACCCCACTGGGATACCCAGTTTTTATCTCCTCTGGCTTGCCTTCACCCTTTCTGTTTTAGATAGATCACCTCTGAAAGGCCTTCCCTGATCTCATTTCCCTTGACACCAATATCCTACTTATTTCACAGTTTTTAGCACACTCTGGTTATTTCTTTTTTATTATCTCTTCCTATATTAGAATAAGCTCTGAGTGGCAAGGACCTTGTCTGCCTTGCTCCTCCTACCACTCTATCTCCACTGTGCCTGGCATACAATAGGCAAATATATTAGAAATCTGTTGGAAAGCCACTAGGAACCAAGGTGACTTCAATGTCAAGTTCTGCCTCTTAATCCTTCTCTGCGCACCATGTCAAATTCAGTCCCTTCTCACTCTCTTTCTCTGGAACACGAAGCCCACTTGTCTGGAGCACATTTCCTTTAACTGAGACTATGTAGTATATATGAATCTTAATTTTCTGATTTCTAGGAGATTATCTGACTGAACCAGTAGGCAAGGGTTGGAGGATAACATAATTATTGGGGCTGTCATTTCAGGTGGAGAGTAATTCTTAGCAAAACAAATTCTGGGATGACATCTTCATGTATCTACAATGGATGTGTTATTAAAAATGTAAAGGAATTAGAAGTATCCTAGTTGAAAAAATTTTGGCACACATACCTATAAAAGTGTTATTTAATTGTTAAAAATGTTGATGCAGATCTAGCCTGACACAAGAAGATAGTATATTTTAAGTGAATTATGCATGATTCAACACATCATGTATAATAATCATTATTGTGAAAGTGTTTCAAAATATTAAACACATAATATATTTTGAAATAAATACCAGTAGTTATTCCTGAGTGATAGGATTATGGTGACTTTTTTCCCCACTCAGTCATGACTATTTATGTGGCTTAAATGTTTTATAATGGACACACATTATTTTATTTTAAAAATTTATATTCTATTATCAAAGTAATTCTTGCCTGTATTTAGAAAGTCAAACACTATTAAAACATTGCAAAGAAAAAATAATCTCCCTACTGCCTGAGAGTACCCAGTCTTCATTCATCCCTAAATGGAACTAATTTTAACTCTTGGTTGTTTCTACTGGAGGGTTACAGCATTTCCCTAAATATTATGCTACAACTCCAGCACATTCATTTTAGACATTCCCAATTTACTCATTTTATTATAAAGATTAGGATATAAAACCACCTTTGATATTTCTTGTCTATTCTTCTTATATAGATACATTATTATCGGCTGAATAAATAATCAGTACTACATTGTTGTAACTTCATCAGGCTTTCAGTTGACTAACCAAGTACTATATTATGAATATCTTCCTTCCTCAAAGATCCTTTTGTTTTCCCTAAAGTTCTTTATTTTCCTCCTTCAATGTTTTCTTCTACTTTAAATTCGATTTTCTTCAACTGCTGCACCATAGAACTCACCTACCCCTTTGTTCTCATAAGGCTCCCTCAGTCCTCCGTCTCCTCACTGTACTCTGGGGTGGTTACCACACAGGTTGCTGGCACAGTGTGTGCCACCTTTGCTGCTTTCTTATACTGCTTTTCTGGGGTAGAGTCACGATTTCCAGAATTTTGATTTCACCTTGTTCATTCCCCAGTTTTGCTGAAGTACTTCCTTAGGATCTTAAGAAAATAACATGAAAGGCCTGGCACAGTGGCTCAGGCCTGTTAGAACAGCTGTTTGGGAAGCTGAGGCAGGAGGATCAGCCTGGGCAACCTGAGATTCTATCTCAAAATAAAACAACATGTACACTTAGAAAAATGAGAAATTATATCCCATCTATGTATGATATTTCAAAGTGCATAAATGCATTCTACTGTCATGTATAACTAATTAAAACAAATTTAAAAATTAAGAAAAAAGATATCTTGTTAATATCATTGCCTCTTAAAATGAAGACATTTATATTTTTGGTGGTTTAAGAGTTCTCCATTTTAATTTGAGAATGTTTCTGTTTAGATGATAAAACAAAACGTTTTATGTAATAAAACATTTTATTCTTGAAAAACAAACAAATAAATAAATAAGACAAAAAGAACTGAGGCTGTAGCTCAGTGGTAGAATGCTCTCCTACCCTGTGTGAGGTCCTGGATTTAATCCTTAGCATTGCCAACAAAACAAAACAAAACATTCTCTCAGCTTTTGAAGATGTTGCTCTAACTTCCTCTAACATCCGATACTGCCAATGAATTCAATGACATTTTGTTTCATCCAACTTTAATATGACCTCATTTTCAGACTCTTCTGGACACCCTCTCCCTAAACTTTTAGGCTCTTCCCTTTTATTCCCTTTATATTTCTTCATTTAGTCTTTTTATCACTAATTTTGCTATGTAATTAGAAAGCCCTTTCAACGTGGAAGCTTGTAGTACTTCATGTCCGGTCTGCTTTCTTTGTTCTTTCTTGAAATCCCATCAGTTGTATGCTAAAACTTTCAAACTGATCCTCCATCTTTTAGGCATTCTATATTATCTATCTTTGTCCTTTATTTACTTTTATAAGATTTTCTCTATCATTTTATAACTACTATTTTTAATGTAGTATGATAAAAATAGAAATAATATATCTGATAAGGAAATAGTTATATAAATTACCTCATGTGGTTATTAAAGAATGAAGACAAACTATATACACTGATATATTCCAAGACATTTCACATTAAAAACTCATTTAAAAAGTCTGGATATAGAAAGAGGAAAAACATAATTTAATTTTTTCAACTAATATTGACTAAGTGCTCCCTAGTTGTCAGGCACTATTTTAAAATCTGAGAATATAGTGTGTTCTAATGAGGGAAAGATCGAACTAGAAATGACAGTAAGTCAAGTGAAATTTTTCTCCCCAAGATACAGGCAAGCTTTTGCAAGCAGAGGGGATGAAAGCAATAAATAAATAAATAAATAAATAAATAAATAAATAAATAAAACAAAAGTAGAATCGGTCTGAGAAACAATAACCTGGTGAACAAGGTCATAGAAAAGCTTCATTTAGACAAAGTCAAGAGTGTAGGTTAGCAATTGAATATAAATTAATAGACAAGCAAAAGAAGTCTAGTAGAGCAGAAGAATGGGAGATGAGAGGGAGGAGAGGAAGAAAAAGTGTGGGGGGGATCATTAACTGAAATCAATTTCCATTCATGTATGAGTTTGTTGGGAACTATCACATGTAACTCTAATTTCTTTTTAAAAAGAGTACATTTTAATAGTGCACTTTAATACTTTAAACAAAGTAGCAAATAAACAAAATATTGATAGCTGGAAGGCACTGCTGCACCCCTGCCCCAAGGGCACAGCTTAAAGCAGAGATAAGAACTTATATCTAACCATCATGATTTACTTAAAAAAACGGGGAAGTGTACTAAGTGAGCTTTGCAATGGGATGGGAAGCCAGGTCATCAGTAGGAAATATACATTTGGAAGAACCAGTTAAAGGGACTGACAGGCAAAAAAAAATAATTGATTAGCCCCCAGGTAACAAGTATCCAGTTAAGTTACAAAAACGTAAATATTCGTATCTGGCTCAGTAAGCAAATTTTTTTAACCTTTATTTTTTATTTATTTGCTTTTTATGTGGTGCTGAGGATTGAATCCACTGAATCCAGTGCCTCACCCATGCTAGGCAAGTACTCTACCACTGAGCTACTACCCCAGCCTGGGTAAGCACTCTTAGACTAATTTCTTCAACAATTATCTAGGACCTAAAACAAAGAAATCAGATGGGTGATCCATTGAACTTCATGTGATCTGTCTAAGCATCTCAAACTTAAATACCCTAGAGTTATTGGCAACCTGCCAGAGGGTAGAAATAGTCATGAGAAAAACATATCTCTTTCATCACCATTTTACTTAGAGGTAATCAGACTGATTTTCTATCATTATTGTAACAAATCACCCATGCAGTGACTTTACACATACCCATTTATTATTTCAGTTCTGAGGGTCAAAAAGTCAAGGCTGGGCATAAGTGGGTCCTCTGTCAAGGGTCTCAGAGGCCCAAACTGATCAGGGCCAACAATCTGTGCTTTTGACTAGAGGCTCTAGTAAAGAGCCTGCTTCCAAGCTCATCCTGGTTGGTTGAAATCAGTTCCTTAGGATTGCAGGCCTAAGGTCCCTGTTTTGTTTCCTTGCTGTCAGTTAAGGATCTGTTCATCTTTGCTCCTAGCAATTGTCCGCATTCCTTCTCATCCTTTCCATGTGGCCCAGGTGGAGGGTGGAATCCATCTCACACCTCAAAGCTCTCTTATGCCACTTCTCACTGCCTTCTGCCTCCAGCTGGAGGAAGTCCTCTGCTTTTAAGGGCTCACAGGATAATCCTTCTATTTTAAGGTTTGGAACCTTATTACACATGCAAAGTCCTTTTGATCATGTAACTAACATATGTATAAATTCCAAGGATTAGGAGCCCATTCTTTCTACCATAGCAACTAAACAATACAAAAACAAACACGCTTCATATACTATGGAATAAACAGAAAGTTCATTTTAAAAAAGGGAAACTTAAAACTATTTCAGGCTCGGAAATGAGAAGCTCTGGGTGATTTCCCTAGGCTCCTCTAGGGTGTACTTTATCTTCACTTGGATCTCTAATGATACCTTAATTGGAATTTGCCCCAAATCAAGCTCCTGAGAGTTCTCTCCAAACTACCATTCCTGAAGTCTCCTCCATCTCAGTTCATGGTTACTCCAACAAGCTGCTCAAGTTCAAAACACCTTGATGTCATCCTCACTTCTCTTTTATCTCAAAACCTGTCAGTAAGACTTGCTAGTTCTACCTTTGAGACTTATCCATAGTTCAACTCCTTCTCATCACTGGCTAGAATCACTATCTCATGGCATCTGGATTTTTAAAAAGTCCTGCACTAAGCCTATTAAAACACATGTACAGTAGTCCCCCTTATCCATGGCAGATACATTCCAAAACCACCAGTGGATACCTAAAACCACAGTGGTATTAAATCCTATACATACCATGTTGTTTTTCCCTATATGTATCTATAAGGTTGTACTTTCAATTTTTCACTTAAAGGAAGCACTATGCAGCATCACTACTCTGGTCCTCTGGGGTTAACACAAAATAAGGGCTATTTGAACATAAGCATTACAATAACATGAGAGTAGATTTGATGACCAAGATACTGATAACCTAGATGACTAACAAATGACTAATGGGTGGTTACTAATGGTATGAATACCTTGAACAAAGACACCTCTTGGGTGGCTGGGCTGGCATGAGATTTCATCATGCTACGTGAAATAGCAGATAATTTAAAACTTACAATTGTTTATTCCTGGTATTTTCCATTTAGTATTTTCAGACTGCACTTTAGCACAGCTAACAGTGGAAAATGAACTGCAGATATAGGAGGCGGGCATTACCATATATCACATTATTCATTTGCTCAAAATCCAACAACTGCTTCTCATCTCACTCAGGGCTCACTGCAAAGTGTAAGGCCCTACAAGATCTGACCTCCAACCACCTCTCGATTTCATTTTCTGCTTCTCTTGTTTCACTTGCCCCAGGCCAACCACAACTGTCTCTACTGATCAGAAACAGGCCAGCATTCACCTCAGGACCTTTGCATTTGATAATCTCACTGGAATGCTCTTCTCCCAGAAGGTGGTGTTGCTATATCATTCTCTCATTTTTCTCCTTTCCTTCAGACCCTTACTGAAAAGTTGGCTTCTCAAACAAGGCCTTCTCTCCCCACCATAAATAAAAATTTCATTTCCCCCTCTTCCACTGCTAATCACTATCTAACCATTTTCAAATCTTTAAAGCCAACTTCCTTCCAGTATTTTATTGTGAAAAATTTAAAATACAAAAATAGAAAGAATCACACAATTAAATTTAGCATATATATCCACCACACATATTCTTCAATTAACAGTCTACATTTGTTTTAACACATCCATCTATTTGATTCATCATATTTTTGATGCCTTTGAAAATAAGCTGTATATCATCAACACTTAAGACTCTAGCACATGCAAATCATTTTTTGAGGGCGGTTAAGGGGCTTGACCACTAAGCCACATCCCCAGCCCTATTTTCTGTATTTTATTTAGAGACAGGGTCTGACTGAGTTGCCCTGTGCCTTGCTTTTGCTGAGACTGGCCTTGAACTCGAAATCCTACTGCCTCAGTCTCCCCAGCTGCTGGAATTACCGGTGTGTGCCACCACGCCCAGCATTGCTTATCATTTTTAAGGTAAAATTACACAGAGTGAAATGTGCCATAGATAGTTATGACAAATGAACATACCTATATAAGCTCTTTCAAAGACACATACAACATTATCACGAAAAAAAGTTCCTTCATTTTCTTCCCAATCTGCATACTCTATTCCCAGGCAATCTAGATCTATTTTCATCACAGACTAGTTTTGCCTGTTCTTACAATGTCTTATTAATGGAATTGCACAGCTCTCATTTAAGGCTACTTCTGCCTATCAGGTGTATTTAGCCCATTCCAAGAAAAACTGGCCAAATATAAATAATTCCCATATGTGTTTTTCCTGTCCAATCTTATGGGCCATGACCTTCTGCTTGTACCTATATTTCAGTTGATTTTTAAAAGTATTTTAAAAAGTAGTCTTGCAAATAAAATAGGACACCTTCTAACATTTCTTCTAAGCCAGGGGTTAGGTAAAACCTGCCTGTTTGACAAACCCAGGCCAAGTCCTATTTTTGTAAACTAGCATTATTGGAACACAGCCATGCCTATTCACTTTGGTACCATCTACGCTGGTTTCAAATTATAATGGCACAGTTGAACATTTATGACATAGAGTTGACTCCTTAAAATATAAGTTAGCCTGCAAGGCCTAAAACATTTACTTTTTGCCAGTGATTTTAGAGCCTGATGCAGGAGGACTGCAAGTTCAAGGCCAGCCTCAGCAACTTAGTGAGGCCCTAACTACTAAGTAAGACCCAGTCTCAAATTAATAAAAAGGCAGGAACAGGGGTGGGAGGGATGGGGGAATACAGTTCAGTTGTAAAGCACCCTAGGGTTCAACCCCTAGTACCAAAATAACAAGAGCAAATCATTTACCATCTGGATCCTTTCAGAAAGTTTGCGGATTCCTGTTCTAAGGCGTCATATCACTATCAAATTTTTATTAACCATCCTAAATAAAAAGTAATTCAACTTCAGTCCAGTGAGGTGGCACACACCTGTAATCCCAGTGACTAGGAAGGCTGAGGCAGGAGGATCACAAATTCCAGGCCAGCCTTAATAACTTAGTGAACCTCTGTCTCAAAATAAAAACATAAAGGCCTGGGGATGTAGCTCAGTGGTAAAGTAACCCCCCCCCCCTTTTTCAATTCCCATTGCCAAAAAAGCATTTCACTTTAGATATTTGGAAGGGCTTCTCCTCGAAAAGCCAGGATTTGGCATCATTCTACTTCCTTGAAAAAAAAAGTCTCCAAGACTAAACAACCAACCCAGAGCTGGGACTGAGAATGAGGAGCGAAGGCTACACTGAGCTCTAAACAAATACTGGTGGAACAGACATTTGTTCACTGCTTATCCATTACACACTTATCCATTACACACTTCTGCCTCCAAGATTTCCCTCAAAGCAAGCAAATCCTGAAAGATCTTGTATAGAGTCTATCTAAGAGACTTTTGTTATACTGGATAATGTGAAAGGACGTGAGATCTGAAATGGTTGCACCCACCTTGCCACAAGAGGGAAGGGCTAAAGCTAAAGAGTTTGAGAATAGGAGAGGAAAACTTGCATAGAGCCCAATGGTGACAACTTTACATCACTTCTTAGGGTACAGTCACAGTTGGCCTACTGGATCAGGGTTTGCATGAAACTAGCACTACCTCTTAATACATATCCTTTATTATGTGAGCTCAGTTAAGATAGATTTGGAGTCATTTCCAACCAAAAGAATCCTTCTGTTACAAAAGGCTAAGTATTCATATTCTTGAATCATCTTGGAGTGCTAGGGTATGGTTGTTGCTCCTAACTCAGGAATTTTAGTGATCCAGTCTAATTTTTTCCCCAAGAATTCTGAAGCAAGTGAAGGAAGAAGACATAATAGGAGGAAAAATGGAGACAAAGAGGGCTAATCAACAGACTGGATTGCTGGAAAACCATAACAGTAAGGCACTAGAGGGAGTGAAAAGACCTGCTTTTGGTATCTTCCATCAGATATCTGAATTCACATATTTGATTGATCATGTTTCTAGCAATCACATTTCCATCCCTCCTCTCAAATACCTTCAATTTCTTTAGCAGTTGAAGATGGCAGGGCATGTACTCATTTTTAATTTTGTCTATAATTAATAAGCAGTACGTTTGGATTCCTCTCCACTGATTCTTCAGCAATATTATAAGTCTCAAGGGTTCTTTTTGGCCTATAACTCAACAATGGAGTTCTGGGCTACTCTCTCTTGGTCCAAGACACAGATAGCGAAGGGGCAAAATAGAGTTACATTTCCAAGTACCCATATACTTTTCACAAAACAAAGATCTCTTAAGTTGAAAAATATGTAAAGATGCATAAAATAAAAGCTATCCCATGTCCTGTCTTATTCATAATAACATAGGCTAACCCCAAAGAAATAATCACTGTTGATAACCTTCCTGATTCTAAAAATGCCATTATTTCCTTTATGGAAATGGGATCATACTATGTTGACTTGCTCATTTGACTTGCTCATATGTCATTCTGGACATATTTTAATTAAATGGCTCTGGCTGATCTTTTTAACAATTGCAAAATAATTCTCTATATTCATGTCATAATTTGACCAACTGCAGACATTTAGCTTCCAATGATGGATATTTAGTTTTGTTTTTCACAATGACAATGTTCCTACAATACCCACTCTTGCCTAATTACAGACAGATTAAACATATGTATTAATATAGAATAAAAGAATTTTTAAATAAGAAATTGGGGGTCAAAGGAAATGTTTATTTAAAATCTTGGCAAAGCAAGATAGCAGTAAACACTATGGGTCCATTTATAGTAAAAAACCACAAAAGCCAGGTACATAAACAGGAAGAGGTAACAGACAGTGGTTCTCAATTAGCAGCAATTTTGTCTGCAAAGGGATGTTGGAAAATGTTTGAGACATTTCTGACTGCCATAACTGGTGAGGTGCTACTACATCTAGTGGATAGAAGCCAGAGGTGATACTAAATAACTTATAGCTCCCCTTATCCCTACACAAAAAAGAAAGAGCCAGCCTAAAAAGCCAATAGGGCACAGGTTCAGAAACTGGTCTAAGATTATAGATCACACAGCCCACAGTAGCTTTCTTTGAAGAGTGGAGGCCAACTACAATTTATACTTTTGAACTGTTTGTGGGTTTTTATTGCAATGAACATGCACTAGTTCAAAAAACACTTTCATGCAAAATGAAGTTTGAGATGAAATCAATCTCTGTGGCTTCTAACATTGCTTTTATACTTTGGGGACAAATTCTGAAAGCTCCCTGAATCTTTTAAGTAGGCTAATCTTAGCTCTTTAAATGCTCTTGATAGGAAATGGTTTCAAGTCACTTCACCAATTTAATTGCTGTTGCTACTTAAGAACAAAGCGATGAACACTCTGATCAGTGAAGAGTAGAATTGTCACCTCCCTCATTTTACATGCACTGGCTCACATTCAGGTTATTAAAACACTGTTTTTCCACACCTGCTGCAGTTACTTTTCATCTTCCCCATGCTGCTCTATTACAGTCATCTTTTTGCAAATCTCAACGCAAGAAACTGAGAGACCTGATTATCCTTCTTTCTCAGAGCATACTCCCCTAGGCTCTGAATACTATCAAACTACAATTTTGAGTTACTTTGTAGTCAGGATGAGACAATTTCACCACTTGGCCTGGATGTTGGGATTACTTAAATCCTGTCATTAATGCACATAAAACTCAACTAACAGGGTAAGCTATATTCGATACCTAATTTCACTCAAACAAAATCTGAGTGCTTAGGACACTGTACTAAGCAATAGGATCAATAAGACACATTACCTATTCAGAAGACTTTGTGGCCTATAACATTTTGCTCGGATTATTTTATTGAAGGATCCTTTAGTCCTCACTATCTACTAAAGACTCACTGATTTCAACTTGTAGAACAACACATACTGCTCTGTTTTATACAGAAAGCTTGGGTGCTACTGATTCCTATATCCTCTCAATTCTTTTCCCTCTTTGGGGCCAATCTAAGTGCCCTGTAAGTGTTTAGTACATAAATGTACCTTATCGCCATTATATACAATAAACCTGCAGGCATTCATCTGTAACAGGGCTTTTACTGCCTGTACTGCTGCAAATGCAAGGTAACAAAAACTCCTAAACATAGTTCAAACAAAAGTGAATTCGTGAGGACACAATGCGCATAAGGTACGGTGAGATAACTCTTCACTAATATATAATAAATTATAGAAACAAGAAAAAACGATTCGAGGATGCATACTGACAGGAAGATGCTAAGTAAGAAATTCAATTCCAAAACAACGAATATTGTAATTTCCCCAAGAATACTAGCAGACTCGCACGGCGTTCCCACCTCACCCCTGGGGAAAGCTCCCACGTGCGGAATCCTCCGCAGAAACCCCGCAAGGCCAGCCGCTACCTCGCCACGCCCCCGCACTGGCCCGGTAACTCTTAACTCCTCTGCCGCCCACCTGCCGAGAAGCGCCAGGGGACCTCCTCCAGGGGACCTGCCCGCGAAAGCAGACGCTTCGGAGAAAAGCAGGGGACAGGGGAGACAGGTGGGCGGGGAACTAGCACCTCCCGACCCAGCACACACACTCCTATAGGGCAGACGACACCAGCCATCCCGGGCTCAGAACCCTTGCAGCGAGGATCTGGGAACTGGCCTCGCGGCCAAACGGCAGCCCCCCTCCCCTTCCTTTAGCCGTTAGCGCCACGGCCCCACCCCTCGTCGCGGGCCGCGTCCCGCCCCACTCATCCCAAGCCACCACCCCAGCTGGCCGCGGCGTGGGGTATCTGCCCGCTGGAGGTGGGTCCGGGCCGGCTGGCCGCGTTTCAGAAGGCCGAGGAGCCGGGCTCCCATACCTGCACTTTCCTCCGCCCTGCCGTGTTCTGCCGGTGATGAGCCGCCATCTTGCATGTTGACACTCCTACGTAACTTCCGGAAGAGGCTCGGACCGGGCGGATGTCCCACCCCTTCCCCTTTAGCCAAGGGCGGTTGGTGGGACCGAAGGTGTGCCAGTGGTAGGCTTCCCGGGTACTGGGCGTTGGTGTGGCCTGTGGCCCTTTGGTGCTCTAGATGCACCTGAGAACAAAACGGTAGTGCAGGAATATGCAGATGGAGGTAGAGCCACTCGTTAGAGCAGAGGGAGCAGTTCTAAACTGGCTTCATGTGGGTGTGCCTAAACCTGGCCTTGCTCTGCGCCATTTTCCTAGTTCCTCTCCCAGAGGCCCCAGTGAGCTGAAGGACAGCACCGAAAGAATGGATAACACTTGTTCTCAGCTTTTGAGGCCTACGCCAGAACTCCTAGGCAACATGGAAAGCGTGACATCTTTGATGCTGATTCCTGTTCTCATTTGCATATCTGTTGTAAAATAAAATTTCTGGCTCCCTGACAGTGTCCTATGGTGGTAATGAGCCATGATCTTTAGAATATTCTCCAGTCAACCTCCCATACCTGAAGTTGTTCACATGAAAAGGATTGAGGGTTGGGTATATAACTCAATTGGTAGAGTGCTTATCTTGCATGCATAAGGCCCTGAGTTTAATCCCCAGCACCACACACACATACAAACACAAAAACATGCAAAGGGTTGAAGTCCTAGGTCAGCATTTGCCCCTTGGTAAGTCACATCATTTCTCTGACACCCCCAACTCACTAAGTTGATTTCTGTAAGACAGAAATAACAGTGTTTTTCTCACTAAACAGGAACGCATGGTAGCTCAGAAACTTAGGGATTTCTGAGCAAAATGTAAAGTTTTGACATCCTGGGGGGGGGGGAACAACCCACGTGCATATTAAATAGGAAATTTAAAAAATAATTAGGAATTCTAGAAGGCTCCTCCTTTCAAATAAACCAAGTTATTGTTAAATCTTGCACCAGAGTCCATCTTTCTTAGGCAAATTAATGAACTCCTCAGTTTCTTTACCTGTAAAGTGAGAATAAAAATTGTACCTGTCTCACATGGGTCTTACGAAGTTAAGTGAGATAGTATCTGGTATGCAGGAAATATTTGCTATATTTTAGGTATTATTTTGAAACATAACCAAAGTGTTGTAATTTACTAGGATAGGCTCGATTGAAGCCAGAATTAGGCAGATGGGCAAGGTCAGATCCAGAGAATGGAGGATCTGAATATTAATTCCTTCAGAGCCCTTCTTCCACCTTATTGAGATAACCTGCCCCTGCTCCAACCTGTTGCTAAGGTAACCTGCCTCAGGGATTGTCCGTCCCTCCCTACTGGAAGTTGTTAGTTATGCCCCATTCCTGTTCAGAGCACTCCAACTTGGCCCCTCCAGCCCATCTGCTTCTCACCTTTTGGCCATCCCACTGAGCATCTTCTGGGCCTACTCACTTATACAGGAAGGAGAGAGATAAGGGGAAGAGAGCAGGAGAACAAAGAAAACCTAGGACATACAAAAAGGCAAAACACCCTCACTTCTTGGGATGCCAGGATATCAGCTATGGCCCCCTTCTTCCTCCTGGTGTAACCAAAAGCTGGGTCCCTGACCCCAATGCCAATCGATGCCAATTTAATAATGAGGACACAGTTTTGAGAAAAAGGAAAAAGGTTTATTGCTTTACTATAAAAGGAGAACCACAGGAAACAAACTCCTATCCCAAAGGCTGTGACAGCCCCAATTAGGAGGGATAGGGGGGTTTTAATGGATCTTCCAGGTTTACATTCCAGGTGTACTCTGGTAGGAGGCCCCAGTGCACCCTGATAGCATGTTAGGATCTGTTAGTTAATTTGAAAGACATTGACTTTCCAGATCTTCAGCAGGCATCTCCTTCTTGTAGTGGGTGTTCAAGGGCAGTTGAACCCAGGGGTGTTTAACCACTGAGCCATATTCCCAGCTCTTTTTTTATTTTTTATTTTGAGTCAGGTTCTCACTAAGTTGCTCAGGGCCTAACTAAATTGCTGAGGCTGGCCTCAATCTTGCGATCTTCCTGCCCCAGCCTCCTTAGCCACTGGGATTACATGCATGTGCCACTGCATCAGCTAAACTTCTGTTATGTTTTACCTCTCTTGCTTTTAGAGCCTGGAAGAAGATTCATGAAGTGGAAAAGCATTTTTTTAAAGACAATTTTGATATTTTAGTACCTATTGATTTGTTGAACAAAGTGGAAAAGTCTGCTATATTTATGTACCATACTATAGGCTTATCTTTTGATTCACCAAAGAGGAAACATGAATGTTTTCATGATTTTGTTTGCTTTTATTTTTTAAAAGAATTAATATATTTTGAAAATTTGTTTGAAAACATGAAATCATGTAGCGCCTTAATTTGTAATCACAACTGTCTGCTGGTAATATGTTAATTTGGATACTTTAAAATTGGATTTTAATATACACTATATTTTAATATATATTTTAAATATGTATTTATTATAAAATATACATTATATATATTTTTTGTGTATGTGGAGGTGGTGCTGGGGATTGAACTCAAGGCCTTGTGCGGGGCACCCTACCAATTAAGCTATATCTCCAGCCCTAGATTTTTATTTAAAAAAATATTTTTTTAGTTGTCAATGGACCTTTAATTTATTTTTTTATATGTGGTTGTGAAAATCAGACCTAGTGTCTCACGTGCTAGGCCAGTGCTCTAGGGCTGAGCTACAACCCCAGCTCTAAAATTAAATTTTATAGAAAACAGCATTTAAATACTTATTTAGACAGTAAATAAGAACCAAGTAAACCTTTTAATGTAAGCTTATCATGGATATCAATCAGATTCTTGGAAAGACTGATAATCTGCATAATTTCCTTATAGATCTTTAATGATCTTCTGGAAATAATTGTGGCATTATGACACAGACTACAAGATCATCATTAAGTAATTATGTAGAAGAAAAGCAAGATTGTATAAGGAAATGTAGAGACTCAGAATGCTGAAGATGTTTATGTCAAAAATTGGATATCTTTTTTTGACTTGTCAGAAAAACCTGTTTTAAATAGTATTTCATAAAATTTCCTTTCCAAGTAATAAGAAGTCATGGTGCCGAATGACTCATCATTCAACAGTACACTTATTTCTGAACACACTGGGAGGAAAATAGCCTTCAGTTCTTTTATCTCTATTTTTTTTTTTTTTTTTTTTTGCCAACATTAGAAACAAACCAGTCCATTTTCCATTCTAGAAATGCTTCTGTCTAGTTTTCCCACTGGAGGGCAGTACAGAACCATTCAGGCCACCCCTGATTTTGGAATGTATAGGCTTTAATGTGACAAGTCAGATTTATGACACTTATTTATCACAAAATAAGTGAAATTCTTGCATTTGTAAGTATAGCCATCTGTATCAATGGGTTACACATCAGTGGAATCAGCCAATCTCAGATAAAAAATATTTTTAAAAAATTGCACCTGTACTAAATATATACAGACTCTTTTTGGTCAGTATTTCTTACACAACTTCAGTATAACTACTATTTACATATCACAGTTTATTAGGTATGAGTAACAGAGATGATTTAAAGTATATGAAAGGTTGGGATAGATTATAAGCAGATACTATGCCATTTTATCTTATTTATTTGTTTATAAATGGTTTTTAGTTTTCAATGGATCTTTATTTTATTTATTTATGTATGCTGTGCTGAGAATAGAATCCAGTGCCTCACACATCCTAGGCTCTACCACTGAGCCACTACCCAAGCCCCCTACTATGCCATTTTATATAAAGGACTTGAACATCCAAAGATTTTGTTTTCTGAAGGAGTCCTGGAACCAATCCCCCACAGATACTGAGGGACAATCATGTTTATTAAGTGGACAAAATAAGAACAATATAAAAATGTGTCACAAATGTACCCTTTTTTTGTGGTGGGATTTTTGTTCAATTGACTGAGGCTTTGTAAAATACCTGTTTCAAAAAAACTGCAGTGGGTATGAATTTTACTTCACAAACTTTGATGAATAAAATTAAATGTCATATTAGATGATTACAATTAAATATAACTTGAATTTCTAGCTAATGAAAATGATGGAAAATTGTCAATGTTCCCCTAGTCACCCTAACCTTCTAGTCACTCATTGATTCCAGGATCATATATCAGAAGGCACTGACAATCCTTAGGCCACAGTGGTTAAGGCAGAGATACCAGTGTCTCTGAAATATGGTCTCTTGGAAGTGACAGGCCACTAGCCTTTTCTTCCATTGGAAGTGAGGTTATTTATTACTGCTAGAAATCACAGTCTCTCAGGCCCTGAATTCCTAAGAGCACCAGCTACTACTGATCAGTTTTTAACATGAATTCTTTCAGTGGTAGTCACAGGTCTTGACTCCTTTATGGAAACTTTCCAGCTTTCACTGATCTGTCTGATCTCTAAAGAAATTGGTTTCCTGCTTCCCCATCCCACCCAGACTTGTAGCTTATTTATTTATTTTCAGTAAACTTGAGCTTTCACTAAAAAAACGAGAGGGGCGATGATCTTTGAGGAGATTCCACTTTATGCCCAGCAATATAAACCACTTCTGCGACTAGCAAGCATTATGAACTGGCAATCATTAGCAGAAGATGGGGGAAGGAAGGGAAATTACAGCAAAAACAAAATACACTGTAATGTCTCAACAGATTATTCTGCCACGGAAACTGGAACTGAAGACAATTCTTTTCCTAGTCATCTCCTGCTAGAAACCACAGGCATTCTTTATGTCTTTAAACACCTTCAAACGAGTCTGGAAAGATTTCTTCACTAATTTGTTGTACATGAATGCCTGCAGAAGCCTTTGAATGGTAAATGTGGTGGGAGGGGCAGTTTCCATGGTGACTGTCCAATGCACCCTTTTTCCTGCACTTCAATTAGATCTTCATTGGTGAGTTTCTCTGAATGAGAAGGTAAGGACTCAGTCACATCTGGAAGGCAGGAGGAGATGTGAGTTGTGGTTCTAAAGGCAGCTACATGCTGAACCCACTGAGTTGTACTGCACTGGCTCCTCTTGAACCCCCTCTTCCTGGTTGCCCCTTCCCACTAGGGGAAAATATGTTTGCAACAGACACGACAAAGGGCCATTTTCCTTCATAATACAAAAAGTGCTTGCAAGCTCATATGAAAAATGCCAGAAAACATAATCGAAAAATTAAGCAAAATCATGAACAGGCATCTTACTGGAAAAGAAGATAAAAAGCTTGAATTATACAAAATTATGCTTAACTTCGTTCATAACAAAGAAAATGTGCTTAAATGAATATAATTTTCATCTACTGATTGGAAAAGATCTGAAAATTTAATAAAGTTCTATGCTCCGATGATACAGAAAAATCATTTTATATACTAAGTAGGAGGGTAAATTAATGTACTTAGTCACTCTTTGTAGAGTGACTAAGCAGTTCCTTTTCTAGAAATTCATCTTACAGGTGTACTTAGAGTTGACTTAAAAACACAGGAATCTGGGTGTGGTGGCATACACCTGTAATCCCAGCACACTGGGAAGTTGAGATGGAGGATCACAAGTTCCAGGTTAGCCTCAGCAATTTAGCAAGAGCCTGAGCAACTTAGTAAGACCCTGTCTCAAAATAAAAAAATAAAAAGGTCTGGGGATATAACTCTG
Source organism: Ictidomys tridecemlineatus (assembly GCF_052094955.1). Taxonomy (NCBI): domain Eukaryota; kingdom Metazoa; phylum Chordata; class Mammalia; order Rodentia; family Sciuridae; genus Ictidomys; species Ictidomys tridecemlineatus. The sequence continues at coordinate 23,412,168 of NC_135478.1, forward strand.
TAGTAAAGTGCTCCTGGATTCAATTCTCAGTAACCCCCACTCCCCACACACACACAAAAAAAATCCACAGAAAAAGAGGACTGGGAAAATAGCTCAGTGCTAGAACGTTTGTCTAATATGTTTGAGGCCCTGGGTTCAAACCCCAGCACTGCAAAACAAACAAATAGGGAAAGACTATTCTATTGACATTCTGTTAAAGTAAATAACTAGGACAAATTAAAGAAGTTACTAAGAGATCCACAGAGGTGCATACATAAATATGTGGTTAAAGGAGTTGCATGAAAGGGAGACTTTCCTGTCTGTTTGACCTGAGGTGGAAATAGGATTAATACACAATCCCAAATAAGTGTAAGAAATAAATAAGTATAAGAAGATCTCATGGACAGATCAAAAAAGAAATATTCCTGAGGACTGATTCCAGCTCATCTAGCAGACTCAGGAACATTAACAACATCAAAGCGTGGGTTGAAAGATAAAATGATTTCTCAGGAAATAATTTGTGCCATGAGCCCCCATCTCTTCTCCCTCAAAGGGATTTGTCCACTTATCCAAACATAATGAGGTAGGTCTTCAGTGAGACCATTCTGAGCGCTCAATAAATGAACAGTTGGGTGGATTGCAAATCTAGAGGGTGGGAAATGCCTAACCACAATAATTGCTTTGGTGGTGGAACCGTGAAAGAACTGGGAACAGACTGTACTCCTACAGTTTTTGTTTTTTTTAAGGGGGGGGGGACAAATAAGGGTTTGGTGAAGCTCTTCTGTAGACCAGATGGATATGAAGCACATGGGGGAAAGATTCAGGCTGGATCTGTATTAAGTGCCACTCAAGAGAACCTCCTGGGAGGGTGAAGGATCCTCAATTATCAGACTGTTTTGATGCAACATCATGACCTAGAGCTGAGAGGGGTGCAATTGGGCCAGGGAGCAGAAAGCATCATGTTCTTCAGAGGAATTACAGAGAGATGGCGCTTCCAAAAGAACCCAAGATAAACCTAGAAGATAAATGCTAGGTTCATTCATCTGCCAGCTCCAGAGGGTGCAAAGAAACCAGACAAGGAAAAACTGCTCTATGTCCTTACTTTTCCAACCTTAGTAGCGTCTGAATCCGCTGCCGGGAGTAGGGGAGCCCTGGTTGGGGTTGAGGTATTTTGTTTTTAATGAGATATTTCAGGGATTCAAGTTGAGTTGTTTTGTTTTTAATGAGATATTTCAGAGTAGTTTCAAGGGACTAAATTTTCTTGGGAGAGGGGGAACCAGGGATTGAAATTAAGGGGCACTTGACCACTGAGCCACACTCCCAGCCCTATTTTGTATTTTATTTAGAGACAGGGTCTCACTGAGTTGCTTAGTGTCTAGCTTTTGCTGAGGCAGGCTTTGAACTTGTGATCCTCCTGCCTTGGCCTCCTGAGCCACTGAGATTACAAGCATGTGCCACTGTGCCCATCAGGACTAAATTTTAAGAGACCAATCCCCCCATCCCCAAATATATATGCCTGAGATATTGGTCTGTGTTATGGTTTGGATGTGAGGTGTCCTCCAAAAGCTCATGGGTGAGATGGTGCAAGAAGGTTCAGAGGAGAAATGAGTAGGTTGTGAGAGTCTAAACACAATTCTTGAATTAATTCCCTGATAGGGATTAACTGAGTACATTAATCCCTAACTGAAGCAGTAGAGTGTGGCTGGAAAAGATGGGGCATTGGGGGCATGCCTTTGGGGTACATAATATATCTGGCAAGTGGAGACCTCTCTCTCTCTCTCTCTCTCTCTCTCTCTCTCTGTTTCCTGATGTTATGTGAGCTGCTTCCCTCTGCTGTGCTCTTCTACCATGAAGTCCTGCCTCATCTTGATCCCCAAGGAATGGAACCAGCCTATTACGGGACTGAGACCTCTGAAACTATGAGCCCTCAAATAAACTTTTCCTTCTCTACAGTTTTTCTGGTCAGGTCCTTAAGTCACAGTGGCGAAAAAGCTGATGAAAACAGTTGGCAGCAGATTGCCAGTGCTGTTTTCTCTTTCCCGTCTGCCCTTTAAAGCTCAATTTTCTTCCAATTTAAGAAAGAAGACATGTTCTGAATCTCAAGTGCACTAACCCCTGTGCAAAAAAAAAAAAAACACAGGGATTTTTGAAAAGTTGGTGTCAACTTTGGAAAGCCAATGGCCCCCAAAGACCAAATAACAATCCTTTGGCAAATCTGGTGATGAATAAAGTTAAAGGAGAATCTGTCCTGCCAGATGGGGTTCCCTTTTGGTTGCTGCCATGTTGCAAGCATTGATTGAGGAACAGACCTAATTGAGCCCAGGCCAGGGTAAGCAAGACAGAGATCGTCCATGTTCCCTATCTGCCCATCTTCCTGTGGAGAGGTGTTGCTAGGGCCAGGGCTTCTGCTCTACATTTCTGTCCTCATAGCATGGACCACCCCCAGAAGTGACGTTCATGGCAGTAGATGATATCGGGCAATCTAGATTTGGGATGCCAGTTCTCGGGTATTGTCTAGAAAAATCAGCTGTCTTACTTCTGGAGATTAGAGGGGTATCTGGGTGTGAAAAACTCTCTCCTTGACCTAACTGTATTCAGGCTCTTGTACGTCTACATGGCCCTCACCTTGGACTCTTGTCTTTGACCTGCTCATTCTCTGTTGCTTTGTTTCTTTTTAGCAAGAATCCTACCAAGTCAGTTTCGCCACACCCTTGGTATCTGACCATCCTGGATATCTGATCCAGTTCCTCATCCCCACCTTCAAAATCTTATCACACTGGAATCCTTAATAAAAGTCCTTCTGGGTCAGTTTAGAATCTCCCTTATCCCTGTTGTTTTCTCTTGGTCACTGACCCTCACCCTGCTCTGTGGCCTTAAATCTCCACTGATCTTGTTGCATTCCAAAGGGAGCCTAAGTTTATCTTTTAGCAGATCTTATGGTCAGAGGGTTCTTCCTATTGTAATAGCCCTATTCTCACTATTTCAGTTGTCCCTCTCCACATCCCTTACAAGAATCCTTTTGAATAGTTTTTCTCTATTAAATCTGGAGGTTTTTTTTTTTAAATTTCACAATTTCTAGGAAATATGATGTATTCTTCTCCAGCTGATTATAATATGAAATGAGATTTGAGAACCATGGCTTAGAGGATGTGAACAATATAATTACTCGAGTCATCTAATACACTTATATATGTGGTCGTTTGTGTTTCTCCAGAAAGCGGATTCTGGGATGAGGTCATGGTGGTTTATTTAGGAGGGAATGTCAGGAAGCTCAAGAGGAAGAGCAACAGGAGTAAGACAGGAAGAGGGAAAAGCCCATCCAGGATGCACAGAGGGGGATTCCTCCTGGGTGTGACTGAAACCCAGTCCTCCCAGGGGATTTTCTGAGCAACCTGCAGAATGCACCTTAGAGTTGATTTCTTAAGAGATAGCAAAGCTGGGTTCTGTCACCTTTATTTCCGGCCTCCCTGGTTGAGAATTATTTCTGAGGGTTTTGAATCCCTCCCAAACACTACTGGTAGCTCCTCAGGGCACTTTCAGGCAGAGAAACAGAAAGATGCACAGAGGCTACAGAAGACGTGCCAGCGGGTCACGGGGACATGGAGTTTGGGATTAAAAGTGTGCAAGTCAGGTTTCTGTCACTGTGATAAGATACCCAAGAAAACCAGCTTAAAATGAGGAAAGATTTATTTGGCTCACAGTTTCATGAAACCTTCATGGACTTTGAAGGTTTCTGTCGAGAGTTGCTTGCTCCCATTTCCTTCAGGTCTGGGAAGGAAGAGGTGTCAGCAGCAGAGGAAGCTGCTTATCTCATTATGGCTGGGAAGCACAAGGAGGGAGGGAGGAAGTACTGGGGGTCCCAATGTCCCCTTCAAGGGCATGCCCCCAATGACCTAACTTCTTCTATAAAGCCCCACCTCCTAAAGGTTCTACCATCTTCTAGTAATGCCACAGCTGGCCACCAAGCCTTTAACACATGGGTCTTTGGGGACATTTAAAGATCCAAAGCATAGCATGTAGCACCTGCTGCAACACTGAAACTTGCACCTATTTATTTATTTTGAGGTATTGGGGATTTAACCCAGGGTCACTCTACCACTGAGCTCTACCATCAGCCCTTTTAAAATTTTATTTGGAGAAAAGGTCTCACTGAACTGCCAAGGCTGACCTCTAACTTGCCATCCACCTGCCTCAGCCTCTGGAGTTGCTGGGATGACAGGTGATTTGCCAGCATGCCTGGCCAAACTTTGCACTTACTAAGAATATCCTTTTCTTTCTTTCAAGTGCTAATTGAATAGCAAACGTTGACCATAGAGAAATCTCATGATTTCCCTCAAATAGAAAAAAAAATCTAACTAAATTTTTTTTGCATGTTTACTCTATGCTGAAGGCTTTACATACAACATCTTCATTAAACTCTCAGGGCAACCATCTGAGGTAGGTGTTTATTATCTCAGTTTTACAGATGAAGAAATTGAACTGAGGTTAAATACACTGCCCAAGATCCTATAGCTAGGAAAAGACAGAGCAGGGATATAAAGCTCTACTCTCTTACTTAAGAATTCAAGCTATTAACCCCTGTGGGGTAGGCTTCCCTATAATCTTTAATGACAATTCAGTTCTCATAGTTCTGGAGGTTGGGAAGTTCACAACCAAGGAAGATGTGGTGTCTGATAAGAACCTGCTTTCTGGTTTGCAAATGGCCATATTCTCCTTGTACCCATTCTTAGCAGAGAGAGAAGCAGCAAGCGCTCAGCATACTCTCTCTCCCTCTCTCCTCTCCTCTCCTCCCTTCCCCCTCCCTCTCCCCTCCCCCTCCTTTCTCCTTCTCTCTCTCTCTCTCTCTCTCTCTCTCTCTCTCTCTCTCTCTCACTCTTTCTCTCTCTCAGTTTCGGTATGAAGGAGTGAACCCAGGGGCTTTACCACCAAGCCACATACCCAGACCTTTTCATTTTGAGACAGGGTCTCACTGAGTTGCTTAGGGCCTCACTAAATTGCTGAGGCTGGCTTTGAATTTGTAATCCTCCTACCTCAGTTTCCCAAATCACTGGGATTACCTCTCTTGTAATTTTAAAATCACTAATCCCATGTACAAGGGCTCTGCCCTCATGGTCTAATTACCCCCTCCCCCCAAAGTCCCACTTTCAAATACCATCACGTTGGGTGTTAGGAATTCAACATATAAATTTGGATGTGGGAACATAAACCTTCAGTCCACAGCATTAGTGGAACAACATCTTTAAAGAACTGAAAGAAAAAAAAGATACTGTGAATCTAGAATTTTATACACAGGAAACGTACATTTCAAAAAGGATGGCAAAAATAATGACATTTCAGACTTAACAAAGTCTGAAGAAAATTCATCATACAATGCACACTACAAGGAATAGAAAAGGGTGCTCTTCAGGCAGAAGGAAAATGATATCAGACAGAATCTGGATTTACACAAAGAGTAAAGATGACCAGAAATGAGATCCTTTCTGAAGCTTCTGTCTGTGTTTGTCTCTGAGCTGATTCCTGTGCTCCAGGCAATGCCTCAGACTTGTGACTTACTTCAGGGGATTATCCCTGAACAATGGATACTGTTTTGCTTACAGGTACCTGAGAATTATGCTGCTTTCCCTACCCTGGCAGCCCATGGCCAATGACTGATTATAATGGGGACACAAAGGCCCTTGACTCAAGAGGGACAGGTTCTGCACCACAAGGAACACTTTAGAGCTCCCAGTGGGATCTGGATGAAGCTAGATTTGACCTGAAACCACATTCTTGCATAGCTCCTTTCTCTTCTCTACCCTGTTTCCCTCACTCCTTTACCAATTTCCCCTAAGAGTGCTTTAAAAGTAACCTTGCGCTGGGCACTGTGGCATATACCTGTAGTCCCAGCAACTCGGAGGAGGAGGCTGGGAGCCTGAGCCAGTCTCAGCAGTCTAGCTAGGCCCCAAGCCACTGAGTAAAATCCTGACTCAAAATAAAAAATGAAAAGGACTAGGGATGCAGCTCCATGATAAAGCCCCTGGGTTCAATCCCCAGTACCAAAAACAAACAAACAAATGTGTATGTTGAACCTAAGAGGGTTGCAGAGTATCAGGACCATGTTAGTCAGCTTTGCATTACTGCGACCATAATATCCAAGAACTACTTAGGGGAGGAAAAGTTTATTTTGAGCTCACAGTTTCAGAGGTCTCCATCCATGGTCGACCAACTCCATTGCTCTGGGCCCAAGGTGGCAGAACATTATGGCAGAAGGGCACAAGCAGAGGAAAGATGCTCAGCTCATGGCAGTCAGAAAGTAGAGAGTAAAGGAGGTGGAAACTTAAAACCCCTCAGGGAAAAAGGAAACTAAGCACTCTGACCTTTTGCAATTTCTCTACCTGGCCAAAATTCCCCTGCCCACCAAAAGTAAGGCTGTCAAAAAAGTAACTGACAAACTCCTGTCATGATGCGGCCCTGCTAACCTTATACAACTCAGACCCTCTTTGCAGCCAGTCCCCATTTTCCTCTTGAAAATGTTGCCCCTCTACTACTTAATAAAGTGTTGCTGATCCATTGAGTTTTTCTATCTCTGTTTCTTTTTCTTTGTGTTCTTTTTCATTTCCTTTCAGAGAGCAAGAGGCCAGGGACAAGGGCATGCCCGCCCCCAGCATGAACTTCCTCCACTTCCTGCGCACAGTTACAGCCCAGTGCAGTAGTCTTCAAATAATTAACTCATCAAGTGGATTAATCCACTGATGAGGTTACAGCTCTCATAATCTAAAGATTTCACCTCTGATCATTCCTGCATGATCTAACATGAACTTCTGGGAAATAACTCATATCCAACCCATAACAAGGACATGTATGTCCAATATAAATCTTCATCAGAAGGAGTCCAAGTTAGTGGAGCCTCATAATAATCAGGCAAATTATGTGACTATCCTGTGGGTAGGCACCAGTCTCCTTTTTCTCATCTACCCTGTTACTTTCTCAATGGCTTCACGTATATAATGTTCACCATGAATGTGGACAGGCTTGAGTTTAGCCACACAGACTTTCCCACACCAGGACTGACTACTGCAGCTGCTGAGTGCAGAATAGCCCAACAGCAAAGGCCAGTACTGAGCCACTCTTAGGTCATCATTCCCTTGGGAACCAGCCAGCCAATTATGGTAGGTCAATTGTGTTAAAGTTATTCTGCCATTAATCGGGCATCAGCTAGTCCTCACTGGCTTTTTTTTTCTTTTTTAAAGTTTTGTTTGTTCTTTTTTAAATATACATGACAGTAGAGTGTATTTTGATATATTCTACATACACGGAGTGTAACTTATTCTAATTAGGATCCCATTCTTTTGTACGTGATGTGGAGTTTCACTGGTCAGGTATTTATATCTGAATAGAGGAGAGTTATGTCTGACTCATTCTACTGTCTTTATTATTCCTATTCACTGGACTTTCTTTCTGATTATGGATTAGTTTCCTCTGCCCATCTTGCCTCAGCCAGCATTATCCATGGACTTGTGGTGTTCCTTGTTGCCATCAAGGTATCCCCCACAACAAAGCTTCCAAATAAAGGACTCATTGTACTGTAAATAAGTGCAACAAGGAATTCAACTCATCTTACTATGTTTCCCATTATAAAGAAGCAGTTGGTGTGATAAAAATGGTGGGATGAAGACTCAGTTATGGCACCAGTTGGGAGACAACATCTTACCAAGTTGGGATATTGTCTTACAGGATGTGGTTTGAACCAACAATTAATATATGTTGTAAATTTTCTCTTGTGGCAAGAACCTACGGGCTGAGAACCAAGGGGTAGAAGTAGGAAGAGCTCTTTCTCGCAAGTAATAAACCCACTTGCAAGAGTTCTTGTTTTTGTAACCTTGGGTCCTCTGGCCTAGAAGTCTTAATTAACAAGAGTAAAAAGCTTCCATCAGGACAACCAACAATGGTTCCATGAGAGTGGAGGCATTCCTCCTCAGAGAGGACAGAGAAGACCATATCTGGAATTAGAGAGTCACTGGGTATCTTTTAATACTTCCGTGCTCAATAAGAAAGAGTGCACAGTGTGAGAAAACAGCAACTGCCCCAGTATCACGATGATGAAGGAATGAAATGCATTAAGAATGGATTTGGGACACCTCACTGGGTAAAAAAAAAAAAAAAAAAATCGCAATCTGCCAAGGCTCTTCTTGGAGGCAAGTGTAACAGAATAGACAGTAGAAGAAAGATGTGGTAAGAATTATCTATAGCTTTGTGATCAGATTCAAGGTTGAGGAATGAGGCTGTTCAACATATTTTAATCTGTGATTCCTAGCCTTATCCCTCTTTCCCTGTGGCTTTGCATAAAGAATTTTTGGTGGTGCTCAACTTTAATTCAGTGACAACCGGGTACAGGAGATAAAACCAGACCTAATGGGTTACATATCTTTTAGAGATCCTAGACTTGATGTGGATAATATGAAAGATGGGATTTTGTGCTTTTCTTTGACGGGAAGAGGATGAGAACGTTTTTATTTGTTGTACAAATAAAGGCAGAAGCATCAGGTTGTTTTATGAGAGTTAAGTATGGGTTGAAGGATAAGAATAAATGCTGAGTAGCAAAGGGGCAGAGTGTGCTGGTCCTGTAACTCTGTCTGTGTCTCTCCTTCCTGCTCTGGTTGTCTGGAGCTTGCCCACTACAGGTTGCTTTTCTTGGTTTTCCCAGGCTCTCAGGTTAGCTGGCTTCTGGCTGAGTTTTGCCAATAGGAGACACTACTGGGTGACCTGAGAATAAAAGAAGAAAGAAGCCAGGGAATTTCTTCCTCTTCCTCTCTGTCCTGGCATCATCTCCAGCAGGAACTGGGTCTCTGCCATAGTTCAGGGGCTGGGTCTCCTCCATAGCTTCAGTTAATGGCAATACAAATTTTATGTATGTGAAAACTTGTGTGCTAAGCTTTTGAAATGTGTCTCTGGGCACTTACTTCATTTGTTACATCTGCCAACAGAAAGGATTGCAAGACACTATTAATGAGGCAATCTACTAAAGGTAGTTATCTCTAAATGGTAGCATTATTGATGACTTTTCTTCATTCGCTTGTTTTTTTTTTTTTAAAGAAAAATGTATGCCCCCTCTCACCTCTGTTAATGCTCTCTGATGAATAGAGCGAACTGTCACCTGGTATTTATTTTCAGGAACCCTTAATTGCAGCTAATCAAGCATTTATCCTGCCTTTACAAGTTCTAGCTGCAGGTACATTTTTAGCCATCCTCCGTAAAGCAACATAATTGCGGTAGAAACTATAGAAATGAATCTAAGAAAAAGTGAGAGACGAGCATCATTGCTTATTACTTAAGCACTGCTACCTACATAGAGACCAGGGAGAGAAAACAACATCTCAAGAGGAATTTATGGAGCAGGGAAGCTGCTGGCAAGGAGCTTAAATAAAAACACCATGGTGTTTGCATATGATGAAATGGATCCAGTATACCAATTTATTCAACCAACAGAATTCCGTATTATTTAATTTGCAAATTTCAAGTCTCAAGTTAAATATTGGTTTTTCTCTCTAAAATATTTTTTTTTAAATTTCTTTCTATTTTAAGGATAAAAGGGTTTCCTTGTCTAGGTCAGTCTAACCTGCCTTTGCTATTCAGATATTGTTGGTAGAACATTAGAATAACTTTTAGACTTAAATTATAATCTTAGTGACTATCAAGTACAGCCTTTCATCCAACAGGAAATTGAGATAAAGTACATGGTTAGGAGGACAAGTAGCAGAGCTGGGACCACAAATCACCTTCTTGACTCTTATCTTCACATTTTTCCATAAACAAGATGAGTGATTCTCAGATGAACAGTGTTTTATTTTATTTTTTTTTCTTTAACTCTTCCCCCCACCACAACAATCCCACCCTGGTGGTCCTCCTATGTTCCCTCTCCCAGATGATAAACATGGATTATCATCTTCCATTTCTCAAACCAAAATCTAAAATCCTAGATTTACTATGAGGATGGTCTCTGAATCAAAAAATCAAGGAGCTACCTCTTATAAATGCATCTACACCATTTCCCAGATATTCCTCTTTTCCACAGGGGGGAACAATAGATGTGCAAAATACAAAAATAACTTGGCCAAGCACCTATCAATCCTAAACAAATTAGATCATGCCTCTGTGATGGGGCTAAAAATAGTTTGAAAGGCCTGTGCTTGGGGAAACCCTCTTTATTGGTTCCTCTTCATTCATTCATCCATCCCTTTACAAGTTACAATGTACAGATGGCTGCTCAGGTTCTGTGATGTGTCCAGGGCCCCAGGATCTTATCCAAGGAAGCTTTGGGTTAATGCAGAAGTTTTCCAAGTGGAGGTCAAGAAAGAATGCCCCAAATTTCATTTGTATTATTTTTTTTTCTATTTTTAGCTTTTTAAAAAATATTTACTTTTTAGTTGTAGGTGGACACAGTATCTTTATTTTATTTTTATGTGGTGCTGAGAACCGAACCCAGTGCCTCACACATGCTAGGCAAGCACTCTACCACTGAGCTACAATCCCAGCCCCAGAAGATAAGAATTTTGCTCTCTTTAATTCCTGGTCCTGTCTCCAATCTCTTGTATATTTTTGGTGGGGCAGGACACTGGGGATTGAACCCAGGGGCACCTAACCACTGAGCCACATCCCCAACCCTTTTTATTTTTTATTTTGAAACAAGTTCTTGCTAAGTTGCTCAGGGGCTCACTAAGTTGCTGAGGCTAGCTTTGAAGTTATGATCCTCCTACCTCAGCCTGGCACCTCATCCTCCCTAGCAGCTGGGATTACAGGGGTGTGCAACTGTGCCTGGTTTGTGTCATATTTTTGATTAGACAATATCAATTAACATTAAGATGGCTTTTCTCAGCAGAACTGTACAATATTCTGTTTCTTTTTTCTTTTTCTGCTCAACTTTATATTTCCTTTGGAATTCTTAACTATGTTGTCTATTTGTTTCAGCCTGCTCAACACTGGTTCAACCCAACTCTCACTAGTTGCCTAAGTCAGCAGTTCTGAAACTTTTGGGTCTCAAGATTACTTTACACTCTTAATATTCTGGAGCATTCCACAGTACTCTTGATTATGTGAGTCATATCTACTACATTTACCCAATAAGTATTTAAAACTGATGAATTAAAAAAATTATCTATTAGTACATTAGAAATACTGAACCTATTTCATGCTATTATGGTTTGGATCTGGAATGATCTCAAAGAGCTCCTGTGTTGAAGCATGATCCCTCATGCAGCAAAGTTTAGAGGTGGAAATTTTAGGCAGTGATGAAAACTCTGACCCAATCAATGGATTAATCCACTTGCTGGATTGATTCATTGACAATTCGATGGACTACCAGGTGGTAACATAGGCAGGTGGGGCATGGCTGTATTTAGTAGGTCCCTGGGAGTGTGCATTTGGATTGTATCTGTCTATGGTCCCTTTTTCTCTCACAGTTTCTTGACTGCCATGAGCTGAGCAGCTTTCCTCCAACATGTAGTTCTACCATAATGTTCAACTTCACCTTGGGCCCGGGGCAATGGAGTTGGTAGTAGAACATGGACTGAGACTTCTGAAACTGTGAGCCTAAAATGAACTTTCCTTCCTCTAAGTTTTTTTTCCCCCCCCCCTCAGGTATTTTGACCACAGCAACGAAGAGCTAATACACATGCTGACATAAAAAACAGTTTACAATAAAGCATGACTTTATTTTCTGAAATAAAACAAATTTAGTAAGAAAAAAATTTTATCTACATTTTCAAATGTATTTATGTTGAGCTTATTAGAAGACAGCTAACTTCTCATATCTGCTTCAGTGTTCAGTCTGTTGCATCACTTGCCATTTAGCCTCTTGAAAATTCCACCATTTTCTTGTAAGAGAATAAGATCTTAAAAGGAAAACAATATCTAGTATTAAGTATGTAATTTTGACCTTGAAAATTCCCTAATAGGGTCTCAGGGACCTTTAGGGTCATTGAATCTTACTTAGAGAATTATTGGTCTAACTACATTTTGAGGCACTGGGTGTTTTAATAATTTAATCTTTTTTTTTTTAATTTTTTATTTTTTTATTGGTTGTTCACAACATTACAAAGCTCTTGACATATCATATTTCATACATTAGATTGAAGTGGGTTATGAACTCCCAATTTTACCCCAAATGCAGATTGCAGAATCACGTCGGTTATACATCCACAATTTTACATAATGCGCAATTAGTAATTGTTGTATTCTGCTATCTTTCCTATCCTCTACTATCCCCCCTCCCCTCCCCTCAATAATTTAATCTTTTAAAAAGAAATTGATTGAAGATTCTTCTGACTGCCTCAATCTCACCTGCTTTAGCTTTACTTTTGATGCTCATTAGTGAATCGTGGGATCTCCGTTCATTACTATTTACTATTCACTAGATTCTCATAATTTCTCTCCTGTAATAAATAATATGCTTCTTATAATCCAAGACTCTTTCTTGTTCTGATGGACTAGATCCTGCTATAGCTTTCTGTGAAATGATAGACAGGAATACATTTTTTTCTAGACTTTGCATGTCTTTATTCACATAGCTGATGGAGAGTTTGGCTGAATTCATAATAATAATTTGGAAAAAGTTTTTCTTGGTTGTTTTGGATGCATTGCTTCATTGTGATTTAGCTTCCTATGTTGCTGTTAAAAAATCAAAAGCCATTGTGATTCCTGATCCTATTATTTTATCGTCAAGAAACTTGCTTTTCCTTAACAGAAAATCTTGTTTCTTCATTCAGAACACTTTTGATACCAACTGTGTGGGCAATTCTCCTGTTCTCTGGGGACACCAACTGGGTGTCTTCCAATTTCATTAAATTCTGACATTAACTATGTAGAGTTAATGCATATTCATGAGGTTAAGGGCTCAGTCCCACAAAACTGGTCAACTGATTTTCAACAAGAATGACAAGATTATCCAATGGGGAACAGAATAATCTTTTCAACAATTAGTGCTAGAACAAGTGGGTAGCCACATGCAAAAAAAGGAAGATGGGCTCCTAACTCTCATATTTTCTTTTTTTTTTGTGTGTGTGTGTGTGGTGTTGAGGATTGAATCCAGGGCCTTGTGCATACGAGGCAAGCGCTTTACCAACTGAGTTATATCCCCGGCCCGCAAATTTTGTATATTAACACATTTTTATAAATATAAAAAAATTAAGTCAAAATGGGTAAAAAAATGGATCATAACCCCACATGTAAGAAATGAAACTATAAAATTCTTTGAGGGAAACATGAGTGTAAATCTTCATGACCTTGATTTTGGCAATGGGATTCTCAAAAGCACAAGGAATGGAAGAACAAATAGATAAATTAGACTTCATCAAAATGAATAAATTTTGTTCATCAAAAGACACTGTCAAGCTAGATGTGACACACACATGTAATCTTAGAGACTTGGGAGCTGAGGCAGGAGGATTGCAAATTCAAGACCAGCCTGGGCAATGTAGCAAGACCCTGTCTCAAAATAAAAACCCAAAACTTCTAGGGATATAAGTCAGTGATAAAGTGTTCCTGAATTATATCCTTAGTACCTCCCAGACCCAGAAAGACACTATCAAGAAAGTGAAAAGACAACTCACAGAGTGGGAGAAAATATTTGTAAATCATAGGATCTGATAAAAGCCTATTAGCCAGAATATAGGGGGAAAAATAAAACTCTTACAACTGAACAACAAAATTGCAAACAACTTCAAAGATATTTCTCCTAAGAAAGCATACAAATGGCCAAGAAGCACAGGAAAAGATGCTCACATCATTAGTTATTAAAGAAATGCAAATCAGGGGCTGGGGTTGTGGCTCAGTGGTGAGGCACTGGGTTTGATCCCTGGCACCACATAAAAAACAAACAAATAAAATAAAGGTATTGTGTCTATTTACAACTAAAAAACATTAAAAAGAAAAAAGAAATGCAAATCAAAAACAAAATGAGATAACACTACACATCTACTAAAATCCCACCATAAAAAAAAGGTTCATTGACAATGAGAAAAAAAAAATTAAAAGAAGAAAATAACAATTATTTCTAAAGGCATGGAGATACTTAAACTGTCAAACCTTGTTGGTGGGAATGTGAAATGGTGTGGCCACTGTAGAAAACAGCTTGGTAGTTCTTCCAAAAGTTAAACATAGCAACACATCTGTTTCATTTCTAGGCTGTGTCTAAAAGAAGAAAACATATGTTCACTTGTACACATGTTCATAGAAGTATTATTAATTTTAGCCAGAAAGAAGAAACAACTCAAATGTACACTGATACATGTATAAATAAAATGTACTAATATTCTTAAAATGGAATACTATTTAAACATACAAAAACCGAAGAACTGATACATGCTGCAACATAGATAAACCTTGAAAACATTATGCTAAGTGAAAGAAGCCAAGTGCAAAAGGCTACATAATGTATGATTCAATTTATAGGAAACATCTAAAATAAGCATATCCATAGAGACAGAAAGTAGTTTAGTGGTTGCCAAGAGCAAGGGTTGGGGAGAAAGACGATCAATTGCTTCAAGTATGTGGTTTCCTTTTGTAGTGATGAAAATGTTTTGGAATTACGTAGTGGTGATGGTTGCACAATATTTTGAACATATAAAAATAATATATATTTTGAATAATATATCAAGATATTATTCAGAAAAATTGAACCAAATACATTCAAAACCTATTCAATAAAAACTGTTCAATTGAATAAAATAAAATACATAATTATAAAATATTGATTTGTACATTTGAAGTAGTCAAAATGGTGAACTTTATGTTGTGTGGATTTTACCTCATTAAAAAAAAACTGACTTTGGGAGTTTGGTATAAATTCAATGAAACCAAGGGCTCTTGGGCACAATCATGGTATTAATTCACTCATGTAATAAGCGTTTTGTGAGCATCTTCAATGTCCTAGGTAGTGGAACACATAGTAATAAAATGAAATCATGATAGTTGTACCTAAACAGCATTAATCTAGAGGGTGAAATGTGTGTGGCCAGTGTTGTAACAGAACTAAGTAAACTTTGATCTGAGCGCTGGGGTTGTGGCTCAGTGGCAGAGCATTTACCTAGCATGTTTGAGGCTCTGGGTTTGATTCTCGGCACCACATATAAATAAATAAATAAATAAAGGTCCATCAACAACTAATAAAATATTTTTTAAAAAAGTTGATTTGAAATCCTAGAGAGAAAAGTGGAGAACAACTTTGGGAGAGTTCAGGACATTCTTCCAGAAGGGACATTTGAACTTGATTCTGAAAGAGACCAGTTTGCCAAGTGGAAGAAAAGAGGAAGAGTGGGCCAGCCGTGGAAAGAACATGTACAAAATCAGATAGGAAAGAACAAGCCATATTCCAAGAGAGAATTTCCCAATCAGTGTGCACGCTTTGAGGATGTGCAGAGTCAGACTTCACCAGGTCAGACCCAAACCAGATGAGACGCAAACCCAGGACCTGTCAATAGAGCACAATGTGGAGAAAGGGATTTGAAGCCCTGACCTACTTAGGGCTAAGCTAACCTATTCATCTCCCAGACCTCATGCAATGCATTGCTCCTTAGAGTGAGTTACAGTGATAACAATAACATGGTAAGTTAAGCTTACATTCAATAGGTGGCAGTAGCCACAAAGCAGATTTTTGGGCTACTTTATCTTTTCAGTATTCTAGCTTTAAATTTTGACCACAGCTTTAGGGTTTAAACCTGCAGGATCTGGGACTCAGGAACTGAGGGGACCTTGGTCACTCTCAGCCAGCATCACATACATTACAGCTGACCACCTTCCGTCAATTCCTTTTACTCAGACCTTGCGATGCTAATTCTTGTTTTCGAGTGCAAGGGAACCTCATTATCCCAGTATTTACTACTGGAGTACCTATAATTGCAAGTTGAGAAGCAAAGGTCACTCTAAAATGTTCACTGACAAACAGATCCTTATAAAACTGGTCCCCGATGCACCTCCCTATGGCTTACCACTGGCATGTACTCCCACCCAACATTAATATCAGACGCTTTCACTGTGATTACTATGTCAACCAACTGCAAAGTAAAAGTGCCCTATTTCAACAGTTGCAGGATTTAACCAAGACAATGAAAGTGATGCGGCAGGAGTGCTGCAATAATTATTAGGAAGCCTCCAAGAAATGAGGGTCTGGTAGAGTTTGTCTGGTTACATCTGAAGAAGAGAAAATTAGCAAAGATAATGACAGAATGGAGACTTCAAAAGGGGATGATTGGGAATTCAAAGGGCTAGGAGAGGTCCTGGGGAGAAAGACCTTTTTGCAAAATTTGCCAAATTTGCCTTCTTTTAAATCTTGCTGATTTTAAGGACCATTTTGCAAAATTTGCCTTCTTTAAAATCTTGCTGTGAAGGTCAAATGAGAGGTGATGAATGACATGTTTTACTCTCTTACACCTTTTTTTTTCCTTAAAGTAAAAAAGCACATCAAAACCAAGTTTTGATTTATTTTCCAGTCCTAAGAATTAGTCCATAATTGTAATTATAATAAAAATGGAGTTAAATACAAATAAAATGAACTATCATAATTTTCAGTGCTTTTTAAGATAAAACCTTGATTCACTTCACTACCATTACTTATAAAATGTTGCTTCCTATTTAAGTGGATTCACTGTAAGCGACCTTTTCCCAGCACCTATTATTCTCAAATAGGCTCTGTCTAAGCAGCTCCTTAATTCTACTATTTAAGAGCTTTTAGGGTCTATGAGGCATGAAAGTACCTTAGAGAGGTTTTATGTTCAGTTAGCAGAGATTATAAACGTGGCTTTAGATGCACTAATTCAGCTCTTTTGAGGAATTAAACATAGGAGAAATTTAAAAAGCAGAGCCCCTTTAGGAGAGAGGGTTGCTAAACCAAAGAATCCCTTCTTATTTGAAAGGAGATTATGGAAATCTATTCCTCTCTATTGATAGATGTTTAAGGTATTCATTTTGTAAATTGGGTTCTTTTGTATCAGCACACACCTTCATGGTCCCAAGTGAGGATAGTTTGAATTAAAAGCCTTAGTCCATAAACGTGTATCTTAACAGACATTGATTAGTGTTCATGATAAATATAATACTAAATGATGTTGCAGTCAGAGGAAGCCTCCTTTTCACTTCTTTCTGAATCTTTGGAGATGGGAAATTGGAGATGGCCATAAAGTAGTTCATCCCTTCTATCCAAGCACTAATTTATTCATTCAACAAACATTTACCAAGTGCCTCATTTTTTGCACTAGGCACTGATCTGGGCACTTGGGATTGTCAATGAACCAAAGATGTCTGCCTTTAACATTCTAGTGGGGTGAGGAAATAAGTCTCATATTTAATAAGTTATACAGGATGTTAAAAGAAGCTAGATGCTTTGGAAAGGAAAGAATAATAAAAATAAAGCACATTATGGGGGTAAGGATCTTTTTTTGTGTTGTAATTTTATATAGGGTGATTGGAGTAAACATGGTGGAGTAGGTAACAATTGAGCAAAACTTGAAGAAGATGAGGAACCTGGTCATGGTGATATTTGGGGAAGAGTGTTCCAGCAGAGGGACTGGGCAGCAACAAGGCCCTGAGGTAAGAGCATGCCTGGTTTGTGCCAGGAACAGCAAGGGGTCAGTGTGGCTGGGTGATCAGAGGTGAGGTCTGATGTCATGGGGGCAAAGCAGAGCAAGGCTTTGTAGGTCATCGTGAGGACGTTGAATGAAATGGAGAGCCCAGGAAGGGTTTGACTTGACTTTATTGAGGGGTCACTGGGTAATTGTGTTGAGAATAGATCATTGGGGATATGGGTGGATGCAGGAGGATCAGTTAGGAGGATATTGCAATAACTGAGGTGGGAACTGATGGCACTTGAACCATCCACCTGGGCAAAGAAACATTTATGATGCAAAAGAGAGAAGAGAGCAATTATGAAACTGTCTCTAGATTTAGGATAGGGGGTGAGATGTGTAGAAGTGGCTTTAGGCAGGACCATGGAGAGTTCATCTAAAGTAACAGAAGGCATAAGGGTTAGCTTTTGCTATATAACAAAGTACCTCAAAACGTGGTGGTTTAGCAGTCCAGCTTGTCTGAATTGGCTTGACTGACTTTTCCTGGGCTTGCTGTGATCAACTGGTGGGTTGGCTGGAAGTTGGTTGATCTCATACAATCTATGTCACAGGTAAACCTGGTGGTTGTCTGGCTCTCAGCTGGGCTGCCTCAGTTTTTATCCATGGGACCTCTTGTCCTCTGGGATGCTAGCTCAAGCTTGTTCCATATAGTGGTCTCAGGATTCCAAGTACAACAGGAGAAGGCAAGAGCCAATGTACAAATATTTTTCAAGCCTCTCTTTGCATCAATAGTACAATGTTGTAGGAGCCAAAACAAGTCATATGGCCAAGCCCAGTTTCAAGGATGAGGGTAACAGGTTCTACTTCTTTATGGGAGAAGTTACAAAGTTACCTTGCAATGGGCTATAGATTCATATAGGGAATTCAGATAGGGTCCACGCGGTCATGGGATTCTGGGGAAATTTTTTTCTGAGTGCTTCAATTGTTTTTGAGAATAAAGTTTCAACTTCCAAGCCTACATCAGGCTGATGTTGATTTATTCATTTATAATGAGCAAGAAAACTGCCAAGAGAACAGGTCCTTATGGCAATTTCCTAGTGTCCTTCTCAGGAAAGTGTTTCTTGGAAGCCACCTAATCTTGAAACCTGGGATCTCTGTTAAGGGCCTAAGTGGATAACTGATGGGTGATGCTATGGAACTTGACAGAAAGATGCACTCATCTTGCTACTACAGACTTTCTAAGTAGGTTGAAATGCCCTATCTTCTAGGCACCTCTTGCCATAGATAATGCGTTTATTCTAGATTCTACCTTTTTTTTTTTTCCCTCTCAGTGCTGGGTATTGAACCCAGGTCTTCTAATGCTTGGCAAGAACTCTACCACTGAGCTACATCCCAGCCTTAGAATCTGCTTTTTGATTATATTTTTTTTCTATGGACAAATCCCTTTTGTCCATCTACTCTTTATTACGTATAAAAGTAGAACTCAGTTTTAGGCTGCTATAACAAAGTTACCACAGTCTGGATGACTTATGCATCAGAAATTTGTTTCTCACAGTTACGGAGATTGGGAAGTCCAAGATCAAGGTGCCAACCAATTCAATTTCTGGCGAGATGAGGATTTTCTTGTAGGTGACTGTCTTCTCATTGCAGTCTCACTTGGGAAGCAGGAAGGAGGATAGAATAGAGAAAGCATGTGCACACTGGTGTCTTTTCCTCTTTTTGTAAGCGCACTAGCCGTATCAGATTAGAAGTCCTCCCTTACAACCTTATCTAACCTTTATCATGTCCTCACTGGCCCTATATGTTTGGTCACAGAGGAGAACCGGGGCTTTGTATTAATCACTGTTCTCCAGAGAAAGAGGGGAATTGGCTCACATGATCATGGAGGCTGAGACATCCCACGATCTTTGTTTTGCACCTGGAGGCCCAGAAAACCTGCTGATACTGTTCTAGTAAGAGTTTAAAGGCTTGAGAACCAGAGGCGCTCAAGCAGGCAAGTGAGATGAAAAAGGAGTAGATTTCTGTTTCTTCTGCCTTCTTGTTCTATTCAGGCTGTGGACGGATTATATGATGCTCCCCCACATGGGGGATGGCAATCTATAAACCCAAATTCTAATCCCATCCAGAAACCCGTTCGCCAACATATTCCAGAATAATGGTTAACCTGGGTTTGTTAGCCAGCTTTTCATCCTTGTGACCAAAAGACCTGACAAGAGCAACCTTAAAGGAGGAAAAGATTACTTTGAGCTCAAGGTTTCAGAGGTCTCAGTCATGGTTGGATAACTCCATCGCTCTGGATTCGAGGTGAGGCAGAACATAATGGTGGAGAACTGTGGCAGAGGAAAACTGCTCAACTCAAGGCAGCTTAGAAGGAGAGAGAGAGAGAGAGAGAGAGAGAGAGAGAGAGAGAGAGAGAGAGAGAGAGAGAGAAATCTGAAACAAGATTCCTCAGGCCAGGCCCCATCTGTACCACCACCAGTAGTCCATTCAAAGTAGTAATCCATTTAGTGGATTAATTCACTGATGAGGTCACAGATCTCAATCTCATCATTTCACCTCTGAACACGCCTGCATTAACACATGAGTTTTTTGGGGGACATCTCCTATTCAAACCTTAACACTGAGCATCCTATGGAGAAGTCAAATTGACACATACAATTGACTATCACAGGCTTAGACTTGTGAATTTTGAGTTGGAATCATAATCCAGACCATTGCAGTATTATCAATGAGGCTGCAATGAACTACTGCTCCTTTTCAAATGGGTTTCCTTCCAACCTGTTGAATCTTATTAATTTAACTGTCAGTATTCCGAGAGTCATATCTTGACGTACTGTGCCCTCTTTATATTGTACCATCTGATATCCATTACTGCCTACCCTCGCCTTAGAATGGGTCCTAACTGCAATCTAAACCTCAATTTCAGTTGTTAAAGATGCAGCCTACCTTAGCTTACCCTGCACTGACCTTGGCTCACAAGTAAGTGTAGTTGCTGTTAGTTAATTTCTGTACAAGTTGTTTTTAAATGACTTAGTGGAGACCACCCTTCCTATGAGGTGTCCAATATGTCAACCTTGTGTCATTTTCACATGGAGAGACTAACAAGGGTCCTCAGTGGTAGAGTATGTGAGCAAAGCCTTGGGTTCCATCTCTAGCACCAATTAAAAAATAAAGTAGGAAGAGGGTAAAGGGATTCCCTCTTTCAATGATACATGAGTCATTTATATAATATACATGAGCAGGAGAAAGACATAATGGAAAGTTGACTGTCAAGCGGGGCAAGATACATCAGCCAAAGGAATCTAGGTTGTTTGTAAAGGCAGATAACAGAAATCTGCAATTATATTTAGTGTAACTATAGGCCTAGAGGAGAGAAGCTTGTTGTCTATCACATTCTGAGGCATCAAAGCGCAGAGCATTCTTGGGGAGGATTGAGTATTGAGCTGCACAGATGATGTGGCCACAGCCAGTCCTGGATAGAGTGAAGTCCCAGTCTTTGCTCTGTAACTTAATCATGAAAGATAAAAATTCATCAGGCCTTCAATGAAAAGCTTCACCATTAGAGGATGTGGGGCTTGCAAAGGATATGTTGGACTTTGTTCTTGCACCCAAGGATCCTGGGGAGAACAGAATTATGAAACAAATAAAAATTATTTAGAATCTAAATCATAGACTGCAAATTCAACTATTCACCAGGACCAGCAGGTGACACAACCAGGAAGCACAACTGTTACATAACAGACAGTAGAGCAGGTGCAATAGAAATGACATTTGACCTTAGTGTTGTGAGAATATACATTGTGGTAAAGATAGAGACAAACTGAGGAAACGTGTCCTGTTGAAAGGGGTAGCCTCGACTCAGCCTCCAAGTTGCTGGGTGAAATGTGGGCCTGGGACTGCTAGGCCTTCCAGCTTTATGGAAAGATATCCACAATTCAGTTTTTTTTTTACATAAATTTGTCCATTTTTTATAAATCTCAATTAATTTTTTATTTTTTAAAATATTTTTGGTGGTGCTAGGGATAGAATGCAGGATCTTGTACATGCTAGGCAAGCACTCTAGCAACTGAGCTATATGCCCAGACCCTCAACTAATTTTTAAAAATTGCAAAATATATTGCAGGAGTATATCTCAGTGGTAGAATGATTGCCAAACACATACAAAGCCCTGGGTTCACTCCTCAGCACCTCCAAAACAAACAAACAAACAAACCCACAACGATATATATATATGTCATGGTGTCAAAAAATGCGTGTCTAGGTCTTCTTGAGATCTCTGCAAACACAAGGCATTGAGTGGAAAGTTAGGGAAGCTCAAGGGAAGAGGTGAGCCTTGGCATCCTGGGCCTGAAGCACAGCCTTCTGAGCTAGTATGAGGATGGTCCCCAGCCGCCTCTGGAATAATCCAGGTGTGCTGCCTCTGAAATAATCCAGGTGCTCAGGCTATGCCTTGGTCTGTTTCCCCTTTTGAGCAGTTGTTTCCCTTAGAGGAAACCATTCCTTGAGGGCCGACACTGTGCTTTTTACTCCTTTGTGGCCCACAGAGGCTTTATGTGGTCTGATTTGGAACCAGAATGCAGGTGTGAGGGCTTCTATGCCTCTGTCCTGCTCTGCCCTGTTGCAGAGGCCAGGAAGCCAGCTCCTCCCCTCCAGTGCCTAGGTTGGGAGGGAGATTGAGTGTTTCCCTTGCTTCAAGCTGCTCCTTATGCTCCCCAGAAGGTGCTCTGCCAAAATTTAGAGCCAACAGATTTGGAAACTCTCACAAGCACCAAGGCCCTGAGGGCGGCGATGCTCAGCACTTTCCCCCATCCCCAGGGAGCCTCTGAGATCATCTCAGTAAAACTTTAATGCCTGGAAGTCAATTAGGGTGGAGAATTCGCCTGTAATCAAGAGGCAATGCTTTTATTGGGAAGGTGCAAACTGGGGAGGAGGAGGCAGTTGTGTGAGGCTCTGGAGAGCTAATGGCTTGGGCTGGGAGAATTATTTGGGCAGAGTCAGGGTGTGTCTACCAGGTGCCAAGACAAAGGGAGGGGCACAGGGAACAGAGAGTAGGGGGCCTTCACAACCATCCTTCTGGTATGTTGTAAAGTTCTCAGAGCATGTTCATACCTTTGCTTTCCTGGAATCTTCCCACAGCTTCATGAAGTGGAAATGGCTCCCTAACTTCCATTTTAGAGAGGAGGAATTGAAGTCCAGAGAGGTTAAATAGGGAACTGGAGTTGAAACCCTAGCCTAGATCACCTCTAGTGATTCTCACCTCCTAGTTATCCATGTCCCTGCGCAATCCCCTCCCACAGGGACTAGGACTGACTTGTGTAAACAACAGGACTTTGTAGCCATAAAGAAGTGTGACTTCCAGAGCTAGATCATAAAAGACACGTGGCCTTGTGGCCTTTGCATTATTTTTTCTTCTTCTTTTTTTTTGGTACCAGGGATTCAACCCAGGGGCTATTAACCACTGAGCCTCATCCCCAGAACACCCCTTTTAAAAAATATTTAATTTTTAGTTGTAGTTGGACACAAAACCTTTAATTAATTAATTAATTTTTTATGTGGTGCTGAGGATCAAACCCAGAGCCTCACACATGCAAAGTGAGTGCTCTACCACTGAGCCACAACCCTAGAACCCCCCAGCCCTTTTTTACATTTAATTAGAGACAGGGTCTCTCTGGGTTGCTTAGGGCCTTGCTAAGTTGCTGAGGCTGGCTTTGAACTTGAGATGCTACTGCCTCAGCCTCCTTCCCCCAAGTTGCTGGGATTACAGGTGTGAGCCTGCATACCTGGCTGCATTTTATTTTATTTATTTTTTGCTTTTAATCATAAAGGCAGGAAATCAAGGCTCTTTTTTTTTTCTCATGACAAATATTTCAATACCAATGATCTCTACCTCTCCCATCTTCCTAGCCCCATATTCTCACCCTCCATCTTTCCTCCACCAAATCATTCACCTACCATGGAGGAGTTGGCCAGAGTGAGGGAGTGACATTTGAGTGACAGATGTGAGGGTGTTGGCCAGAAACCCAAAGCTCTACCCCAAGGGAGAGAGTTGCTTACACAAAGTGGTCTCAAGTAGGCCAAAGCCACTAGTTGGGGGAGGATGAGAATTCTCTAGAGGAGCCAAGGCCCATGCTGTCTCAGAGTGGCAGAGTCTAACTGGAGAAGGGAACTCAAGCTGTCGGGCTGCATTATTTCTAATATCACTTGTACTGGAGTAAGATAGATTCCAGTTGAGTGTCTTACATCACTTGTAGGATACTTCAACTAATTGTGGAAAGGTCTAGGTTGATTGAACTGGTAGTTTTCCACCCATGGCCAGCACAGCTTGGCCACAGGAGTGAGCCACCTGCAAAGCAGATCCTCTGGTCCCAACCAAGATCAACATTTTGATGGCAACCTCACGAGAGACCACAAGCCAGAAGCACCCAGTTAAGCCATTCTAGAATTTCTGGCTCCAGAAAGCTGAAAGCCAATAAGCATCTATTGTGCTTTTACACCACTGTTCTGAGGTCATTTCTCATCTAACAACAGATGACACACAGACTGTTAATTGACAAATCTCTCTCTCCCAGCTTTTACCATGCCGGAAAATGGCAAAACCACTTACTCTGTCATTCAGTCCAACATCCAAGACTCAACCTTGATCTTTTTTCAAGGCAGCTTTTCCTTAAAACCATATAACAAATCTGTTTTCTCCCATCTTCTATTGTCATAACTCACACACAAACCATGGTCACCGGAACAGCTGGCATAGCATCCTTACTGACTGTTCTATTTCTATACTTGTTCCTAACAGTTGATTCTTAAAACAGCCAGCCAGGAAGATATATATATATATATATATATATATATATATATATATATATATATATATATTTTAAATAAGACTATGTCATACCTATGTTAAAGCCCTCTGGTGGCTCATGCCACATTATAAAACTCACACCACCCACTGTCGCCTGAAGACTCTACACTGCCTGGCTCTTTCATGCCTTTCCACTCTTTTTCTTATTTGCTCACCTCTAGCCACACTGGCCTCCTGATACTTCTTGACTATGTTCCCAACTCAAGGTCTTTGCATTTGTCATGACTTTCTTTGAATGCTCCTTCCCCCAGATTCCCTACCTTTACTGAAAACTCGTCACCAATTTCACCTCCTCAGAAAGGCCATTTTTGAAAGCCCAATATAAATGCCCCCTCCCCCCCTTTAAAAATCATCTACCATCTTGCCATCACCACAGAAGTTCCATACTGGAGTTCTTGAGTTGCAAGCAACAAAATCCAACTTTTTCCTATTTAAACTAAAATAGCAACTATGGGAAGGCTGGGAGTTCATTTGATGGAAAGCAACATTGAACAGCCGGGAAGATGCAGATACAGGTCACTCTGAACATGCTGATCTTTGAATGAAGAGGGCATCTGCTTTGTTGGAGGGTTCTCCATTGGAGAATGAGTCATCCCAGCTTAGAGAATGTGTGGGAGGAGAGCTAGAGAAGGATGATGGGGTAGAAACTTTTCCAAAGCAATGGGACTAGAAAGAATCAGAAGTGTGATCAGCAGGACTTCACTTTACCCTGTCCTCCTGGGAACAAATCAATGAACTGATCATTATCTTCACCAGAGGCCCATTTAGAAATAGAACGTTTCAGAAAGCACACAGAACTGAGGGTTTATAATGTATAAGTTTATCTCTAAGTAACTTCTGTTTCTAACTTCCTGGTGAGTGAAAACCACACATGCTAGCTTAAGCGGAAAAAGGTTTTATGGGTTTTGGTTTTTTTAAAAAAGAGATCTTTCAGGAACCCACAGGACTGTCACGATGGCCAAAGGACTAGAACCAGAAACTTGATAGTCACTAGAACCCAAAGAGATTCTTGCTTTGCTTCTCTCAACCCCTCTATGAGGCAGGGGCTATTATCAACTTATAGATGAGAAAACTGAGGCACAGACAGGTTAAATAATTTGCCTTTGGGTCACCCCTGGTCTTGCTTTTAGAATAGGAGGATTTTGTTTGTACTGAGGGCTTTAGAATTTCCTTGCTCCCTTCTCCATCACTTCCTTTCCCATTTCAAGTGAGATTCAAGTTCTTGATGCAAGGGAGGACAGGCTGCAGGAGGCCTGGTGTCTACTGACAGTCCATTTCACAGGGCACAGTAAGCACCATTCCCCAGCTCCAAGGCCCCTGATTCCTTGGGAGTCCTTTACTGGGGGTATCCGGATTCAAGCATTCTTTGCCTGATATCACATCTGGCCCAATCACATTGGGCAGGGTGACACAGAGCAAAGAACATTGGGTGGAGAAGGAACCACTGAGACCATCTAATGTAGGGACCACAAACTTACATACTGCAAGAACCACTCAGGAATCTCAAAATAAGTGATAATAAGTGTGGTGAGGTCTGTGGCTAATGGCCTCAACTAAAACAGCCTGCTTCCTTCAGTTCTGGCTTATTGCTGCCGTGTAGGACTGACATCCAACATGGTCCAATTTTCTGATGTTCCGAGAGAAGTCAGAATTTCTTTTTCTTCTACTTCATGAGGTTGTTGTGGTAGGTTAATGGAGTAACTCATATCAAGTGCCTGACTATGTGACTGACATATGGAGGAAATTCTCAACATTTGCTGGTTTTTACTATTACCACCCTTCAAAGATGTGGAATTCCCAGATCCAGAAGGAATTACCCTAAGATCACAGTTGGTGGTAGAGGTCACACCATTATCCAGGCTCCTGGCCCTGGGTCCAGGGCTCTTCCTTCCTGATTTCCTTCTGACCCACCCCACTCCCAAGCCATCACTGCTGTCACTGGGTAGCATGACACATCTTAGCTAACTACATACTGTCTTCTACTGTATCTTTTTTTTCTTTTTCTTTTTTAGTTGTAAGAGGACACAATACCTTTATTTTATTTTTATTTGGTGCTGAGAATCGAACCCAGTGCCTCATGCATGCTAGGCAGGTGCTCTACCACTGAGCCACAACCTCAGTCCAGTATGTTTTTTTTTTAAAACATATTTTTAATTATAGATGGACACAATAATTTTATTTTCTTATTTGTTTTTTGATGTGGTGCTGAGAATCAAACCCAGTGCCTCACATGTGCTATGCAAGCGCTCTACCCCAGCCCATTATTTATAAGAATTTCTTTTGGAGACATTTTCTTCCTTTAATGAATGAAACCATTTCTTAAACTTAGCCCAGTGGAACAATCTACAAGGTTCTTTCATCTCCCTTTAGGTTCAGATGGAAGTAGCAGCTTTATGGAAGCGCTCGCTCCCTGTCTTATTAGCTCTGCAGGCCTGGATTATATAAATTTCAGACTTTTCCACTCAAGTCAGGGGCTGGCCTACTGTTTACCCAGGGCCCATTAAACCATTAAGAAAAAATGGTGCCTCCCTGGGTCAGGAAGTCTTGTGCACTTTGTTGGGAATGAAGCTAATTTCCTCTTGCTCTGTAGAAACAAAGGCTCTGTACAACCGTTAAAAGCTCCCGGAATTCTGCACCATGTGGTGGTCCCCATGTGGTTCCACAGAGTAGGCAGCAGGGGCTACCACACTTCCTCCTTAGTGCTTGACTCTTTGACCCTCACAGCTCCAATCAGGATCTAGTCTTGGCCTCAGCTGGTTCTTCTGTCTTTTGTTAATTCTCCTCCTGTTTCTAAGTTAATGCTATCTCACCTTTTATTCCCTGTGAGATTCATTGTACCCTTGGAAGGTTAGAAAAGATGAATGGATCCCCTCCCTTTCTCTGTGTTTTCTTTCTTGGTACTGGGGATTGAACTCGGGGGCACTCAACCACTGAGCCACATTCCCAGCCCTATTTTGTATTTTATTTAGACACAGGGTCTCACTGAGTTGCTAAGCGCCTCGCCATTGCTGAGGCTGGCTTTGAACTCACAAGCCTCCTGCCTTAGCTTCCTGAGCTGCTGGGATTACAGGTGTATGCCACCATACCTGGCTCTGTTGTGTTTTTTGAACTAGAATTCTCCCCGTGGATGACTCTATTGCTAGCCTTGTGTTTTGCCTTGGGATGACCACTGTGGCACTTTATCTCAAACATTCGCCATAAATCATATGACCTGCTGCCCTTTTCTGAGACCATGAACTAAGAGTACAAAAAACTAAACTGGAAATGGATCCCTAAAGACACCACCCTAGGGTGGGTCAGGAGGCACTGGCCTGCCACAGTTTTCAATGTGGCTACTTTTTCAGTCCCAGTTATATTCATATATTTCCCAGTTATATTCATATCAGAGCCAAATTTAAGCTTTTATCTAGCCTTCTTTTTTCTGTGTATTTTAAATTGGTGCATTACAGTTCTACACAAAGGTGGGATTTGTTGTTGCTTATTCATAAATACAATAGAACAACATAATTTGGTCAACATTGTCCTTCAATATTTCCCCTTTCCTTCTCCTCTCCCCTCCCCCAGCCCCTTTTCTCTATTCATCTTGCTCCAATTTTCATAAGAAATGACCCCTCCACACCTTTTTTTTCTTTCTTTTTCCTCTTTAGTTTCTATAAACGAGAGAAAACATATGACCTCTGATTTTCTGAGTTTTGGCTTACTTTGGTCAACATAATGTTCTTAAGTTCCATCCATTTTTCTGCAAATGACATAATTTTATTTTTCCTTATGGTTGAATGAAACTCCATTGGGCGTATGTATCACATTTCTTTTATACATTCATCCATTGATGGACACCTATTTTCTTTCTATAGTTTGGCTATTGTGAATTGTGCTGCTATAAACATGGGTGTGCACATATTGCTAGAGTATGAAAACTTAAATTCTTTAGGACAAATACAAAGGAGTGGTATTTTCCAGCCTTCTGAGCTACTTCTTGGAAGCATAATTAAGATACAGAGGGAGACAGTTACACTGAATTCGTCCATCTGGTCAGGAAGTGACATTCCTGGATAATAAGAATTTCCATAATATATGAGAAGTGCAGTTCAGAGAGGGCCCATAAACACATGGTGATCAGATTAGCATTTTTTTGAATTAGGGAGATTAGGAAGAAAACCCAGAACCAAGTAAAATAAGCTATCACCTAGGAAACTGAGACCTACTAGTGACGGGTGCAGGCAGAAGAGGGAGATGTAGAGGGTTTCAAAAACCAGTTTCAGGGTTGGTTCAGCCACTGCCAACGGAGTGAGGTCCTGTGTTTGGTGGTAAGGCCAGTATCCCCGTGTTTAGCCCACTTCTTCCTCGCATTGGAAGTTTTTAGGGTCTGTGTAAATTTTGGTTAAAAAATAATATGTCTATGACTATCTGATGGGTCCCTTGGACTCAGCTACCACCCCTAGTAAATGGTTTTGAATTTGATTTCCTTGGTGTCCTGATGCTGGGAAGAGGCTGTCCTGGATAGCAGTTTGTTAAAAGTTATTTGGTTAAATGAAATGTTTCTGAATCACCCAAGCTGGGAACAAGGATTCTGAGTCTCACCTGACCCATTTATGAGCTCCTCCCTGACAGGACAGGTGATTTCAGTGTCTAAATCTCACTTTCAGGCTCAGATGCACTTAGAGCCTGGCTACGTTTACAACACCTTTTCACATCTCTTCTCTTTTCCCTCCTCCCTCTCCAGTGGTGTTCAATTTGCAGTCTGTATTACAGACTCACACAGGTTCTGTGACGGGGCCCGGGCTCCTGCTGTGACACTGTGTAGGAGCTGTGGCTTCAAACTCCCCGTTAATGACCGAGATCACTGGCTCACAGTTGCCTGCCGAGGTTCTGGGTCTTCTGTTGAATTGCTCACCCATTAACTTCCCTTCCTGGAGAGCTGTTTTTAAAACCACTCTGCCTCGGCGGGCGAGTGATTGCCCCTTGTTTCTTCCATTCTTCTCTCTGAGTGCAGTTTTCCAGGTCTCACCTCCCTCTCCTGCCAGAATCTGTGTAAAGTATATGATTCTATTCTTTCAAGGTGAATTGGCATTTTTATTTTCTCAAAGAAAGGAGAAAGAGATCCTTTCATCTGCATCCACAGAGTCATGCCTCAAATGATGTCTCCCCGCACCCTGACATTGTTTTTGTGCCCTGAGGGGCAAGTGCTCTCTGCTCCGATGAGTATTTGTCAAGTATGGGGACAGGCACCATGTCACCCAAATACTCCTGCCTGTTCGGTCACCAGGGGCCAGGACTGGTGTGGGTGTGATGCAGAGGAGCTGCAAGCCTGGGTTGAATCTCAGGGTGACCACGGAACAGGGAGCCTCTTTCTCTCTTTTGAGTCAAGAGGCTGAGTGGGTAAGCTGGAGCCTGCACTGATAAGGACCTTAGATATTGGCTAGAAATTTTTGATGTAAGTTTGTAGGGAGCTAGGAAATCTGTTTTTTCTTCCCCCCCTTCCCTGCTAAGAGACAACTTGCTCATGTATGAATTTTTTACTATGTTCAGAACTGAGCAAAGTAGACAAAGGCTGGAGGGGTCTGTGATGATAGGCTGGAGGGGTCTGTGATGAATGTCTGGATGCCAGAGGACAAGACTGAGAATTAAATATTGGCAGTGGAGAATGGAGGAAAAAAGTCTGGAGAGATTTTGGAGGAAACGCTATTCAGACTTGGCAGAGCAGTGACCAGTTTTCTTGTGTGTGTGTGTGTGTATGTGTGTGTGTGTGTGTGTGTGTGTGTGTGTGTGTGTGTGTGTTTGTAAGGGTGAAATTTAAAAGGTTCATGGAAGTCCATTTTAAACTTCATTAGTTGTGTAATCAGTTTTTCCATGTGGAGTCTCTGTTGGTTACAATCTCCTGTGGATGAGATAGCCCAGGTCTGCAGGGAATGGACCATGGAATTGGCAGTCGCAGAGGATTCAGATGGGTCAGAAAACTTGGACCCTCAAAACCAGAGAACAACATCCAGTTTGGGCCCTGATAAAGAAAGCTAATGGTAGGGAAGGGGAAAGTTACCCTCAAGGATTGCAGGTCTTCACTGCTTTATATCTCAAAAATCTGGAAATTGCTCATTTACTCATCCACTCAGCAAACACTATGAAGGCACCCGGCTCAATTATGGAAATTTTATTCAATGGTGAACAAAATCAGGAATGGTCATAAGCCTTGCAGAATCCCATAAACAAATATAAAACTGATTCTGGGATAAGGGCAATGAAGGAGAGACCCATGGTGCCCTGAGGTCTGAGGAATGGAAGGATTTGCCCAGCCAGAGGACCTGTGAAGATTTTTGCAAGAAAGGGACTCTCACATTGATGTTCAAAGACTAGAAAGGAGTTAAGTTAGCAAAGGTGATGGGGGAAAGGGTTTTAGGTGAGAGAAATGACATGTGCAAATACCCTGTGGCTTCAGCAATCACATCAAGAAAAGAAAGCTATGTGGGCTAGATCAGAAAGGACAAGGGAAGAGTAGAGGGGATAAGGCTGGAGAGGCCAGGACCACACCACACTAAGCTTGTGAATCACGTTAGGATGTTTGTTTTCATCTTTGCCTATTATATTTAAAATTGAATCACATCATGTCATATTCACTGAATTATTCTTTAGTATTACACTTATGGCAAGTACTTAGTTTTTAATGGAAAGTAGTAATAGATTTTTAAACGAAATGAAAATGGACTTTATATAAATAAAAATAGTGAGTTAATACGTAGGTGGTAGGCAGAACTGGCAAAAATTCTGAACACAGTGGAAAGATGACTATAGTGGATGACTATAGTGGGTATGAGAGGAGGCAGATCTGGTTTGAAATCCTGGCCCCTGCACACCATCTACCTCTGTGGTCTTCACACTGAGTATCAGTTTCCTTGTCTGGATGATGGGGATGGTAATATGTGGGTGGTTGTGATGTGCAATGAAATATGGTAGAAGGTTCTAATTGTGCTTGGCACATTATGGGCAATTAAAGAATGCTTGCTTTTCTAAGGGGAAAGAATTTTCTGGAAGCATTGAAGATGGTGGTATTGGTGGGGAGAAGCTATTCCTTGTGAGACGTGAGGCAGACATAATATAGTTGGGTGGCAAGAAGAGGAAAAGTCCACAGAGGAAGTAAACTTGAGTTATGCCACTAAAAATGGCCTATCTAGCTGAGTGTGGGATGCCCACGCCTGTAATCCCAGAAGCTTAGGAGGCTGAGTCAGGAGGATTGCCTTGAGAGAGAGTCAGCCTCAGCAATTTACAGAGACCCTAAGCAATTTAGTGATACTCTTTCTCTAAATAAAAAATTAAAAAAAAATGACTGGCAATGTGGCTCCATGGTTAAATGCCCCTGGATTCAATCCCCAGTACAAAAACAAAACAAAACAAAAAAAACCATGGTCTATTAATTCAAATGTCAAGAATAAAACATACATTCCACCTAGAAGTTACTGAGTTAGTAATGGAGATAATCCAATGTGGGTTGCAGTGGAGAAAAGTTGCTCCACTCATGTCGGGAAGCAGAGAGTGAGAGCCAGAGCCAGAGGGGATGGGGCACAGGGAAGATGCAACCTTCCAGGGCATGTCCCCAGGGACCACCTCCTCCAGCCATGGTCCACCTTGCCTATAGTCACCACCCAGTCAGTCCATAAACCAAGGAGGGCTGATTAGGTTACAACCCCATTTCACCTTGGAATATTCCTGCATTAACAGGATCTCTTGGGGAATACATCATATCCACACATAACATTCAGTCTGTGTAATTCTTATTTCATGCTAATGGGGGATCTCCTAGTCTTCTGAGCAGCCTGGGTCTCAGAAGTGGTGAGTGCAGGGTGGATGGACGGGGAGGACAGACAGAAGGCAAGTAACCAGAGAAGAATTATGAGAGCTGGATGAGGCTGGTGCAAATTAAGAGTGGAGTGGAAACCTACTTTTTTGGAGTGATCACAACATACTCAGCAGCAGTCATTTCCTTTATGTTTTCTCTTCTGTTTAAGACAGATGCATGTGGATCCAAATCCACATAGGAGGTCTAATTAAGAGGGTCTGTAGAGAAGTTTGCTGGAGGTTTGATTCTCACTGTTGTTAGAAACCGCTGCTTTCAAATCATCCACTCACTGAGCAGTATTAGATATTAAAATAGTTTCCTGGCTACATCTAGTTCCACGTGTAATAATAAATCACTAACTTCCGAGGAGGAAGGCTTTTATTAATTAAAAGGTCTGTTGATTACTCTGTATGCATGTGTGGGTTTGGGCATGGGCTGGGTTTTGGGTAGAGGGACTGGAGAAAGCCACATTGCTTGGCCTGGAAGCAGGAAGAATTAGAGGTGGTGGGTGCAAGGGAGAGAGTAGGGGAAGGAAGAAGGAAGGAACCACCGAGTGCAATATTGGATTTGAAGTGGTTTGCATTTCTGTGGTGTAAGGCCCCTGCCTCCCCAGACCTTTAGTTAAGTCTGCCACATTGAGAAGTGTCTTGTGGGATGTTTCGAGTGTGTGAAAACTGAGATGCAATCCTCACAAATATGGAAACTTTGTTTGTGACAATATATGTATTTCTGCTCGTTGACTTTCAACATTTCTATTTTATTGTATTTTAATGGTGTCTTATAGCAAGTACATCATTGGATTTTTATTAATTTATTTTTTTGCTGTGCTGGAGATCAAATCCAGTGCCTCATGCATGTTAGGCAAGCACTTTATCACTGAACTACACCCTCAGGGCCTGGATTTTTATTTTAAATTCTATAGGATAACATTGTAACTACAGTTCAGTCTGTTTACCTTTATGAGTGTTATGTACATGCACGTGGTTGGAAGAACAATCTCCAGAAATTTTTCATCTTCTAAAACTAAAATCCTATACCCATTAAGCAGCTCTCAATTCGCCCTCCCGGTGGCCCCTGGCAACCTCCCTTCTACTTTCTATTTCCATTGACTTTGACTCTTCTAGTTATCTTATAAAAGTGGATGTGTACAGTATTTGTCTTTTGGTAATTGGTTTCTTTCATTTTGCATAATGTTTAACAATCTTCTGTATTATTTTCTTTGTCTTATTATAATCTCCCTCTTGGTTGGGAAAGAGTTATACACTATGTCTTTTTCTTTAGCAAGTTACTTCAGTGTGCTTATAGTAGTCTGAAGTCAATCAACATCTTAATCTGCCTGCTGTATCACACAATGCAAGTATCTGAGGATGCTTTAATTATTAGCCTCTTTTATCCACTTTTATCCAGCCTGCCTTCTCACCCTCAGATAAGATATTATTGTTAGTATTACTATGAACTTTAGAGTCCATGTTTGCTTAGCTCTATCCACATATTAACTTCTATTTTTACTCATCTCCCCTCCATGTCTCTTAGACTTTCCAGATGGAAAATTTTTCTTCTGCTTAAAGTATTTATTTTAGAATGTTCTTTAGTGAAGATCTGTTAGTGATTAAACTTTTCTTTGTGATTGTCTGAAATTGTCTATATTTTAGACAATTCTTGAAAGATAGTTTTATCAGTGCAGAATGTTAGGTTGACAGTTTGGTTTTTTTTTTCCCTCTCTCTTTCAATACATTAGACATTTAATCTATTATTCTCTGGATTCCTTTATTGGTATTGAGATGTCAGCCATCAATTAAACTGTCATTCTTTGGAGCATGATCTGTTTTATCTATGGTGGCTTTCAGAATCTAGTTGCCTTTGACGTTCTGAAATTGCACTCTTATGCATATAGTTATTAATTTCTTAAACATTCATCTTGCTTTGGATTTATTGAACTTCTTAGATTTGAAGATAGGTGTTTCTCTAAAAATTCTGGAAATTTACATTATTATAAAATATTGTATTTTTTATTCTGTTATTTCCTTTTGAAAATTCCATTAGGCTTTCATTAGACCTTCTTAATCTATTCTTCATATTTCTTAACCACTCTTACATATTTTGCATCAATTTGTATATCTGTGCTATATTTTAATTTTCTTATATTTAACTTCTAGAGTATTAATTTTTCTCTTCATATATGTCTAATCTATCATTTAACTTGTGTATTACATGTCTGGTAGCAATTACTAAATTTTTATTTCTAAAAATCGCATATTTTTTCATTTAAAAGTTTGCTGAGAGCATTCTTTATGGTCTATTGTACACTCATATTTTTAAACTTTTCTATTACTTTTTAAATTTTCTGTATGATAATTCCAGAACCTAAAGTCATTGTGTTGTCTATTGCTTTGACTGGTTCTTACTCATGATAATTTACTTCCTTGTATACCTTGTGGTTTTGATTGCGAGCTGCTAATTTTCATTAAAATCTTATATGTGAGAATGGCTTGAGGTCTGGATCAGGGTGAATTCCTCCAGAAAGGATGTGTGTTGCCTTCTAGAGGCAGATTTTTATTGCTCATTTACCTTACATTCTGGGTGCAGCCCTTTGGTGCTTACCACTGGACTCCTCTTACACACCCCTCTTTAGATGGGTCCTGGGATTTTTGCCCTGCCCCTCCCCCTCTGCAGTCATCCAAGCAGAAGCATAAGGTCTCCAGGGCCTAGCAGAGGTCTGTTAGGTAAAAGCTTTTTCCAACGCTCTCTCCCATCTAAGGGTTTCTGTTTCTATTTAACTTTGGAATCATCAGAGCTTTTTAAGTGTTTTAAATTTTTCTCTTTTAATATTTTATCCATTCTTTAATTGTTTTGGTTACAAAAATTGTTCAATGTATCTAATTCTCTGCACTGACAGAAATGTCATTTTAGGTTCTTCTTTAAGCACCACAGTTTCTTAATATAAAACCATTATCACATATTCCTTTCTTTGTTAGCACTTTGATTTTGTTATATGTGCATAATAATTATATATATGTATGTGTGTGTGTGTGTGTGTGTGTGTATACCAACATCATATACATATGGCGTTGGTGTTGTTTTCCGATTGCAAGAAGAGACTGTGAGTCTCTAATTAGCAGATTTGTGAAAAACGTTTTTTCTCCCAAGAAAACATGTAGTCAAAAGCTTTATTCGAAAAAATATAGCAACCATGACACAGAAAGTTAAGAATAATCTTTAAATATGAGTTTAAATACAAATTTAGTGTGTGCTTAAGAAAATAAAATTCAGTGGGTGCTTAGGAAAAGTGGCATGGTCTTCAAGCTTGCTTCCATGCTTCATCTTATAGTCTTCTTTTTCCATTTCTGTAATTATAAAATCACCTATTGATAGTATTTGTGAAACTATCATGTAGACACGTGATCTCAACATTTTAATGTTTTCCCTTACATGTTGTTGCTAAAACTCTCCAAGCCTCGTTAATTAACTGTGATGAAGATACTGTGTGTGAGATCCTTCTCTGTAACACATCTCCTTGTGCTTCTAAATTTCTCTGTTGCTGAGGCTGTGATGCTCACTCTGCCTGCCTCTCCTTCCTTTTGGCCACAGGACTAATAATAAAATTCCCCACTAACAGATTCTATGTCTTAAATTAAGTGTTAGAAAGATTTTTTTTCCCGCTATGCAGCCCACAATGAGTTCAATATGATTTTATCTGTCTTCCTAAGTGAGTGAAGGCAGAAATTGTCCTTATTTCTGCACATCTCTTTTGACCCCTGCCCCATTTGGTGCTTTACATAATTTAGTGAAAGCTCAGTATACATACATATAGAAAGCAAGAGTCACAATTCAAGTTTTTGAGCAGAGTTTGAATCTGTTATTGAGACCACCCAATATTTATTTATTTATTTATTTATTTATTTATTTATTTATTTATTTTAGGGTAAGAGACATCAGAGTGGAGCCCAGGTCAGGTGTGGATGGTGTTCAGAGGCTAGCTCTTAATTTAAGTGACTTCCAGCCATGCACCTGACCTTCCTGATTCCCTCTCCTTTAGGCCACCGACTTACTAATGGCTTGATGGTCCTCTACTACAGGAGCAGAGTTGGTAAATGAGACCTGGCCATTACAGGAGGTTGGAGAGTGAAAAATGGCCCAATGCTTGTCAGCCCTTCATGGTGGCCCTGTGGTCCTGGAGAAGCTGCAAGACCGAGTCTGCAAGGAGGATCAGGAAGCTCTCACCTCCCACCCGGCAGCTCTGAAGCAGCTTTTTTTTTCTTCTCTCCAATTAACTGTGCATAACAACCAAGAGCGAAACCAAGTGATTTAAGTAATAATTTATCATATTCAGTTCACCATTAACAGCCATCTAGTGTTTCCTTTGCCCTTTTAAATGAGTTTTTGTTCTGATGCACAGCTCTTCTGTGTATTCCATAAGCTTTTAGTGAGTGATTCCTCTCCCTCTCTCCCTCTCTCCCTCTCCGTCTCCTTGAGCTTTAAGGCACAGTGTCTTTCTGGAAGCAGCTGAGCCATCTCCCACCTAGCATCTTTTGTCCCATTTAATAAGGAACTGGACGATAATTTATAAGCATGAACTCCAGGCTGGTTGTTGAGAGATACAGGGAAGAGGATACAGTCTTTTCCCTGGATTGGCTTTCAACCAACTGGAGGGATGAGGCTCACCCAACAAGACTCAGGCAGGGAGGAAGGAAGGGGACCGTATTTGTCAATATACATGATGTAGTGCAGGCTTGGGACCCGAAAGCGGTCAGACTCTGTTGTGAGAAGAGCTCTTGCAGGAAGAGGACTTGTACCAGTGCTGAATGCTTGTGTGAATTTGGGAAGGGCCTGGCAGGAGCACAGGTGTGGGTTTGAGAATGAGCATCTAGCATGAGGACAGGTGAGGCGAGGACAGGGAGGTGAGCCAGTTCCCAGTGAGGACAGCACTTTCCCTGCCTGTTTGCTATTTTATCTCCTCTTTGGGACTGCTTGGCCTGTGAGCCTCTCTTTTTTAATATCTTAGTTTTAGTGAATGGGGAAACCTGACCTTCCAAAAGAAACCATATAGTGGCCACAGTGAAGTTTTAGATTTTCTGGGTCTGTTTCTTTCATGTCCTTATTTTTCTGGTTTGTGCATATGTGTGTAAATGTGTGTGTGTGTGTGTGTGTGTGTTTTGTGTAAATGAACACTTACCTGTGTTCTCAGGACCCTCATCATGCACTCGGGTTTCTGAACTGGGACTGGGGTGGTAATAATAAGACATGGCAGCAGGGGGCTATAGCTTTGAGTCATGGGTGTTGTGAGATCCTGTGAACTCAGAGGCCCCAGTAACAGCTCTGCTCTATCTTAGGAACCTGTCATGTTCCCTGATGGTAGAGGATAAGCCCTGAGATTGGGAGGGCAGGAAGCCTGGGCCTTTGGAGGGGCTGAGGGAGCACCCACATAGCCTGCTTCTCTTGAGCAACATCCCAGGGCTCTGTGGGTGCTTTGAAGCCTCCATGTTCGGGAGATGACCACACTCCATTGCCCTCTTTACAGGTGACACCATGCTGGGTGTTGTAGGGTGGGAAAGGGCCTCGCCAGCCTTCCGAAGATCCAGGATGCTAACAGGCTGGACTGCCCAGAGCACAGATCACAAAGAATCCAAGAGAGATGGCTGAGGAGGGAGAGGCTACAGAGGGGGAGCCATGGACTCCGTTCTCTAGGCCTCTTCGAGCAAGACACATAGTTCGCCTCAAGGTTTCTGAGCAAAATGTTTTTAGAACCAGGCCTCATTAAAAAAAAAATTAACTATGATTTCCAGTATCTATTTTTAACTTCTAAAACAAAATATAAAATCAAGAGCAAACTAAATTAAACAATGTCACCTTTAATTCCAAATTATGGTGACTTAATGAGCTGGAGGTACACTTCTTTAATGAAATTTCTCTTGGAGAAAGCATTTTATTTGTTTGAAAACAATACTCAGATAAATTGTTTGAGATGGAGGGTAAGACCCCAAGGGTATTACATGCAAAAAAAATCGAGAGGGGCATCTTTGAAATTGTTATACTTAAGATGCTGGAAGAAATGTACTTCATTCCTGAGAGGAAATATGATGGGAAATCGAGACAAATAGAAAGAAATGAGGGCCCTGAGGGATTAGGGAAGGCTATCCCTTTTTTGTTCTGGGTTGTACACTAGGAACTCCCTCCTTCTTTCCCCCACAGAAACATTGGTGAGATCCAGGTTGCTTCAGAATGCTTTTTATGAGAGCAGGCTCTTTAGGAGGGCTGGAAGAGGGGCAGCAGGAGTGAGTACAGGTGACAGCAGAGAGAGAGGCAGCTGTCATCCGTGTTCTGATGAAAGGAAACATTCTTTTAATAGTGTCAGATGGCTGCAGGGTCAGGTATACCTGGAGGTTTGGGTTGACTCATTTTTCCATGGCATTTGTGGGAGATTTTGTGTTCTTAATTTTAGAAGAGAGAGAATTGAGTCTTGTCAATATCAGACTTTGGCATGAAGCAATTAACCCAAGCCTGGGTGAGAAAGGGCTTCATCCCACTGGGATACCCAATCATTCCGCTTCTGAACTTGAACCTCATTTCTTAGCCATTTTCTCTCCCCTACGCACATCGTGGAGCATCAGGTTCATTTCTAGAATTTGCTCCAGGAGTGCCAGCATCCACTTTCTATCTAGTTAAGGGGAAAATAGAGAAAGAAAGTTGAAAGGATCAAGTGGGGGCATCATGAAGCAAACCTTTCTCCACTCTGCAGAGGACACTGGCCTGCAGCCCCCTGGTCCCACAGGGTCAGATGGCAGCCTCACAGTTCACTCAGGCATGTTTCTTCCTGTCACTATGGCTCCCTGGCTCTGTGTGTTCCCTAAGGAGTGGCCATGCAGAATACAAGATGTCATGGCAACCACAGAGTTCTCTTTCAAAGGTTAGACCTGTTTGTCCCTCCCTTTTACAGACTTGGTGGAGCTGCCCCTTTAAGACTCTGTCTTGCCTCCCCATAACAGCCAACCAAGAAGAACTAAGCCAGGGTAAATTGAGAAAATATTTGAAACCTATTAAGCGTGGCAACAAGTTTATTGTGATTCCTAAGTTAATTATATCCTTTTTGACTCCCAGCCAGTCCCTTTACTGGGCTTCTATATAGACTTGGCCACCTATCCCAGCCTGGGGCTGGCGGCATGCCTGTCTGCCTTGTTCTTCCTCCTTTTCCTCCAACCACCTCTTCCCTGCTCCCTCCTGCACAGATAAGTCTGGGATTCATTGCAACTACAGTGTACAGGAGCTTAAACATGATAGGGGTTGTGGTGGGCATAGAGAATGTATATTTGTATCTGTGCACAGGACAGGGACATGGCAGCAGGCGGGTGGCCACATATGTGAACATTACTAGCTCTTACCCCAACCATAGATAATTTTCTGACTTTACAGTTTACAAAGGGTGATCATTTAAATCTCATGATTACTTTGTACATTACATGTTATCAGTGCCATTTTCTGGATGAAAAAAAAATGAGGCTCAAGAATTTTTAAAAAGAGAGGATACACCAGATGTGGCTGAACAAGGTGGAATTGAAGGTCAAGTTGTTTTCCCCCTAAGTCATGTGTATATGTTTCGCCTCTACGCTATTCTGGTTCCCAAAAAATAGTAAAGTTGTACGTTGCTCAGAAAGGTTGCATGATCCAGAAAGGTTTCAAAAGAGGTAGCCAGGGATTGAGAGATTAAGGGATTGGGAAAAACAGTGAGGAAAATGCAAGAAGAGAACACTGAAGCTTTTGCAGTACTCAGGCACAGGGCAAGTGCAGGGCAGAAAGGGAAGTTTAGATGCATCACCTCATCTAATTCTTCAAACGTGATGATGTTGATGCTGTTCTCATTTGGGAATCCTTCAGGAATGACTTCTTGCTGATCCATCCATCTCCCTGACCCCTGTTCACTGGTTCAGAGCCAGAGCCCCAAGCCAGGTAGGCCCACTCAGTCCCTTCTCCAGGTATTTGGTATCTGGAAGTAAAAGAAGTTAACATGTAAACATGGTGGTTGAGAACGTTCATTTTTCTATTAGATCTACTAAGAACAGAGAAAAGCAATAATATAGTGAGAAAGGAGAACAATGAGGTCATAGAATAGCAACAGAACCTATTTCCTCCTATTTGGAAATAGGAGGGACGTTAACCCCTGAGATCAGAAAATCTTCTTCCAGGATGACTTACTAACATGACTAATAAGTTGGTGCTGGCTGTGGGCAAGAAGCCTTAGTTCCGCCAAACGTGGGAACTCTACAAGGCTGAAGGAGTTTTCTTACAGCCTGGTGGTTAGCTCCCTCTATAGAGGGTAATCTAAGAGAGCAAGATAGAATAGGCGATGCCTTCTACAGAAACCAGACAAGGACTTAGAATTCTGATCCCTACTTTAAAAAGCCAGGCCACACTGGGAGAGACAGGACCTCCTAAACTTCCTGTAGATCTTCTTTGGTTTTAGTTTATAAGGGTCAGAGAGGATTCTCTTCCCTTGGATTTTGTAGGACACCCCTGTGTCTTGTCAAGATGGGGTTTTTTATACTTATGTTAACCAGGGTTAGGATTCTGTTACTTGTAACCAAAAGAATCTTCAAATATAGATATGTGCAATTGGAAGCAGAGTGAACTAAATGTGAAGAATAGGCCCAAGGAATGAACAGCAGAAGTTGGAAGATGAAGTAATTTTTACTGTCATGTTGCAAGAGCTCTCGTGAGCTTGAGGTTGATACCTTTGCTAAGCACCTACATATATACAGAGCTCTTTAACAAGCCTTCTGGAGGGAAAAGAATATACAAGAAACTACCTTTTAGGAAGTTTCTGACAACAGCAGCTGCCTTTGATGCTCTGGCCACATTCCCTCCGCCCACTTCCCATTCCAGCTAAATCTATGGTGGACAGTTTCTTTGCATCCTAATAGCATCCCACCTCAAGGGTCTGCCTTGCTTCTCTTGTCTTTTTTATCTCACTGCTTTCTCCAAAGCTCTTTTAACCCATGAGCAATCATAGTCCAGAGATTTGGAAGTAGGAGGGACGTTAACCCCTGAGATCAGAAAATCTTCTTCCAGGATGACTTACTAACATAACTGATAAATTGGTGCTGGCTGTGGGCAAGAAGCCTTAGTTCCTCTAAACGTGGGAACTCTACGGGGCTGAAGGAGGTTTTCTTACAGCCTGGTGGTTAGCTCCCTCTATGGAGGGTAATCCAAGAGAGCAAGATAGAATCGGCGATGCCTTCTACAGAAATTTTGATGATCATTTCGGAAATGATCATCCAACATCCTGTTAGTTATACATGTCAGCTCTGTTCAGTTTGAGATAGGACTACCCAAGAACAAGACCTTCAAGACATAAAACACTGGGATAACCTTGAAAGTTGGGTACCATGACACTCCTGATAATAGGGGATGTAAATGCTCCATTCTCCTGACACTCAAGTATGTTCCACATAGTTCCCCAGAAGGACGCAGAGAGGCTGATCCACAATTGGCCACGTGCATGATCATCTCAAGTACATACCTTTATTGTCTTCTCCTCCTTCTTAGACTTCTTTTCCTTGCTTCTCCACTCCCATTCCTGGAATCCCCTTCCAAATAAAGGGCAGTAAAGTGCTCGTCGAATGCTTTGGGGGGAACTCAAACCAAAATTCAAAGATAGTATCTCAGATAATTTTGAGATGGTATGGAACTGGTTGTAAAAATAGACTATGCTCTGTGCAATTAGAATATTGAAGATTCATTGCATCGAGAGAGCTCAGAAAGGGACTGCATGATCAAGAAAGACTTCAAAAGAAGTAGCCAGGGATTGAGAGATTAAGGGATTGGGAAAAACAGTGAGAAAAATGCAAGAAGAGAACGCTGAAGCTTTTGCAGTGCTCAGAGCAGGCACAGGGCAGGCGCAGGGCAGGGGGGCAGAAAAAAGCATGATGGGGCTGGGGCAGATTGGCCACTGTGTGGACTGGAGAGGGGCTGGAGCAGGCTTGTCCATTTATAAGGCTGTAGGAACAGTCCAGATGAGAGGTGAGAAGGAGTCAGACAAGGGGAAAGCTGGCAGGATATGAAAGATGGGAGTGAAGAGCAAGACCCTACAAAGGAGGAGCAGGTAGGGCCTCTTTCCCAGGATCACACCTATAGGATTGAAGACCCAGGGGTGGGTCTCAGGGAGGAGGAAGTTAACAGGTCTTTTATCCATTTACAAACAATTACAAAGCGCTTGTGAGGTAATGGGTACTGTTCTAAGCTTAGAGGTATAGTAATGAGCAAGACTATGGAACTCTCAATGAGCATATTTTTCTAGAAAGATCTATGTAGACTAACCTTTTTGTTTTCTTTGTAGTGCCAGAGACTAGGCCTCCAGCAAGCCAGGTAAGTGTTCCCCCTCTAAGCTACACCCTTAACCTTGGAAAGGCACTGGGCATGCGCAGGGCAGGGGGCAGAAAAGAACATGATGTGGCTGGGGCAGATTGGCCAATGTGTGGGTCTATCTAGAAGAAAGATCTATCTAGAAGTCTCTTTTAGAACCCTAAAGGCAAATGCTTTCTGGGAAATAAATTCTGCACTTTTTAGAAAGTTGTCCACAGAATCAGTCGAAGCCCGCTCTCCTTGGCTTGTTCACTCAGAGGTTCCCCCAAATGCTCTGCTCACTCTGGCCACCCACCCTTTTGCTGTGGCGTACATCTACTTGTTGGCATGGATGGTTTATTGGCAGTGAGAGCCTAGCAGTGGTGCACATAAGGGAAACAGAAGACTCCGTGCTTATGCATAAATTTAAAGAAAGCTTAAGACCATATTGGTGCCATTCATGTCTATTGTTTGACTCAAGGTCGTGGAAAGCATTGCTTCAGATTAGTTACTTCTTATTGGCTTCCCCAAGACAATATCCATTCTTAAAGATTCACTTGAAATTGTCTACACATGCCCTGAACTTCCAGGCCTGTGCGTCCTTGCTCCTGCCTTTCCTGGAAAATCCATCCCTAACTTCTCTGCAATTGAGTTCTTATTCATCCTGTAAGCCTCAGCTGATATTCTACCTCTTCCTGGAAGCCTTCTCGGAAGGAGTTGCTTCCTGTTCCTGCTGTGAAAAGTCCTGTGCTTGTCTTTGCTTGCAAGACCCTTGATGATCTCTGGCTTGTTTTATGACTCACCCTTTTATTCTCAGAGACTGCATGCTCCTCATGGAAGCAGGGTTTGTATTTTTCAGGACCTAGGTATTCTGCAAGGGGGGAGAATCTATGTCATCTTTGCCAAATAAATGGAGGGGAGGCAAGGGTGCTATTAAATCTGATGTGTCTTACCTGGGTGGGGTGCAGATGCTGAAGCTGGCCAGCTGCCGGAATGACACTGGTAGAACCTTGCTGCCTGCCGGCACCCAAAGGAGGCATATGCTATGTGGCTCTGGGGATGTGGATGTGAGAGTATCCTGAACGCTTTTTTTTCTCCACATAAATTTTATCTTTCTCTTTTTATCACTGAAATATTTGTAAGTTAGAAATGTGAGCCTCAGTACCCTGAATGCTTCAGGGCATATTATCCACAAACAAGGACAACCCTCACCTCAATGTCATGATCCACTTAGGGTACAGTATAGTCATCAAATCCACAGATTCCATGCAGGTCATATTAGTGGTCTCAGGATTATCCTTCAGATCAAAATAATCCAATGCAGGATTATTCATGACATTTTCTCATCATGTTTTTTAAAGCTCCTTCCATCTAGAACATTTTCTCAGTACTTTCACACACTTACTATTTTTGAAGAGACTAAGCCAGGTGTTTTGTACAATGTCCCTCAATTTAAGTTTGTCTGATGCTTCTTCATTGTTAAATTCTAATAATGTGCTTTTGGCAGCGTGAGTTTAGAAGTGATATCTTGTCATTGTTGTTTTGCATCCATGATGTCAGTTGATCTTTTTACTTGTGAAATTAACTTTGATAATTTGTTTAAGGTAGAAACTGTAAAGTTTCTCTCTTATCCTGTGCAATTAGTAAATATTTTGCGGGGAGATATATTGAGACCTGGTGAATTAATCCCATTCCTCCTTTGACTTTAAACCATTTATTTCAGCATTCACGGATGATTCTTTTTTTTTTTTTTAAAGAGAGAGTGAGAGAGGAGAGAGAGGGAGGGAGGGAGGGAGAGAGAAAGAGAGAGAGAGAGAGAGAGAGAGAGAGAGAGAGAGAGAGAATTTTTAATATTTATTTCTTAATTCTCGGCAGACACAACATTTTTGTTGGTATGTGGTGCTGAGGATCGAACCCAGGCCGCATGCATTCCAGACGAGCGCGCTACCGCCTGAGCCACATTCCCAGCCCACACGGATGATTCTTGATTGAGTCATTTATAAATACAATGGCAGTTTTCTAATTCTGACCTTCTAACCAAATAAATGCTAGCATCAGATTATAGAGGAAAGCCAAGAGTTCAGGTGAAAATAAATACATTAGTAGATACATCAAAAAAAGGGAAAGTACTTCCAGACAGTAAAACGCCAACTAATACATGTAGAAGGTCAAAATTAGAAAACTGCCATTGTATTTATAAATGACTCAATCAAGATTCATCCGTGAA
Organism: Ictidomys tridecemlineatus; assembly: GCF_052094955.1. NCBI lineage: Eukaryota > Metazoa > Chordata > Mammalia > Rodentia > Sciuridae > Ictidomys > Ictidomys tridecemlineatus. The sequence continues at coordinate 23,456,927 of NC_135478.1, forward strand.
TGCTGAACACTTTTTAGAAAGTGTGTTGACAACTGTGTAGATTAAGCACAGGTGCTCTGCTTGATTTGTCAAATGAGCGTTTGCATTTCCCAGGAACCAAAGAGGTCTGGGGAAAAATCCCAAATGCAAATCTCCTACTGCTCTGGTGGCCTGTATTTGTGTATTACTCTTTGTCACTTAAGTTCTTACACTTGAAATCATTTGCATTTACCTTGAAGAGGGAGCTATAAAGATTCTCTGAAAGCTCAGGAAGACTGACTATAACTTAATAGCTTAGAAAAATAATAAGTGCAAAGAGTTGATATTAAAAAATGCCAGAGCCTTTTAAGATAATGGATTTGGAGACCTCCTGTGTTTTCAAATGCACACATGTTTTTTTATTCATGTAAAAAAGTGCTTATTAACTCTAAGTACTTCTCTTGGTTTTTTGTTTTTTGTTTTTTGTTTTTTTTTGGTCTTCTCTCATTCTGAGAGTTATCCTGAAACCAGACAAGGACTTAGAATTCTGATCCCTATTTTAAAAAGCCAGGCCACATACACCGTGCTAGGCCATGGGCCAATCGCATGACTGTAGTTTTGGTTCCTCTGTATAGAATCTGGGTGTTGGGTTAGGAAAGAAAAGAAACCAGGCATTTTCCCTCTTAAAAACCAACAGGCATTTTTATTTAGTGTGCGCCAAGTGTTTTTACAATGATCATTCCCCTTTCTCCTTAATTGTAAGAAATGTTGAAAGAATCATTCCGTTTTTACATGAAGAAAAGTAAGGTTCAGGGAAATCAAGTGATTTGTCCAATATCTCACAACTTTTAAACTTCTTGGTGGTAGAGCTGAAATTAATGTTCAAAACTCCTCTTTGGTGTGACTGAAGTCTGCCTGTGATGCCTTTCCCACACTCCTTCTGGCACTTACTTCTACCTCCTGCCTCCTGGTAAACATTATCCTGTGTCCCTTATGTCAATTGGTTGTCGGCTAGTCTCATGAAGATGCGAATGGTTGAAAAAAGTTTCCGGTGTGACACTTCCCAGGCAGATTTTTTAAAAATTTTTTTTTTCTAGTAATCAAAACAACAACAACAACAACAATAACAAATACCCAGCAGCTTACATGGAGGAGTTTGGGTTTAGTGAACCAATGGTTTGGTGGCCAAGGGATCTTCTTGGTACCCAAAATTAAGCATAATTTTCCCAGGTCTGGAAATCAGTGTTGAAGGAGGAGATGCTCAATAGGTGCCTTGCAAACAATTTCCTGTTGCACGGAACTTAGTAGGTCCTGAGGGCAAGGCCCCAGTCCACCAGGTTAGGGGGCCTGCAGGATAAGCCAAAGGCAGACACACACCATGGCTTTTCCGATAGAATTTTCTGTATTCCCTCACCCACTTGTATGAAGCCAAAGAAAAAAATAACAACCTGTTTCTTTATTAATGATGCTTTCTACAGAGTTAGATTAAGCACTGATTAAAGGCAGATGCTTCCAAAGTATAAATGTAAGAACGCTCTCAGCCACTTCTCCGGTTACAGGGTTTCCTACACGATTCTTTAGAATCACTTTGGCTCTCTTCCCGTTTGCCTTCCTCTACACTCTCCACCCAGCTTTGGAGCTGCCTCTCCCAGAACTCTAGTCGACTGCCAGCAGCAGAGCTCCAACTCCGGGGAGAGCTTTGCTCTGTGGAAGGCCTGGAGAGGAATCGCTGGGACTAATGTTTGGAGGCGCCCTACCAACACGTCAGGTAAGTCCTCCAGGCTGGGGGAAGCCACTCTTTTGTTCTCTCAAGCCGGGAACCTGCCACTTTGGAACTTGGCAAAGAAAAGGGCTTTTGTAACTCTTTCTTACCCCAATCAGAGGCAGTGGGACCAGGTATGAGGCTGAGGTGGCACGGTCCAATCAGGTAGTTGTCCTGAGATGGCCTGGGGCACAAGGTAGGAGCTATATGGCTGCCAGGTATGTGCTCCTTCCCTGGAATTTGTGTTAGCAATTGTACTTTTCTAGAAAAGGTGTGCTTAAGTCTTGTCTTCATCTGAGGTGATGGTGCAAATCCTCCAAATATTTCTGAATTCCCTGTGGCTAATTCATCAGAAATAGATGTACATGACTTCTTTACTGGAGAGCTAGAAAGCTAATTCTGGGGTTGGCTTTGGTTTGAGATCAACAGTACAAAGGTCTGCTCATGTTTGTTTGCTTTCTGATATTCTTATGGGATCTACGATGGAGGAAAGAGGTTATTTCTTGGTAATGAAGATGGTTGCAATGTCACACAAGCTAAGAACTTACTCAGGCCACCACCCAAAGTGAGGAATGAGCAGGCGCTCTCCAGGGCACATTTATCATTAGGCTATCTGTCTTGGGTGGAGAGTAGGGGTGTATTGGTGGGGCCAATGGAGTGCCTATGGGACTGACGTGTGAATGGGAAGGTGGCAGCGAGGCTGATGTATTGGGAGGCATGTCACATTCAGTAAAGGTGCCATAGACCTAGCTCAGTCCTGCTGGGGCTATTTGGCTTTCTCTTCCTGATTCTCTTCTTCTGGCTTCCTTGGGGATAGCTGAGGATTTGGGTTTTTTTTTGTTATTGTTTGTTTGCTTGCTTTTTATTTATACTGGGGATTGAACTCAGAGACACTCAACCACTGAGCCACATCCCCAGCCCCCCCTTTTTTTGTATTCTATTTACAGACAGGGTCTCACTAAATTGCTGAGGCTGGCTTTGAACTTGTGATCCTCCTGCCTCAGCCTCCTAAGCAGCTGGGATTATAGGCATGCACTACCGTGCCTGGCCCATGTCTTGGTTTTAAGTATGAAGAATGAGGCAAGAGGTAGAATTGCATGGTGGCTCAGAATGTGAGGACTAGCAAGCAATTGCTCGGGCTTGAGATTCTCTGACACTTGTATGATCATAGGCAAGCCTCTCAATGTCTCTAAACCCCGATGTCTTCTTTTATAAAATGGGATGATGTAATAATGCCCATCTTGTATATTTCTTGGGAAATTACAAGAAATAATCCACTTATAGCATATGACATAATTTTTGGCTTATAGTTCTCATAAATCTCAATGTATATTTTATATATATATATAGTTGTAGATGGACACAATATCTTTATCTTATTTGTTTACTTTTATGTGGTGCCGAGGATTGAACCTAGTACCTCGTGCGTGAGAGGCAAGCGCTCTACCGCTGAGCCACAACCCCAGCCCTCTAGATCTTTTTTTTAGTATTTATTTTTTTAAGTTGTAATTGGACACAATACCTTTATTTTATTTATTTATATGTGGTGCTGAGGATTGAACCCAGGGCCTTACACGTGCTAGGCGAGCACTTTACTGCTAAGCCACAACCCCAGCCCCTCAATGTATATCTTTGATACTCTTGATCATATGGATCAGATCCATGCTGTAATGTTCTGATTGAGCAGTTATGAACCTTTTGTGACTTCCCTTCCCTATGGTTAGAGTAAAGCATGAGTGTCAGAGTATATGTTGCCTAGAGAAGCAATTAGAGCAATCCACTAGTCTAGGAAGGAAGATACAAGGTTAAAATCCCAGATCTTTAGGAGGAGGCCACAACTTATTTCTAAAAGAACATTTCTTTCAGGAGACCCCAAGGATAATATTTATCTCATGAGATTGTTTTCATGATCAAATGAGATAATGAATATTAACACACCTGAAATTTTACCTGGGATAGGTTAGATGCCACTGAGTGGCAGCTATCATGGTGAAAATATTTGTTATATAGGGTTAAGTGAGAAGATCACCATCTAAAATTTGTATACATGTGACACTGACTGCAGTGTAAAATACAAGCACGAGAAGGCTACTAAAAAGAAATACACCAAAATGTCAAAACTTGCATGTATCAGGTGGCTGTGGCTTGTGGGTGATCATTTCCTTTTTGGTTTTCTAAATTGTATTTAATGGATGGCTCTATTAGCTAGGGCCTTGGCAGGAAACAGATGACACATTCAAATGGAGCATTTTGAGAATATTTTATTAAAGGGGCTCTGTAAAAAGGTGTGGGCAGATCTCAGTGATAGAAACAGGTGCCAGTGCAGGCTGGGGGCTGGTGAAGGCTGGGGGCTGGTGAGTGGGGAGCCAGAACATCCCGCAGCAGAAGAGGCTAGAGGAGGAAGGTGCTGCAGGACTGGGGAGAGAGCCCTGTGGATGGACACCTCACAGGAGAGACAGGAGGGAGAAATGGCTGACCTCACTCTTCTGCGGGTGCCAGGCACTGGCCAACCCAATCAGAAGCCAGTATACAAGGGACCCCAGTGATGGACTCCACATGGGTGAGCTCATGGGCACTGAGTGAGGCAGAGAAGACTGGAGAGTGAGCTGCAGGCGACCAAAGACGTCCAGCACAAGGAGGTTTTGTGACTTCTCTAAAACTCATCAATAAGAACCCCAAGTCCTCAGTGCCCTCATGCTGTGTTTCCCACTGTCCCAGACACCCTCCTTACTCCTCCAGCCAAATGACTTCTGGCTCTTCATAGCCACACCTTCCCTTGGGCTCCCACAGCACCCAGTGCTTACCCCCTGGCCCAGCTACATGCAGCCTGGGATGTTTTGTCCTCTATCATTTACTCACCTGGTTTCTCACAAGACTGTAAGAACCTTGAGGGCTGATGTTTTATATCACTCTGCATCCTCAGCACCCAGCATAGAAATAAATGAACAATAAAGTCTTCTGTGAAGCGTATGGATTTGAGGCAAAGCTGGAGCATCCAAATCTTAACTGGAGGTAATATCTCAGGAGCTGAGATATTAGGGAACTGAAGCCCTTTTCTAGGTGAGTGTTTGCTGTCTGTTCTGGGGCAATGGGTCTGTGAGACTGCTGGGCAGGGGCTGGTCCTCAGAGAAGCTGGAGCAGAGCCCTCTGATAGGGAGCTCTGGGTCTCCCTTAAGTCTAGCCCCATTACTTCATGAAGGTCCGGTAAACCCTCCTCGGGGTTTCTCAGTCTCTGGGAGGTCCCCGTGATGAGTTATAGTTCATGCTGTTGGCCTCCTGGTTAGGACTGCAAATTGAGGTCATTCTTGTTTCCTTTATGAATCAAGGGGATTTAAACATGGTGATTATATCTGCTATTCGACTCTCTGTTTTGAATGAGAAGACGGTTTTGAGTCCCTGAAAGAATCTTTGCAGTCCTTTTACAAGTCAATAAAAATAAGACATGCTCCTAATTCAAAGAGCTCAGAAGGGGAGAATGTTGAGAAGGATATAATATAAAATATTATACTGTGAAAAATGAAATGTTTCCCCTTTCATCTCTATACCCAGTCTCACTTTTAACCATTTTAGTTTTTAATTCTTCTGGTCATTGTCATTCTGACTCTAAATTCATTTATAGGGCCATTTCTTGATTTATCGTGCTTGAATAGAAATGACTGAAGTATTCCTTGGGGGGAAAGAGGGATTCAGCTTACCGACAGCAATCCCTCTGCCTTCCCCTTGTACAAATGCAGTGGACATTTAAGGAGACTCTGCCATATTCAGCTCTAGAATCAAGATTCTTTCAGTTTTTGTTACTCGTATTTTAAATGTGGGTTTGCACTGGATTACCTATATAATTTTAAGGGGTAGATATGTTTGTGTTCCTCAATAGATTGACTTGCCATAGAATGCCCTGACCCTCCAAGTGTTTGAGTTGAGGCAACTGGTGGCCTCGAGCTTCTTTTCACTTTTTATTTCCAACTACGGGTCAGAGGATAACATTCATTACATTTGCATTCTATGCTGTAATTGCAATTAATTCAACTTTATCCCTGGAATGATTGTTTAAATGAAAAATTAATAGACAACCTTTATTATATAACATTTTCGCAGCTAATATTCTCCAAGACCTAAAGTTTTATTTTGACCCATAGTAAAGAAGATAGATTCTGATAGCACCTGCTCCATAAAGGAGAAGGTCCCAAGCATCAAGGTTGAATGAACTCTCTTTTTCTTCCTATTCTTATATTCTGTCAGCTGTTCAAATCATTTATTTGACTTCCTGTATAAACCATGGGCTTTATAAAAAAATTTTAGTGGAATTTCTAATCACCTTTCTTTTTAAAGTTGAAAAACCAGTTTCTCCATCATATTCCTTGTTGCACAGAATTTTCTTTATACCTGAAGCATTTTTTCTCAGAGTTGTCTGAATTCTCATTCTAACCTGGACAACTGTTTCATTCTGTCCACAGGCATTCACCCTGGAATGCTTTGTTGTGTAGTTGGCTTAAGTATTCTATGTCTTGGATCCCATGCATCTTCCTCTTTTGACTTCTTTTCATTGTTTGGAAGCATAGATTTAAATAACTGTTTTGTAAAGAGCCATTTAGTGTTTGAAAAATTGGTATGCATACTTGATTGTTAGTAGAACTTGGGAAATCTTTGAATTTAGTCCATTTTTTTTTAGCAATACAGTCTCTTTTCTACCCAGAAAAACTTTCAGAATTAAGTTTTTTTTTGTATAAATTTCACAATAAATATTTCATTTGTTCCAAATTTTACCATCAGTATTGCCATATTGATTTTTTCGTTAATTTATCAACTTCTAAGTGAGTACAGCTCTAAGCTCTTATTTCCATTGTCCCAGTTTCCTACTTTAATTAAACAGTACTTGAATTTTCCATCATTTTTTAAATTTTTTACTTGTTTTAATTAGTTACATATGACAGTAGAATGCATTTATGCATTTTAATATGCCATATATAGATGGGATATAATTTCTCATTTTTCTGAGTGTACATGTTGCAGAATCATATTGGTCATGCAGTTGCATATATACATACAGTAATAATGTCTGTTTCATTCTACTAAGTTTCCTATCCCCACATCCCCTCCCCTCCCCTCCCATCACTTCCCTCTACCTAATTTAAGGTAACACTATTCTTCCCTAGTGCCCCCCACCTTATTGTGAACTAGCATCTGCATATTAGAGAAAACATTTGGCCTTTGGTTTTGTGGGATTGGCTTATTTCACTTGCATGATATTCTCCAACTTCAACCATTTACTGGCAAATGCCTTAATTTCACTTTTCTTTAAAACTGAGTAATATTCCATTGAGCATATAGATCGTATTTATCAATTCATATTGTTTTGATAAAACAAGTTTGCTACATTTTATTTTATTTTGTCAAATTTATTTGAGTTGATAGTTTTTAAAATATTTTTTTTCTCCTCGGTCAATTTTTGCAGCTTTCAATGTCACCTTTAAGATGTAATCTTTCAGCTGTTTTATTATCTATAACAAATAATATATGTGTGATTTCAGGGGTTGCCAGTTTTATTTTGTGTTATTTATATCAACTCTCTTTTCCTCAAGAACCTGGGCAAAATGTCTCCCAGGGTCACAATGAGGGTCAGACCTTCCAATCTCTTAATAGTCACACGATTACGGCAGTAGCCCTCCACAGCAACCTTGCTATAACTTAACAAAGTCTAGTTTCTGTCATCCAGGATCCTTTTCAATACATTGATTTTATAGAATTAACTAACACCCATATGCCGTTGATTATCAAAAACTTAATTTCATCCTAATTATCTTTCTTGAGGTCTAGAGCCAAACGCAATGGAGTCTTATTATATGCCCACATCAATTATACAAACTCAACCATATATGTTGCTGAGAATGTAGGAAGGGGAGAAAAATTGATTTAAGTAGCATGTACAATTCTATCATCCCGACGATCGATAATGAGCTTGACCCTACATGGGATGGAAAGTAATGAATCTACAGTCCCATGTCTACTTTCAGTTGATGGTGTGACTCAAATGGTATTAGCATTGCGCTGACCTGAATAATGCATGTTTAAAGAGATATGTTACCTTTAAACACAATCATCTGCCTTGTTTGGGGTTTAACTTATGTGGTGCTGAAAGAAAAGATGTTTGGCATCCCCGGACATACCTGTGAAAGTAGAACCCCATCATTATGACATAAACCAACCTTGCTGAGACAGGCATTGGGATGATTCTCCAGTATTCCTTCCAGAGAAGTTTTAACAGTATGGTTTTTTTTTCCTTGTGTGCTATTTTCAGAGTGTAACATGTATAAACTGTGATTTTCCTGTACTCAAGGGCCTCTGGTTCTTTCCACTTGCAGGTTTCCCAAGCAGCTTCAACTTCATGTGTTTTAAACTGAATTTATTCCCCCAATGCTTGCTGCTTCCCTAGTGCTATCTCAGTGAGTGGTGCCAAGGTTTGCCTCACTGCCCAAGCCAGGGACCTTGGTAAGGACCATCTTCTTCCTGATCAAGACGATTCTTCAGTAACTCACAAATCCATCCATTCCATTAGGGCCCCCTCGGTGGTTTGATCTGTTGCAACAGTTTCCAAGCTAATTTCTGATTCTAGCCTCCTACTTCCTCCTTCCTTCCTGGTCAATTTCCACCAGTTAGAGGGATTTTTTTTTTTTAAAAAAAATCTTCATAGTGTTATCCTTTACAGTCACCATCATCATCATTATGAAAATCAAAACCTCCACAATTCCCCCTTACTTTCAGGGCAAGTCCGTGATCTTTATCAAGGATTACAGCTCTGCACATGCTATCTCTCTGCTGATTAAAACCTTGACTGGGTTTCAGTTTTAGAGACAGGTCTTCTTCTGCTCATTGGTTCCTGAGTTCAGCTTCCCATGTATTCTTCCAGGAATGATGTTTCTTTTTGGTCTTGTGTATACATACCCAAAATTTTAGCTGTACCCATAGTGGTAGTCACTTCTGATCTGCCGCACAACCAATAAGCCTCCAACCCCCTCAACCTCAACTCCTTTTTATTTTTATTTTTAAATTAGGCCTTTATGGTTGTACATAGTAGTTGGGTTCATCTGGCCAAACTCATACATGCATGGAAATTGATTTCATTTTATGATCCTTCCTGTTCCCTCCCCGTTTTCCTTCCCATCCTCCCCCTCAACCTCAGCTCCTGTACATCCCCATAACATCAGCCTTTGAGACTAAAACCCAGGGCAGGGCTGCATTTTTTTCTACCTCCTGTGAGCTCCTTCAGGATTTTCAGTTTGTCTCCATCACAAGGGTGAAGATGGATGACAGGTGCTACCCAGTGATCTTCCCAGATGAGCGGAATTTCCGCCCCTTCACTTCTGACTCTCTGGCTGCCATAGAGAAGCGGATTGCTGCCCAAAAAGAGAAAAAGAAGTCCAAAGACAAGACTGTGGCAGAACCCCAACTTCGACCTCAACTTGACCTGAAGGCCTCCAGGAAGTTGCCCAAGCTCTATGGCAACATTCCTCGTGACCTGATAGCGAAGCCCCTGGAAGACTTGGACCCGTACTATAGAAATCATAAGGTATTTCTGTGGGGAGGCTGGGGTGTCCATGAGTTGCTTCACTCTCAGAGCCCAGGTAGAAATGCTAGGAGGAAATGGGCACGGGTTGGTATTCTTCCATGGGGATCTTTTGGGCATTTGGGATGGGACAATGCACCATTTAGCAGATTTGTTTGGCACCCCTGGACATACCTGTGAAAGTAGAACCCCGTCATTATGACAGATGACTCAAAATACTCTCACATTTCTATTTCCTCCATCATATCCCGTTGGGTGAAGAGTCCATCCTCCAACAGTTATCTTGAGACTTGATCCAGTGGAGAAATTCACTGCCCTCTGGAGTCAAAAGGTTGCTGGTCGAAAAGTACCTTAGTCTTTAGAATGATTCTGCAGTCCAAAACTGCAGTTCTTGTTAAAAGTCAAACCAGGATTCAACCTGTGGTTCCCTTGAATTTCCTATAAAGGAACTCATAATACATATTGTTGTCATTGCATTTAATTCCCATTGTGTTTTGCAGACATTTATGGTGTTGAACAAGAAGAGAACCATCTACCGCTTCAGTGCCAAGCGTGCCTTGTTCATTTTGGGACCTTTCAATCCACTCAGAAGTTTAGCCATTAGAATCCTGGTCAATTCATATCCTTTTGCTACATCCAGGTCACATGAAAGGTGCACAAGTCCCAGGGTATATACATGTCCATGGAGTGGAAGCCAACACTCATCTGTTTAGCAAGTACTGGCTGAGTGCTACTGTGGAAGCACTGGTGGGCACTGTCCTGGGGGCTGGGTGTCAACAGGTGTGGCCCCTGCCACCTGTTATGGGATCCTTGGCTTCAGAAGGAGGTGGAATAAATGGCAGGTAGTTTACAAGAGAAAGAGATCAGCAGTTTGGGAGTGGCCATGTAGAGAAGAGCTGCCCCAGATATACCCAAGGACAGCTTCTCAGAGGAAGGAGCATTAAATCGATGCCCACACACCTTATTGGCTCGACAAATGCATCGTGTTAGACCTACACAGTGTTTAAACATTCTGCAAACATTTGGTAACACAAAAAAGTCAGATTTCCAGCTTCTCTTGCAAAATGGAATCTCTGGCACGTCTAGGCTACATTACTACCTGGAAAAAAAAAATCGATATCATGACAAACCATCGCCTCTTTTAGAGGGGCATGCAAGCTCTGTTTCACCACATCTGTACCCCTCCAATGGCCCAGCATGAGCTTGCTTTGCAAATATGATGCTCCAGCCTCCTAAGACAGAGTTTGCAACCTTGGTTTTAAAGGCTAAAGACAGGCTTTATTAAGCATTTCTGATGTGTGCAGGGGATAGGGGAGACACTAGACCATTTTAAACAAAGGGAAGTGAAAACAGAACATGGTTTACTGAACATGGTAAAATATTGAGGAGAATGGTAATGAAGTTAAGTTGGTTTCCCTAGAAACAGGGCCTGTGACGGGGACTCTCATTTAAGTGATTTAGTAGAGGAGTGCTCTCTAAAGAAGGAGAAAGGAAAGCAAGATGGGGCAAAAGACTGTGATCTCAGCTATGTCTGCTTAAGCCCGATCCCAGAAGGAGCTCTGGGACTTGGATGGCACCAGACTTACATGGTGTTGTCCAACTTTGAAGCGAAGGGCCAGATTTTTGTAAGTCTGTGTCAGCCAGACCTGCAGAAGAGAGTGCGTAGCTCTCCAGGGCTTGTAGCTCTTGGTTTGGCAGGGGACAGTTCTGCAGAGGGGACAGGCATGAGTTGTTCTCAGCTGAGTCTTACAATTAGAGGGTGGATGCTCTTACAGAAAAGACTGCCAGGAGGTCCCCCCCACAACAACAACCTCCACCTCAGTAACTAACAGCAAGTGTTATCCCACAAGTGTATCTGCCTTAATGGGCGCTGGTCACATTGTTCAGCATGTTCATCATCTGCACAGTCATCGTCAACTGTGGGCTAATGGCTTCGGTTGGCTTTAAGGAAAACAATTGCACCGACATTAAGGAAAACAATAGCATCGGCATTAAGGAAAACAATAGCACCGGCATTAAGGAAAACAGTACCGAGCCAGACTTTACTGAGTGAGTACTGAGTACGGGCACTACGAGTGAGTACTCGTTCACCTGTCCTAAGTTGCAAAACAGATGCCTGAAGAATCTATTCAAGTTGAGAGAAAGAACAAGTCCCCAATAGTCCCAATTCCCCAATGTAAATGCTGGCAGAATCAGACTTATTTTTTTTTTTTAATACTGGGAATTGAACCCAGAGGCACTTAAGTGTGTGTGAAGCACTGACCCACATCCCCAGCCTTTTTAAAAAAATATTTTATTTAGAGACAGGGTCTCACTGAGTTGCTTAGGGCCTCACTATGTTGCTGAGGCTGAATTTGAACTTGAGATCCTACTGCCTCGGCCTCCTGAGCTTCTGGGATTACGGGTGTGTGCCCCTGCGCCTGATTGGAGTCAGACTTATTTTTGTACTTTAAAAAAAAAACAATTGTCTTTAAAGGAGTTTTAAAATTACATTTGTAATAAACAGAATATGCACAATTTGTGTGTACATCTTAAGTAGTGTACTTTGTGCTTACCTGAGTTTTATAGGAATCCACTGTAATGGCTAACTTTTGTCAGAAAATAAATCATGATTTACTTAACCTTTCTGGTATTTAAGTGGCATTGTCACTTCAGGAAGCTATTTTAAAATGACCATTTTTTTTTTCAGAACAGATTCTTAGAAATTAGTTTCCAAGGGCAAAATAAACATTTTAATGCTTCTAAATAGACAAAATATTTTCCAAAAAGTTCTTGTTTATTTACCATCATCAATATATTCTAATAACCAATCATATCACATTCTGCCTGCTTTCAGTTTTCTTCTTCAACTTATATAATTAAAATATTTATATTTCTTTACTTTCCTTATGTGCAAGACTTTCTGATGTTTTAGTTTCCCATTTTTGTCCATGTATTCTGTTCAGTTTGAGTGAATTCATTGTCATGTCATGCTAGGAAGAAATGGGCATTTTTTTTTGTCATTTTAATTGACTTTTCAGACAAGTTGTTTTTCAACTTAGAAATTTCTAAATTTGGTGAGTATTTTCTTACATGTTGCATGAGTTTTTTTTTTTAATTTATTTTAGTTTTCCTTTCCCCCCTTTTCCTTCCTAATCTCTGGTGACCACCATTCTATTCCATTCTTTGAGATGACCTATTTAGTTAGTTTCCACGTACAAGTGAGAACGTGTGTTATAAGTCTTTCTGGCTTATTTTGCTTGACACAGTGACTTTCAGTTCTATGTTATTGCCTCAAATGACAGGATTTCATTCTTTTTTTTTATGGCCCAGTAATACTCTACTGTGTATATATATACCATACTTTTTTTTTCATTCATCAACTGATGGCCATCTAAGTTGATTCAATATTTTAGCTACTATGAATAATGCAGCAGTAAATGTAGAAATACAAGTATCTTTTTGGTATATTGATTTCATCTCCTTTGCATATATACTCAGTAGTGGAATTGCTGAATCGAATGGTAGTTCTATTTTTAGTTTTTTGAGGAATCTCTATACTTTTCTGCATGAGGGCTGTACTAATTCTTATTTCCATCAACAGTATGTAAGAGTTACTCTTTCTCCATATTTTTAATAGCATTTGTTATTTTTTGTCTTTTTGATGATAGGCATTCTAACTTGGGTGAGATAACAACACCTCATTGTGGCTTTGAATTGCATTTTCCTGATGAAGTGTATGTTGAGCATCTTTTCATATACTTTTTGGCCATTTGCATGTCTTCTTTTGAGAAATGTCTACATAGATAATGAGCCTACTCTTAATCAGATTATTATTATTATTTTTCTATTGAGTTCTTTGAGTTTCTTACTATTCTGGATTTTAAATTCCTTGTCCAGTGGATAGTTTGCAAGTACTTTCTCCCATTCTTCAGGTAATCTCTTAACCTCTTAACTCTGTTGGTTATTTCCTTTGTCTCATTGTCATCAATTTCCAATTTAATTCAGTTGTAGTCAGAGAAAATGTACGTAGAATTTCAGTCTTTGGAGATCAAGAGAAACTGTTTTATTGTCTGTCTTGGGAATGTTTCAGGTGCACTTGAGAAGAAGGCTGAAGATCTTTGGTGTGGTGTTCCATAAGTGGTCAGTTAAGGTGGTTAATAGGGCCATGTAGATCTTTCATACCTTTACTGATTTTCCTACTCAGAGTTTTTATAAATTGTGAGAAAGAGGCTTGAAATTTCCATCTGTGGTCGTGGATTTGTCGATTATTCCTTTCTTTTTGTCTAATTTTGCTTTGTGCATCTTGAAGCACTATTTCAGACACACATACATTTAAGATTATTTTATTTTTCTGATGTATGCATTTTTTTAATATTATGAAATGGGTTCTTTCTAACAATACTCATTTTAATGTTTATTATTAGTATAGCTCTTCCATTTTCTTATGTTGTTTACGAGGTATATCTTTTTCCATCTTTTTACTTTTAACCTTTTTGAATCAGAATTTATAGCATCTCTTATACAGAGCACTTATATTGTAGGTACTTTTGTGGTCTATTTATCTTTTGATGGAATATTTAGTCCATTTACATTTAATATAGTTGTGATTATACTTAAACTTAAGTCCATTAAAAAAAATTTTTTTTTAGATGTTGCTGGACCTTTATTTAATTAAATATCTTTAGGTGGTGCTGAGAATTGAACCTGGTGCCTCACACATGCTAGGCAAGCACTCTACCACTGATCCACTAGTCCAGCCCAAGGTCCATTTTTAATTGGTTTTTCTATTTATCTCATTTTTTTTGCTCCTTTGCTATACTATTTTTCTTTCATTACTGTCTCCTTCAATATCAATGTTATATTTTAATTTTATATCACAATATACTGATAGTTAATATTGAATTGCTTCAGGTAAACACAGGAAACTTGCCACAGTATAATTTCACATCTGTTTATTATTTGTCATTTATTTAAAGTAATATACAGAACAATACCAACAATACAATCTATAGCTTTTGCTTTAAGTAGGTACATGTCTTTTTTAAAGTCATACCTGCATGTAGACATAAATTATCTTCTGGTATCATTTCTCTTCAGCCTGAATAACTTCCTTTAGTAGCTATGTTTTCAACGTTTTATTGATGCAACACAATTGTACACAGTAATTGGATTCATCATTCCACATTCCTATATGCACATAATTGTTCAATCTCATTTCCCAGTACCTTTCCTTTCCCTCTTCTATTCCCTCCCTCTATCTACTTGCTTTATTCTACTGATTTCTCTTCTACTATTATTATTATTTTACTTAGTGCATTATAATTATATATGTAAGTGGGATTCATTGTGGTGTATCCACATGTGGACATAGCATAATTTGGTAGATTTCATTCCCCAGTACTTCCCTTTGCTCTTTTCTCTTTCCCTTCTCTTGATCTCCTATATTCCATTGGTTTCCCTTCTATTTTTTGTGAGATCCCCTTTTAATTCCTTTCTTTCCCTCCCCCCCTTTCTCACTCTCCTGCATATGAGAGAAAATATTTGACTCTTGACATTTAAATCTGGCATTTAAATCTGACATTTAAATTTATTTCACTTAACATGATGTTCTCCAGTTCCATCCACTTACCAGCAAATGATGCAATTTAATTCTCCTTTAATCGTTTTTGTGGTTCAGTTCTAGTACATTCTCTAAGTTTATATCTATCTGAAAATGTTTATATTTTGTATTCTTTTCTTTGAGAAGTAATTTCATTGACTATAGAATTCTTGCTTGATAATTTTTCTTCTAGCAATTTAAGGATGTTTTATCACTGCTTTCTGGGCTCTGTTTAGCTCCCTCTTGCTTCCAGGATTTTCTCCCTAAATTTCCATCTTCCGTAACAGCTCTGAAACCCATCCTCTGCCACCTTATATCCTAGGGCTACAGCCATTTGTCCATGCTGAGAAGGGAGCAGGAGAGTCGAAAAATACTTTACAACCAAAATAGTCACACATTTTCATAATTCTTAGGCAATGCAGTTAACTTCCTTTAAAAGGGATGTTTCCATGGGACGGGGGTTTAGCTTAGTGGTGAGTGCTTGCCTAGCATGTGTGAAGACCTGGATTCTATCTCCAGTACCACATGATAAATAAATAGGCAAATAAATAAATTCAATGGATTTTCTCTTTAGTTTCTACCTCTCCCTGCCCCCAGTACTGAGGACAGAACCCAGGCGTATATTTAATTTTGAGACAGGGTCTTACTAAGTGGCTGAGATTAGCTTCAACCTTGTGATTCTCCTGCCTCCGCCTCCTGAGTTGCTGGAATTATAAGCATGGGCTACTACACCTGGACTTTTGTTATTTTTTGAGGACTTTCAAATAATGGTCCTGATATATTTCATCTAGTTTAATACTCATTATTTGTGGAAAGGTTTTCCAAACCTCCTCACACCTCCACCACCATAAGCAGGAGTCAATTATCTCTTAATTTTTTTCCACGTAGTAAAATTCAACAAAATTTTCTCTTATGTTTACGGATTTTGACTTAGATTTTCTCTAGCTTTCAGTTATAAAGAATCCTCCCATATTTTCTTAAGGTGCATTTTAAAAAATTGATGATCTCAAATTGTACAGACTGGTGGGTTTCACTGTGGCATATTCACATGTATAAAAAGACATAATTTGATCCATTTCATTCCCCAATACCCTCCCTCCTCTCTCACCTCCCTTCCCCTCAACCCCTCCTTTTACCCTAATGGTCACCCTTCTACTTTCATGGCGTCCCTTTTTCCCCCCTCTAGTTTCCACAAATGAGGGAAAACATATAGTACTATTTTCTCTGAATCTAGCTTATTGTGCTCAAAATTATAGTCTCCAGTTCCATCCATTTTTCCTGCAAATGACATAATTTTGTTCTTATTTATGGATGAATAAAACTCTATTGTGTGATTAGAATACATTTTCTGTATACATTCATCTATTATTGTGGACTCCTAGGTTGGTTCTATAGTTTATCTCTTGTAAATTGTGCTGTGATACTACATGCGTATGCCAGTATCTCTAAAGTATTCTGAGTTTACTGAGTTTAATTCTTTTGGGTAAATACCAAGGAGTGGGGCAGCTGGATTATGTGGTAGTTCTATTTTTAGCTTTCTGAGGAAGCTCCACTCTGATTTCCACAGTGGCTGTACTAATTGAAATCCCCATTACCTGTGTATGAGTTCCTTTTCCCCTGCATCTTCACCAGCATTTATCATTATTGGTATTCTTGATGATTGCCATTCTAACAGGAGTGGGATGGAATCTCTGTGTAGTTTTGCTTTGCATTTCCCTTATGGCTGAAGATGCTGAACACTTTGTTTTCATATAATTGTTGGCCATTTGTGTTGATTCTTTTGAGAAGTGTCTGGTCAGTTCATTTGCCTGTTTATTGATTGAATTCTTCAATTATTTAATGTGGAGTTTTTTGAGTTCTTTATATGTTCTGGATATTAATCCTCTGTTGGGAGAGTAACTGGCAAAGATTTCATCCTTGTTTCTGTCAGTTGTCTTTTTTACTCTGCTAATTGTTTCCTTTGCTGTGCAGAAGCTTTTTAATTTGATGCCATTCCATTTATGGATTCTTTCTCTTCTTTCCTGCACTCAGTAGAAATATTTGCCTTCATATATATGTTGAAGTGTTTCCCCTATTTTTTTCTTCTAATGGTTGTAAAGTTTTAGGTTTTTTTTTTTGAGTGTAGGCACAATGGATTGAACCCAGGGATGCTTTACCACTGAGCCACATCCACAGCCCTTTTTATTTTTTATTTTGAGATAGCCTTTACAAAGGTGCTGAGGCTGGGCTTGAATTTACTGTTCCTCCTTCAGCCTCCCAGTCTCTGATTACAGGTGTACACCACTACACCTGACAAGTTTCAGGTCTTATAGTGATGTCTTTGATCCACTTTGAGTTGACTTTTGTACAGGGTGAGAGATAGGGATCTAGTTTCATTCTTCTACATATGGATATCCAGTTTTCTCAATACCAATTGCTAATAGATTCAGTGCCATCCCCATCAGAATATGAGTGACATTCTTCACAGAATTAGAAAAACAAAATCTTAAAATTAATGTGGAAGAATAAAAGAACAAGAATAACCAAAGAAATTTTGAGGGGGGGAAAAAGCAATGTTGAAAGCGTCACAATATCTGATTTCAAATTATGCTAGAGCCATAGTAACAAAACAGCATAGTACCAGCATAAAAACAGACAGGTAGACCAATGGAACAGAATAGAAAAGGCAGAGACAAACTCACATGCCTACAATCTTCTTATTCTTGACA
This sequence comes from Ictidomys tridecemlineatus, assembly GCF_052094955.1. NCBI lineage: Eukaryota > Metazoa > Chordata > Mammalia > Rodentia > Sciuridae > Ictidomys > Ictidomys tridecemlineatus. The sequence continues at coordinate 23,474,497 of NC_135478.1, forward strand.
AAGTTGCCAAAAACATGCATTAGAGAAAAGATAGCCTTTTACAGTGTTTTTATAATTTCTTTTTAAAAAGAAACTTACATATCTGACTAATTTAGAATTTATCCAAGTATAAAATGTGATAAACTGATCTGAAGCCATATTTCATCCCAGATGCCTATCCATTTACTAGTCTGCCTTTTATCTTCTAATTTGAGACATTAATTCTGCATTCATATTGCTTCTCTGCATTGGTCTGCATTTTCTTTTCTTTTTTGCAGTACTGGGAATTGAACCCATGGATGCTCTACCACTGAGATACATCTACATGAGCCATGACAGCCTTTTTAAAAACTTTTCATTTTGAGTCAGGGTCTCTGTAAATTGCCCAGGCTGTCTTCAAACTTGTGATCCTCCTGTTTCAGCTTCCTAAGTAGCTGATGTTATGGCAGGCACCACCATATCTGGCTTGGTGTACATTTTCATATTTCCAGACCACACTTTTTAACTATTAAGGTTGCCTGATGTTGTAATGTCTGGTAGCACTAGAAATCACTCTCATTGTTCCTCCTTTGAGGATTTTTATTGTTCCTGTTGGTTTATTTTTCTACTTAAATTATATAGTCAACTTGATTAGTTTTATTGTAATGGTGTTAAAATTTGTAAATTAACCTAGCAGAAACTGATGCCTTTATGAGGTTTCAACTCACTGAGAAGATGCCTTTTCATTGAGTAAAATCTTCATTTGTGTCTTTTAGACTTGCTTTAAGGTTTTCTTTACACAGAGGTTCCAAATTTCTTGTTAAATGTTATGTTTGTGAATTTTACATTTTTTTGTCATAATTTTAAGTATGATCTTTATCCCCTATTATATCTTGTAACTAGTTGCTATCATTTTATAAAACTATCATTTATTAAAAAAATTATACACACACATTCTAATTCTTGGGTTATCTTTGATAAAATGTTTATCATTTTAAAAAATGTTTCCATTACTGCCCTATAGTCATATACAGTAGTGAGGTTCATTTGACATAATCATACATGCATGGAATATATTTCACTTCATTGAAGTCCCCAGTACTTCCTCTTTCCCTTTTCTATTCCCTCCCCCTCTTCCCTTTCTTCTGCTCTACTGGTCTTATTTCTATTTATTTATTCTTTTTAAAATTGGTGCTTTATAAATATACATAAAGGTGGAATTCACTGTGGTATATTAATATATGTACACTGCCTAATTTGGTCAATTTCATTCCGCAGTTTCTCCCTTTTCCTGTCCCTCTTTCATCCCTCTCAATTACCTTCCTCTACCCTATTGATTTTCCTTCTCTTTTCATGGGAATCTTTTCCTTTCCTCCCTTATTTCTCAGCTTCTGCATAGGAGAGAAAACATTTGACCCTTGACTTTCTGAATCTGGCTTACTTCACTTAGCATGATGTTACCCAGTTCTATCCATTCACAAACAAATGACATATTTTTATTTTTTTTATTATATATATTATATTTTTATTATATATTATATATTATTTATATATTATATTTTTATTCTTTTTTCTTATATATATATTTTTTCATATATATATATGTATGTGTATATATATATATATATATATATATATATATATATATAATCACATTTTCTTAATTCATTCATCTATTGACAGGCACCTGGACTGGTTCCATAACTTGGCTATTGTGAATTGTGCTGCTATAAACATTGATGTGCCTATATCACTTAAGTATGCTGCTTTTAGTTCTTTTGGATAAATATCCAGGAGTGGAATAGCTGGGTCATATGGTGGTTCTGTTCTTAGTCTTTTGAAAAAATCTTCATACTGCTTTCCAAAGTGGTTCTACTAATTTGTAGTTCCCCCAACAGTGTACAAGTGTACATTTTTCCCTAACATCCTCACCAGCATTTTTTAAATTATTTGTGCTCTTAATTATTGTCGTTCTAACTGGAGTAAGATAAAATCTTAATGTAGGTTTGATTTTCATTTTCCTGATTGTATTTGTAAAGCACCAATAGAGAAGAAAATATAACAGCTAAAATTTGTTAAAAATCAAACAAGTCTAATCAAGGAAAAGGCAAAAGCACAAAAATTAATATCAATGGGAGCTATCAAAATAACCCTACAGATGCTAAAAATATATAAAGGTAATATTACAATTGTATGCCAACATATGTGATAGCGTACATGACATGGTCTATATTAGAGAAGGATCTGTGTGCTGCTGAGAAGAAAGTGTATTGATGGATGAAATGTTCTACATGTCTGGTAAGTCTAAATTATCAATTTTATTTTTTCCTTCTATAGCTTCTTTTTTCCCTCTATTTAAAAAATTTGTTCTAATTAGTTATACATGACAGTAGTTTTTGTTTGGAGGCTCTATCCAGTGGTGACAGAGGCATGTTAAAGTTTATTGCTCTATTTGATTCTTGAAGTTGAGAAGGGTCTGTTTGATGTATGTGGATGCTCTACTGTTTGGGGCACAAATATTTATGATTGTTATGTCTTGTTGATGTATAATTCCCCCAAAGCAGTATGAAATGGCCTTCTTTGTCCTTTTTGATTAACTTTGGCTTAAAGTCCACTTTATCTGACATGAGGATAGAAATCCCTGTTTGTTTATGCAATCCATGTGAATGATATGTTTTTTTCTCCCATCTTTTCCCCTTTAGTCTGTGGATATTTTTGCCTATGAAGTGAGTCTCTTGGAGACAGCATATTGTTTGGTCTCTCTTTTTTTTAAATACAATCTGCCAGTCTGTGTCTTTTGATTGATGAGTTTAGGCCATTAATGCTTGAGATTATTATTGAGATATGATTTGTATTCCCATTCATTTGGGAATTTATTTTTAGTTTTTAATGTGAGTTAGTTTGTCTTTTGATTGACTATCCCCTTAGTGTAGTTTCTTCCTTCACTATTAACCCCCCTTTTTTCATTTCATCTTTATAAAATATTTTATTGAGAATATCCTGAAGTGCAGGGTTTCAGGTTGCAAATTCTTTTAATATTTGCCTATGTCTATGTTCTTCTAAAACTAGCTCTTAAGTTTGATTTTAAAACACAATTTACCTTTTCTTCTACCCTCTTTGGTTTTCTTCAGGTTTGCCAGAGAATGTCCTTGATTTCTATGTGCTCCATGCCCAGACACACCTCGGGCCTCCTAAAAATACCAGTTACTTTAATTCCCTTATCCCTCTACCATGCTCATGAAGGGATTGCTCTGTCTGGGAATTACAGCCTGGCCACTGCAGTGGCTGTGCATGCTGGGGATTTCTTCTTTATTTTATTATATCCAACCTCCTGAGACCCTGATATGCTTTGAATGTCCAGTTTTAAATTCCAGTAACGTCCTCCTGCTTTTTTTGTTTGTTTGTTTTGTTGTTGTTGTTCACCCACTTTGCTGAGAAGCTGCCTTTCTGTTTTCTTGGTTTCACTCCATGGTGCATCCAGGAAAGTGGCCTCCTTTATTCCGCCATCTTGAAAATCTCCCTGAAGTTTTCTTTCCTTGATGTGGCTTTGTCTGGTGTGGATGTCAGGGTGATATTGGCTTCAAAGAATGCATTTTGGAGGTTTCCTTCCTTTCTACTTCATGGAATAATTTGAGGAAGATTGGCATTAGTTCTTTTTTTAATGATCTGGTGGAACTCAGCTGAGAATCTATAGGGTCCTCGGGCTTTTCTTTGTTGGAATATTTTTAATTGCTACTTTGATCTCATTGTTTGATATTGGTTTGTTCAGGTTTTTCTATATCCTCAGGGTTCCATTTAGGTAGATTAAATGTGTCTAAATATTTGTCAGTGTCTTCTAGATTTTCCAGTTTATCAGAGTTTATATTTTCAAAATTGTTTCCAGTGATCCTCTGGATTTCAGAAGTGTCTGTGGTAATATCTCATTTTTCATCTTTAATTTTATTGATTTGGGTCTTCTTTATCTTTTGGTTAGTTTGGTTAAGGGCTTATCTACCTTATTTATAAATCTCTTCAAAGAACCAATTCTTTGTTGCATTGATCCCTTATATTTTTCTATTAAGCTATATATTTTCAATTTCAGCTCTGATCTTAATTGTTTCCTGTCTTCAACTGATTTTGTGATTAGTTTGTTCTTCCCTTTTTTTAGGTCCTTGATGTGTAACTTTAGATTGCTTATTTTGGGATCTTTCTGGTTTTCTGTTTTAATGTAGGTGCTCAATGCTGCAAATTTTCCTCTTAGAATTACCTTTATACTGTCCCAGAAACTCTGTTAGGTTGTTTCTCTGTCCTCTTTGTTGTCGTATTTGCTTGCTTGCTTGCTCTCTCTCTCTCTCTCTCTCTCTCTCTCTCTCTCTCTCGTTATGATTTGGACGACTTCCCATATTTTCTGTGTTTTGGAATACTTTCTAAAGCATGGCAACGAGCCATTCTGAAGTGTGGAGAGACGGAGAATTATTCAGTAAAATAACTTGTGTTTTCAAATCTTTTTCTGGGAGTGAGATAGGATATAAGGAATTAGAATGGGAAGGGATTAGTTTATTAATAGCTTTTTCATTTTTCTTAGGTAATTGGGCTTTATTTAACTTTATAATTCTTCCGAATATTTTGCTATATCCCTTTTCTCATCTATCATTATGTTCATGGGCATTCTTTTTTTGTGTGTGATTCAGTTTCCCAGGGATTTGCCAGTTGTTTGTATTCTTCTAAAACTGGCTCTTAAACTTGATTTTACAGCACAATTTATCTTTTCTTCCACCTTCTTTGGTTTTCTTCATCATACATTCATTAGGATTTAATGTTTTCTAAAATATGACTTTGAATGTTTAATTCATGCATTTTTCTTCTGTTTGCAAATAATGAAAATATTTGCAGGAATCACGCTTTTTTTTTGGTAAAACTTTGTCTCATAGAGTTTAATGTGTGGCATTTTAATTTTTAATACCTTCTAAATGTCTTTTGTATTTTTTTGTTTTTCCTTGTTTTTTGGCTCAGTTCCTTGCAGATGCCTTTTCGGGGATGTTGATAGTCATACTTTTGAAGTTGTACTTTGCAAATTTTAAGTATTGCACCACTTCCCTCACATTAGTTACCCTTATCTATCAGATCCTCCAGTAATCAGAGACCCACTCAGGTGTAGGCATATGTAAGAAGCATCTTGTGAATGGAATGCTCATCTAACATTTACAAGATTATCAAGGCCATGACTCATTTACTGTCTCAGGCTCAAGGGACTTGGTTTTGTACACAGGTACAAAAGCATCCATGTTAGAGGTATGACATGGGATCTGTCTGGCTCCTGTTAATGCCTCATGCAGGACTGGAACTGAGGACTCCCAGACCTTGGAGGCACTAGTGAGAAGATGCACTATCCTCAGGAAAGGGCTTATGTGAGCGAGGTTGGGTGCTCCTGGGAAAGATGAGTTGATCACTGGAGACTTTCCCACCAGAATCTGGGTGATGCTTATTCTCACTTACATGTTTAAAGAGTGCTTTTATTATCAGATGGTTCCACAGGTTTATAATGAGAATTTGGGAAGGCAATGTCCAGTCATTTTCACACTATCATTTTTCTGGGCTGCATCTGGTCTCCTTTATATAATTCTAGTGGTTTCTGGGGCATGAGTGAGAGGTCAGGCTTTGACTTCTAGGTGTGATCTAGTCTCTTGGTCTCCAGGGAATTCTACTCCCACTTGCATGGGTCTTCTATGGATCCCTCTCTGCTGCTGAGTGGGACTTGGAATCTGGTTAAAGGTCAATCAGATTAGGGACTGTGCCTTGGGAAGCTCATGGATTTCCTGGGAATAGAGACCATCCTGTCAGCATCCCTGGGGAACATGGTCAGATTTGCGGTCATGCTAGGAACTGATTGAGAGTGTGGATGCTGCAACTGGCTGCTTACTGCAGCTTCCCTGGAAGCTGTGGTGGTGAGCGGAGCAGGACCTGCAGAGGAGACAGCGCTCCCACAGCAGTGGTTTGCCCTGCCCAGCACTTGTGGTGAGGTGCAATGAGCTCTCTTTACGGGAAGCAGTGGTCCAACTGGAAGCTAATTTGCTCTAAGGTTGTTTTCACCACTGAGAGACCCATAAGGCAGAGAGAGGAAAGAGCCCTTGTCTATCTGTGGGGAAGCAGCAAGGCAGGGCCAGGGGTGAGCATATAGCTGCCACTTTCCCTAGCAGCACTGGGTCAGGCAGTGACTGCCTGAAAGTGGGCGTGGGAGGAGGCCATCAAAAATATCCTCAGATAAAGAGGCCTGCAGCATCTTGCTGGTGGGCATGCCTCTACTCTGTGTTGGATGTCATCTTGGTCTTCCTGGTATCAGTTAGAAAGGAGATCAGTGGAGTACAGGACATGGGAGAATAATGGTCAGGTAAAAGTGGCAGCTTAGGGCTGCTGTCTCATTTGCTTTAGATCTAGATGAGGACTTGCAAAATCCCACAAATCTGCAATTATAACCTTTTTTTTCTCCCAAAACTATCTATACCTTTGTAAATCACACTTGAAGTTAAAAGCTATTTCAGGGCAGACATTATTTAATCTGATGTGTTAATTTGTCACCAAAAGATGAGCAGCTCAGAGAAGGCTGAAACAGAGGAGAACTCTTGCCTGTGGCAGCCTCATGACCATTTCTGCTTTTATATTTGGCCGCTTTGGGTTTTTCAGGTTCCTTTAGCTTGGAGGACAATTCATAGCTAGATATTCTGCCAGGAAAGGTCCACTTCTTTTACTCTGAACCAACAGGCTGTTTGATTGAATTGATTGCTTCAGTTCCCATAGTGTGTGTGTGTGTGTGAGTGTGTAGACTCAGCATTTTTGACAGTTTGAGATTATAATAACAGAGAGCTGGGTGTGATGGCACATGCCTATAATCCCAGCAAGGCCCTAAGCAACTTAGCAAGACCCTGTTTATAAATAAAATATAAAAAAGAGTTGGGGATGTGGCTCAGTGGTTAAGCATCCTTGGGTTTAATCCCTTGCACTGGAAAAGAAAATAAAAGGAAAGAGGTGTGTGTGGGGGGGCTCTTTTGGGAGGTAGCGGAAGAAAGTTAGAGAGTAAAACATGATGTAGGAATTAGCAAAGAAAATGAAAGACTCAGTATTTTTTTTAAAATTGTGGTAAAACATCTACAATATAAAACGTACCACATTAGCCATTTTAAGTGTGCATTTAAATGGAATTAAGTATATTCATCTTACTGCACAACATTACTAGCATCCATCTCCAGAATTCTTTTCTTAGAACTGAAACTCTATTCCCATGAAACATCAATTCCCCATTCCACCCTTCCTCCAGCCCCTGGCAACCACTATAGGGGCCTCATATAAGTGAATTATACAGTATTTGTCCTTTTGTGACTGGCTTATTTGGACTTAACATAATGACTCAAGTTTCATCTACGTTGTAGGTAAGTGACAGAATTTTCTTCCTCTTTAAGTTTGATGAATATTCCATCACATGTATGTCCCACAGTTTGTTCGTTCATTCATCAAGAAGGATCTTTGGGTGCTTCCACCTCTGGGATGTTGATGTTGCTATGAATGTGAGCATGCAGCTATTTCTTTGAGACCTTGATTTCAATTCTTTTGTATCTACCCAGAAAAGAGATTGCAGATTTTATTACAGGCCCATTTTTAATTTTTTAAGGAACTTCTATACTGTTTTAAAATCCCATCAACAGTGCCTCAGGGTTCTGATTTCTCCACATCCTTACCAAAACTTGTTAGTTTTAAAATTGTTTTTAATAGTGCCATCCTAATGAGTGTGAGGTAATATTTGCTATGGCTTTTAAAAAATTAACTAATTAGTTAATTTTAATTAGGTACATATGACAGCAAAATGCGTTTTTATTCGTTGTATGCAATTGCAGCACAACTTTTCATTTCTCTGGTTGTAAACGATGTAGCATCACATCCTATTTGCAGTCTTACATGTACCTAGGGTAATGATGTCCATCTCATTCCACCATCTTTCCTGTCCCCATATACCCTCCCCCACTTTGCCCAATCAAAATTCCTCCATTTTTATCATGCCTCCCTCCTCCCTGTTTTGCATCAACATCTACTTATCAGAGAGAACCAAAGCCCAAGTATTCTCTCTGATAAGTGGATGCTGATCGCTATGGTTTTGATTTGCATTTTCTAATAATTAGTGGTGTTAAGCATCTCTTCATATATTTGTTGGATGTTTGTATATCATCTTTGGAGAAACATCTGTTTCCTTTGTCCATTTTTAACTGGGTTATTTAATTTGTTGGCTGTTGAGCTATAGGCTATATTCTGGATATTAACCCATGATCAGATATATTATTTACAAGTATTTTCTTCCATGAACTTTTATCAGGTCTTACACTTAGGTTTTTAATCCATATCAAGTTAATTTTTGTATAGAGGGTAAGATAAGGGTCTAACTTAATTCTTTTGCTATGGATGTTAAGTCTTCCCAACACCATTTGTTGAAAGATGGTATTTTTTTCCAGTAAGGAGTATTGGCACTCTATTGAAAATCATTTGAACATAGATATTAAGGGTTTTTTGTCTGAACTCTGTATTCTATTCCATTGGTCTCTATGTCTGTCTTTATGTCAATACCACACCATTTGGATTACTGTAACTTTGCAATAAATTTTAACAAAAGCAAGTTGGAGACTTATAACTTTGTTTGGCTTTTTGGAGGTTATTTTGGCTATTCAGGGCCCTTGAAATTCCATATGAATTTTAGAATTGATTTTTATATTTCTGCAAAAAAAATTGTCATTGGCTTTTTGGTAAGGATTGCATTGAATCTGTAGCTCATTTTGGATAGTACAACATTTTAACAATATGAAATCTTCCAATCCATGAGTACAGAATGTGGGAAGACCCAATTTTTTGCCTGGTCATATGCTCTCTTCATTGTTCCCTCACAGTTGTCCCCTTCTGTATGCCAGAGTGACAGCTCTAGAATGGCAATGACAAACTATAACCTCCAGATCTAGGGCCCATGTTGGCTGACACTATCCTCAAGAAGATAGCCATTGAGCCAGACACTGAAGAGTAGCCAGACATTGAAAACCTAAATACTAAATACTAGAATTCTAAAAACTAGAATTTGCTTGAAGAGCTTGGCTTTCTGAACTCTGATTTGTTATAGACCCAAATATTAAACATCACATTAAAATGAAATAAAATACCAAGGCCAGATAAGACAGATGGACTCCTTGCTTTTCCCATCACTTATCATGCTCCCCCGTGTGCTGGATGACTTGTTTTATAGATACATCTTCACTGCGATTTATATTTTGGAAGCCGTGATAAAAATATTGGCAAGAGGTTTTATCCTGGATGAGTTCTCTTTCCTTCGAGATCCGTGGAACTGGCTGGACTCCATTGTCATTGGAACAGCGTAAGATGTTTCAAATTTTTATTGGAGACTTGGGGTGGGAAAGAAGTCCCTCTGCTTCTCTCCAGGCTCTGTGTGGATCCATGTGAGTGACTAAGGTGGCTTGATAATGCTTAGAGCTCTGAGTGTAGTGGTGATTGGCCCTGAACAGTGTGGTGCCCCCAGTTGGCTGGAGGCTGGAAGGCACAAACCCTATACCAATCCTCCTATTCTTCTCCATTCAGCCATTCATATACTCCCTCACATCAGCCTCTTATGGGCCAAGCCCTGGGCCAGATATGTGTTGATAACAATGAAAAAAAAAAGCATGATTCTCAACTTCATAAAGCTCACAGTCTAGAGAGGGAGATGACAAGTAGTGACCATTACAATCTGAGATAGGGGCTCTGCATCTATAGAACTATCAGAGAATATGGGAGGAAGGAAGGACTCTAAAATTTATCTCTGGCTACTGGGAGGTCACAAAGAGTTTCACCCATATTTACTTATAGAAGTTTAATTATTTATTTATTTTTGGTACTGGGAATTGAATCCAGGGGAGCTTAATCAGGGAGCCACTTTTTGATACACATATATTTTTAGAGACAGGGCCTCACTAAGTTACTTAGGACCTCACTAAGTTGCTGAGGCTGTCTTTGAACTTGTAATCTTCCTGCCTCAGCCTCCAAAGCCAATGGGATTACCGGTGTGTACCACCATGCCCAGCTACTTATAGAAGTTTCATAATTTTTGTTTTTATGTTTATTTCCTTGGTCCACTTGTGTTAATTTCTGTGCATGGCAGGAGGTGATGGTTGAAGTTCTTCCTGAAGGAGAGGATACTGATGTGGCACTAAATAATGAGATGGAGTCAGCAATATTAAAAAAAAAATTAAGAAAAGTAACATCTCATTGCTATTAACCTAACACAACAACTATTAACTTAACATTATGTATCTGTGCCAGGCATTGTGTTTAGTACTTTGCATTTATGTTCCTACTCATGGTTCCCAAAAGCCCTTAGAGGAAGGTGTGATTTTTTTCAGAGTTTTGTGTTTGAAGTTCAATATTGATGTATTCTTAGTCATTGAAAGTTGGTAAAACCCAACAGTTGAGTGTAGACTCTGAAGACAGATAGTCTGGGTTCACATCCAGGTTTGGCCAGGTAGGGACTGGGAGACCTTAACAAAGAACACTGGTGCCTGGAATTTAGCAATCAGTCAGTAAATGTGAAGATTTCTATTGTCCATGCATGTGGCCTCATCTGTGTCTGTGTGTAAAGATTAGCTAAAAAGAGGCTCCTGGGCAGGTTGTGGTCCACAGCAATGATCAGGGATGTTGCCAGGTTCTGTGATGATAGTGGTGCTGGGAGGTTAGGTTATGGATTTCCCATAGGTGGGTGCAAGCCCCAGGCTGTGCTTCCTCTGGCCTTGGTGGAGACAATCGGTGCAGCTGCCTGACTGAGCAAGCCCAGGCTAACCCTGTGTTCTGTCTTGCAGGATTGCATCTTATTTTCCATTTAAAAAAATCAATCTGTTGTCCCTGCGTACCTTCCGAGTGTTCAGAGCTTTGAAGGCAATTTCAGTAGTTTCAGGTAAGTCACTCTGACTTTCAACACGGGCTCATAGCTGGAGAGAGTGTTCTTTTATCTTTAAAAATTTCAAAACATCATCATGGAAACTAGAATCAAACAAACCTGGCTGGACACTTTTATTTGATTGTTTAATCAATAATTATCGACATAATTATATATCTGTCCAGACGCTATGCTAGAATGCTTAAGATCTACCGGTGAGAAAACAAAGCCCCCTGCCCTCATATAGTACATGGTCTAGAGTTGGGAGTGGGGAGACATACACGGGACCATAACCATAATAAGTAAATTTTGCAGCATGTCAGAACCTGCTATGTGCCATGGAAGGTAAAAAGGAAATTTAGACATCACAAGGGCTATGGGAAGTCACAAAGGTTAGGGGAAGCAGATTGTAACTTAGGAGTGGTCAGTGTCATTGAGACGGTGAGAGGTGAGCAAAAATTTGAAGGCGGAGAGGAGGAACATAAACGGATATATTGGAAAGAGGGTTTCCAAGATGGGAACTAGCCCGAGCAAAGATGGAGGAACTGTTGAGAGCCACAGCTGAAGGGGCCCCAGCAAACTTTCAGACTGCCGGCTGATGATTGGCTCACAGCGGCCCCAGCAACTTCTAGATGATTGGCTCCTCTGCAGTGATGCTCATTGGGCTGTTTCCCTGCCCTTTCAGACTACGAAGCTGCTCATTGGGGGACTTTTTTGGCTCCGCCCACGTGACCCAGCCAATCGGCCTCAAGAGCAGGAGGATTGTGGGAGGTGGAGAGGCTTGTGGTTGTGAGAGAGGCTTGTGGGAAGCCGGTGGTGGCAGATGGGCTCTGAGGGTTTTTCCTGAGGAGCTGTTTTGTTTGGTGTGTGTGGTTCCAAAAATAAAGTTAGTTTCTTTTTGACAAGTGGCTCCTGATTGTCCCCAGCCAGACTGCGGCAGAGGAACAGCAAGGTTGTGGGTGGGGCTGGAACAAGGTGAGTGAGGGGCCAGGTGGAGTTGGGAGTCAACAGAAGTGAAGGGGAGGCTCAGAGGCATGGGGAGGACTTGGGTCTGGCTCTGAAGAGATGGGAACTGTGGCGTAGAGAATAGAATGTAGGGAGCCACAGAGGCAGGAAACTAGGGAGAAGGCATGGTGGTTACCATGGAAATATGCTTCTCATCTCCTGCTGCAGGGAGCACAATTAACTAAAGTCCCAGCTGTCACCCCTCTGGAGTCACCACTGCATCCATGCTCATGCCAAGATCCGGCTTGCCCTGCTTGGCGGGGGTGCTAATTGTGGCCCACTCCTGAAGGATCTGGGATCCTGTCACGGCTCAGGGTGCCCCAGCCTCTGGCTGAGACTCATCAGCAGCACTGAGTTTCTTCCTATCCAATCCCACTTCTTTTCTCTTTTCTTAGATTTCAAGGGCTACATGGAGTCCAAAGGTTGTCCCTGCTGCTCCCTCTCTGTCCCCTTTTCACAGGCATTTCTCCTCAAGAAATCTCTTGCACACCTGATCCCAGAGCATCTGCTTCTCAGAACCCAAAGTGGCACAAGTGGCCATCTTTCAAGCAAGGGACAGTGATACTTCAGGTCAGGTGCTGGGCATAAAGTTGGTAGACAGTGTTCAGAGTCTATAAATTTGAGTGGAGAAGCCACAGGGAGTTCCTGACAGGTCGATTGTATGTGTGGTGTGGGCAAAAGAGAGGCGGGAAGGAGGATGCTAAAGTTTTGGCCTGAGTGGACACATGGAGCTGTCATTGACCGGGTTAGAGAAGACTGTAAGAGGAGTGGGTCTGGAGGGGAGAGGTTTCGGATGTGTTGTGATTGAGATGTTGGGAGACATCCAAGTGGAAGTCTCAAACAGGCAATTAGGTACATGAATCTGGAATTCCAGGGGACAGTCTGACTGGAGCTATATTTTGAGAATCTTGAGCCTATAGATGGTTTTAAAGCCATGAAATCTGCTGAGATCACTAAGGGATGGGCTCAGATGGAGACCAAGGCCTGAGCCCCAGGTTACCACAACTTTAAAAGGGAGGGAAAAGAGGAGGAACCGGCAAAGGAGATGAGCAGGAGACAGACGCTAATGAAGTGGGAGGGAAACCATAGATGGTCCTCTGGAAGCCAGGTGAGGAGGGTGCTCTGTGAATCAGGAGAGAGCCAGAGTTGGTTATGAATATAAATTTTGGTTTATTAAAAAATGAGGTTATTGTAGCACAGCCTTCTCCTCTTTCCCCTTTACTCTCCTGGCCCCGTCCTTTTCCCCAAACAAACAAAAAATTCATTTAAAACTCTTTCCTCTCTGGAATCCTCTTCCCCATCCTTCTTCCTTTTCCTTCTGTTCTCTCCTATCTGCAGCTTTGGCAATCTATGAAAACTATGGAAACCATCCAGTGTGCTAATGACACAGACGTAAACTCCACCATTTATCCCCAGTACCTAAACCCCAGGTAATTTGGATCCTTTAAAACCAGAGGCCGTGGTTATTTCTTGACTTCAGAAAAGCAACTGCATCATGTTAAAGAAACTGGCAGCCAGAGGACGCTTATGTAGAATTCATTCCTCCTCATTTTCTTCTACTTTTGTTGACTAGGACTTGGATCTTAAGTGACTTCTGCAGGATTTGAGCCCTTCCCATTTTATATACTCAAGCAGTCATTTAGCAGAGTTGGCCATTCAGCTTCTGAGCAGATGCATACGCTCTTCCCTTTGGCCCATGAAGCACTCTGAGACCTCTGGATGTTTTTTGAAAGTAATGGGACCATGTAAAAATTATTCAGGCATCCTATCTTTCATCTAAATGTCTTGCTTTGCAGAAGACCCAAGCCACTTGTTATGGATTAAAATCTGGTTCAGCCGAACTGTGGTAACTTTTGGTTGGGTGGCACTTGGAGTTGAACTGGGGTGGCCTTGTGGCTTCATGGCTCCTCCCCATGTGACTTCAGAGCTATGAGAAGTTCATCAGGTGGGCTTGGCCTCCTGCTGGATGCTTCCATGTATTCTCACTCCCTCTATCTTTGAGTTTATCATTCATTAAATTAAAATTGTGTCACTTGGAGTGATTCCACACATTGCAATGAAGTTTATCTCTCTGGCTGTTTTAAGAGCAAAGATCACATGAAGTAGAGAGGGAAGATGGGAGGGGAGGGGAGGGGGGATAGTAGGGGATAGGAAAGGTAGCAGAATACAACAGTCACTAATATGCCATTACGTAAAAACGTGAGTGTGTAACCGATGTGATTCTGCAATTTGTATTTGGGGTAAAAATGGGAGTTCATAACCCAATTGAGTCAAATGTATGAAAGATGATATATCATGAGCTTTGTAATGTTTTGAACAACCAATAAAAAATGGAAAAATAAAACTACTTATACCTTAAAAAAAAAAAAAAAAGAGCAAAGATCACGACTCAGAGGTTTACAGGAGCAACTCTGCCTCCAGGGGCATCGTGTTTGTAACTTGAAACCTGCCATGAAGATGAAGGAGAATTGGTATTTCTACCACAAAATTTGCAAATGAGGAAACACTTAAAAGGTATAGACCAGGGTTTTCCCTATCCTCTGCTTGGAGAGCCAATTTTAAACATTTATCAGCATCATGCAAAATTATGTCCTATATTTTTTTAAAGAAAAAAACTAATTCTATAATGTAAATGTGCCCACTAGGTATTATTTATATATATTTTTATATATTCCTTCCCACAATTTTTTTATTTGTTCTTTTCAGATACACATGATGGTAGAGTGTATTTTGACATGTTCCACATACATGAAGCACAACTGATTCTAATAAGAATCCCATTCTTGAGGTCATCCATGATGTGGAGTTTCACTGGTTGTACATTCACATATGAACACAGGAAAGTTATGTCCATTTCATTCTGCTGTCTTTCCTATTCCCCTCCCCCATCTTGGCACACTGAATGTTCCACGGACATAGGTATTTAGTCAGTATCTCTTGAATGAATAAAAATAAACTCCTGTTGCAGATGGCAATCTGAGTTATTCCTGCTCACAGTGACATTCTCATTATTTGGGTCCAGACAAAGCTCTGTTTCTGCTCCCTCTACCCCAGTTTAGCTCTGTCTCTTGGCATCTCATATACCTTGATGGCAGGTAGTGACTACAAAGTGTTAAGTACAGGTCTACCTGACCCTGTTGCAGTCTCACCTGCTGTGGAGGGCCTTCATGACTCATCAAGTCGAGACTGTGTGTGTGTGTGAGAGAGAGAGAGAGAGAGAGAGAGAGAGAGAGAGAGAGAGAGAGAGAGAGAGAGAGAAGAGGGAGAGAAGGTGTGGGGGAGAGATGCTTCTGCTCAATATCTCTTCATTTGCTCCTTACAGCAGCCCTGAGGCAGGCAGAAGGCAGGGTAAATGTGTAGGGCAGAGTGGTGGAGGGCCTCCGTGACACATGCAGTCTGCTACATAGAGCTGGAACAAGAATCAAGGCATCAGGGTCCCAGGCCAGGCCACTTTCCAACTCCAATGCACAATTTGACAGTTTCCAGGGTTGTTCCCGCCTTATTCCCGGCCAGGTCTGGCCTGGAGTGGGAGGAGCTCCACCCTCACCTGTCCTCCTCCTCAGGTCTGAAGGTTATTGTGGGGGCCTTGCTGCGCTCTGTGAAGAAGCTTGTTGACGTGATGGTCCTCACCCTCTTCTGCCTCAGCATCTTCGCCCTGGTAGGTCAGCAGCTCTTCATGGGAAATCTGAACCAGAAATGTATCAGGACCAACTGTACCCACAACTTTGAAGCTAATGGTAAATATCCCACCTTTCACTCCTTTGTAGTTAATTTTTATTGATCCCCACTCATGCCACCCTGCAAAGTTTGCTCTTAGGAACAAGGGAGGGCTTCATCCATCCAGGGTCTCACTTAAGGATAGGTTTTATTTTTTTATTTGTTCTTTTTAGTTACACATGACAGTAGAATGTATTTTGGCAGATTATTCATACATATATTATAACTTATTCTATTTAGGATGCCACTCTTGTGGTTGTACATGATGCAGAGTTACTCTGTTCATGTATTTAAATACAAGGCCAAGAAAGTTATGACTGATTAATTCTACTATCTCTTCTATTCCTATCCCTCTCTCTTTCCCTTTTTTTCCCTTTGTTTAATCCAATGGGTTTCTATTATTCCCTCTTTGCCCACCTCCCTTGTTTGAGTTAACATCCACAAATCAGAGAGGACATTCGGCCTTTGGATTTTGGGGATTGGCTTCTTTCACTTAGCATGGTATTCTCCAGTTCCATCCATTTATCAGCAAATGCGTAATTTCATTCTTCTTTATGGCTGAGTGATATTCCATTGTGTTATATATACCACATTTTCTTCATCAATTCTTTCATTAAAGGACACTAGGTTGTTTTCATAGCTTGGGTATTGTGAGTTGAGCTGCTATAAGCATAGATGTGGCTGCATCACTGTAGTATGATGTTTTTAAGTCTTTTGAATATATACTGAGAAGTGGAATAACTGGGTCAAATGGTGGTTCCATTCCACGTTTTCTGAGGAATGAAGATAGGTTTCTTAAAGAATTTCCTCATCTTTGGGATTTTCCTAGAGAAGGAAAAACCCAAAGCCACACCCACAAGAGCCGTGTCCACTTTATCCCCTGCCAGTTAGATCTCAGCCTACTGCTTCATCATGGCTTTTTTTTTTTTTTTGATGGTGCTGGGGATTGAACCCAGGGCCTGTGCATGTAAAGCAAGCACTCTACCAACTGAGCTATATCCCCACTTTTGCAGAAGTGTTTGCAATGCCTGGATTTGGTCAAAAGGAATCAGCAACTTCCAAATCTACTCCTCAAGAATCTTCAATATTTCTTTCTGTGCCCACCCTCTGCACACTGAAGTCAACCCTATAACTTCTCCATGTGTCCTGAATCTCAAGTGGCTACACTCTTTTTGCATCAGTCAAGGACAGAGTCTGTGCCCAGCCCCTTCTGCTACCTCCACCTCACCTGGCCCTGCCCTGGGTTGGTCCCTGACTCATTCACTGTTGTGTGTATATTCTTCCTTTCCCTCTTTTCCTCTTGCTCTTTCCTGAGGGCTTAAGACTCAGTTCCTCTCTGGACACCAACTTTGATAGTTTTAGAGAATTCAGAATCATCTGTTTTCAAAAGTAATTTGGTGTATTTACTGCTCTTTTTTATTTTAGTGCTTTTTAAAAAATTATGATTTGTGACTTTTTCTTCTCTCAGAATATTGCTTTGAAAAGGAAGAAGATTCCAAAGAACCCATGTTGTGTGGCAGCTGGTTTGGCAGCAGGTAAGGGGTTTAAACTGTCCCCCCCACCCCCACCCCCAAGCAGAGCACCTCTGGACCTGTGGAATGATGTAGCAAACAGTCTTCATGTAATGACTGGTAGAAACAGTGAGGAGAGTTCTCAAACAGTGCCGATTAGTTCCTGTGTCTAAGCAAAGTTATTTCCTTACTTACTTGCTTATTTTCTTGGGACAGGATCTTGCTAACTTGTCCAGGCTGATTTTGAACTCAGGATCCTTCTGCCTCAGCCTCCCGAAGAGCTGGGATCACAGGACTGCCTGACCATGCCCAGCTTAAACAAGTTTAGACTTGTATTATTCAATTGAAAGTTATTTTCAAGTGTTCACAACAGGTTTTCCCCCAATTATGTTGAATGGGTAGCTCATAAGAAATCTACTAAAAACTTAGTGACATTTAACTTGATGGAGTGGATATCAAGACTTTCAAGGGCTTAAAGAAGTCATGGTGGAGAACCACATAGGACTTTGTTTGGGGCTCGCTGGCATTGCCTCGGTGCAAGACTGTCTGAGCTCGCTTCTCTTGGCTCCTGAGCACCACTCCTCTCACTGCAATTGTAGTTGCTTGTGCATTTACACACACTCAGCCCCAGAGTTGGTCACCCTCTGGGCCTATGAGAAACCCTTTCTTCTAAGGGCTATGGTGAGAAGTTCAAGTCAATGAAGATTTACTGAGTGTATTTCAAATTAAGATAATATTCAAGGCCCTGTAATGAAATAGATTACCTCCATTCCCATATATCAAATAGACATCAGGACCCACAGCATATTATGAACAGGGCTGCTGTACTCTCTTGAAATTGACGCCTGCCAGGGAAGATAGACATAGAATAAATTCTACAAAGTGTGATGTGTGTTGCAAGGGAGATGTGCAAATGCTGAGATATGACAGGGGATGGGGCCCTTTCTGGGGAATTAGGGAAAAGTCTGTCACACCACTTACAAGATGCAACAAGCTTGAATCTAATGTGAGGTTTACTGAGCTCCCTAGAATGGTCCCTGTCAGGACACTCTACCCGCAGTGTCCTCATGTTAACCAGGGATCCTTAGCTTGCTGCAGATAATGACTCTTTGGCCTCTCACCATGCAGGACAGGTATGGATACTGTAGGCAAAATTCAAGGTGAGCTATGTCACCTTGACCTACAAAAGCAACAGCCTTGGTTTCCACCTGGTCTTTGTGATGTTCCTGACTCCTTGTGTCAGATACTGCTCTCTTAGTCTAAGCTCAGGAGTTTGATAATAAACCAACTTCTAGTCTGTGACATCCTGTGCAGGTCATAGTGCATTAGTTTCTGGGGAGCTGGTACTCTGCGAAGGCAGCTCTGAGGTCATCTTCTCAGATAGGCCTCCTCTGGCAGGCCCCAGAGGTCTCCAGGCTTTGCTCTCTGCTGTATTTCTGAGGATGAATTGACCCAAACCCAAAGTGGGAGTGGGAGGTCCCGGTAGGTAAGGAGAGAGCACCCACTCCCCACAGTGGAAACAGCATGGTAAAAGACCTCAGCATGCAAACACATCAGGGAGCACGTGAAGCCCAGTAACTGGTCAGGCAGAGGGCAGGAGAGGAGGGAGGAGGAGAAATGGGAGCCAACTGTTCAGGGCCTGGTAGCCTGTCAGTGCCAAATGAAACAGGAGATGTAGAGAGGTTTTTAATATAGGACAACTATCTGTGTAGATTTTTTTAAAAATGGCTTCTGTGTAGAGAATGGAAGGAGAGAGTAGATGAGGAAGTTGCTCTCAAGACTATATGAGTACAAGTGAGAGTCATGAAGCTGCACCATGGAGATGAAGAGAGATGGATGGGTAAGGTCACGGTGTGCCTCGGTGGCCTAGACTCTGACTTCAATTCTCAGCATTAAAAAAATATTTTTTTTTAAATAAAAAAGAGAAGAAATCAATGGACGAGTCCCAAAGACATTTAGGGGATAGAAGAAACAGGACTTGTGGATTGAAGAGGACGGTGGTGTATATCAGTGACGACAAATGCGTGTGCATCTGTAAAAGGAGAGAGAGCTTACACAAGCTTCCATTCCCCGTGTGGTGCTGTTGGCTGAGATGGGAACGTGGAGGGACAGGCTCAATCACCTGGTAAGTTGATAGGAAGGTGCGTCCAAAGAGGAGGAGATAGGCAAATGGTGACTCGGAAATGGGGGACATCAAGTATGGTGCGACCATCTTCAATAGACTCCTGGAAGTTCGAGGGCACTGGGACTTCATAGCATTTCCCAGTGAGGGCACAAGGGAAGCCCTCCTCCCCAGGTATCCTAAAGCCACGCCTAGCACTCAGGACATCCCACTCCACCCACCAGCAAAATTCCCAATCAGCTTGTGAGAGCCGCCACTGGACAACCCAGGCTCACCATGACATCGGCGGACAGGCTTTGACAGAGAGAAGATTCAGAAAAAGAAACAGAACAAGTGGCTATGGACAAAACAAGAATTCAAAGAGCTAAGTGGGTCTTTAGAAACTTTAAGTAGATCCTTGGTGAAATTAAAAGAGATGTACTGCATATATAAAACTGAAAATGGCTTGTTAAGAAAAAGGAATAGTCAGAAAACTAGAAATTAATTAGAAATTAAGTGTGATTACAAAAAAAAATCTACAATGGAGTGTAAAAGATGAAGCTGAGGAGGTAGCTCAGATGGTAGAAACCCAAGACAGAAACAGAAAATGTAAGAATAAATATAAAAAAATAAAGAAGTTCTAAACTTTTGACTAAGAAGGAATTCCAGAAATAGAGGACAGAACAATAAAAAAAGAATATTAACAACATCAACAACAACAACAACAACAAAAAGCAGGGAATTTTTCTGGAACTTAAGAATGCAAGACCCTTGGTGCCCATGAAGTTCCCAACACACCCAAGAGAAAAAGCCCATGCCAAGTGCATTGTCCTGGTATCTCAGGATCTTGTGGGCAAAAGTTCTTAAAGCCAAAAAGGAAAAGAAAGTCACCCACAAAGATATCAAAGTTGAAATTGGCATCCAAATTCTCAGCATCAGCACAGGATAAGAGCTAAGGGATGCCTTCATATTTCTAAGGGAAACCCATTTTTACGAGATTCTATCAATCAGTTGTGAAGATGGGATGACAATGTTCATACAAAAAAAGTAAAAGGTCACTCAGTCTTCTTAAGAAGCTACTTGAGATGTGTTCCAGAAAAATGAGGGAGTAAAACTATTCAGCCTGCCAAAGCCAAGGAAAAAATGTCTCCACTCAGGGGAGCCATCGGCACGAGCCACAGTATTTTCCTGGGATAAATGATAGGAGTAGAAGTGAAGTGGTGTGGGATGGTGGAGAGCTGACCCTCACCCACCAGGGCGGGATTCTGATACGTCAGTTATCAATGTAAGCAATATATTTAGAGGTACAATGTAAAAGAGTTAAAAGTCATTGAATTGTAGTATGTGCGAATGGCACACACATTTCATTACAAGCTCTTTGGTGAATGGAGTCTTTTAAATTTATGTGACAAAATGCTACATTTTCTAAATATGAAGCAAGTGCATACCTTTGTAATCCCATGGATATATTTAATGGTGTGTGCTATGATAAAATGGGCAAAGACCATTGGGCAAAGATATTCATTGCCTAGATGTTTGTAAGAGCAAAAGACGATTAACCTTTAAAACCCAAATATTCATCATTAGCAGAGCAGTAATATAAATCATAAGACTGTAAGATCTGAAAAACATGATATAAATCTGAAGAGAAGGACATATTTCCCTGTATGCTGATATAGAAAAATCTCCAAGCTGTATTATTGTAAGAAAAAAGCCAGATGCAGGAGACTGTTTAAGGCATGCTCCCCTTTGTATTGTGTATTTGTGTGTGTGTGTGTGTGTGTGTGTGTGTGTGTGTTTCTATATTCAGAGAATACTAACAGGTTGCAAAAGTAACTGTTAAATGCTGCTAGGAAATAATCCTTGAGGGACTGGGGACAGATGGACACAATATCATTGGCCCTTTTATATTGTTTAATTGCCGTGTCACTGCACTTAATTTTTCAATGAAAAACTTGTTAATATGAATTTATTGATCAATCCATTGGGAAAAGAAGCCCATGAGCAGACACAGGAGGGTGAAGCCGGGAAGGTGTGGCTGGCAGAGGGATGGACGGCCACTCTACAAATACTCCCAACCCTCCTCCAGGGCTTCCTGGCGTGAGCCAAAGGCCCTCTGAAGAACCACATCCTGGGGAAGAAACTGGGCTGTGGGGAATGTAATACCTTCTCTGATCCCTTTTTTCCAACATCTAGATCCTGTCCCAACAATTCTACGTGCAATCACACCAGAATTAATCCTGACAATAATTATACAAGTTTTGACAACTTCGGCTGGTCTTTTCTTGCCATGTTCCGGCTTATGACTCAAGATTCCTGGGAGAAGCTTTATCGACAGGTTACCTATTGATAGTCTCTCTTTTTCCTCCCTTCCCTTTTCTTCCTGTGTCCGTTATTTACATATTTATTTATTGGAAACCTACCATCCATCCCTATTTTTGTCATGGATTCCTGATGTCTTTAATAGCTGTATTATTACATTCTGCTTTAGAAGTGCTGCTTGAAATTTCAAGAAAATTATAAATGTGATATTCGGAAGAAGAGCACAAAATGAAACGAAAACAGAACTAAAAACTCTTCCTACAAGTATTATGGCTCTCCAGACTTAATATTGCCAAAATTTCCACCACTAGTGCTCTCTGTCTCTTTCTCTTTCTCTCAAATACACAAATTCCATCGAGAAGTCAAAAATAGTAAAGTCACTGAGGGTGGATGTATACATGGCCCCTCCCTCCTGTGAGACGGGGTATCAGTAGGTACTGGGTGGCTGGGAGGCTGCAGAGGATGTTAAGGTAGTGGAGCCACCCAGGCCTGGGGAAAGAACTGTTGTCTGTGGCTGTACCATCTTTCTTGAAGTGATGATCACCCTTCTGTGGAAGAGGCTTCAGACGCAAGCATATGCTCTGTTCCTTGCAGACCCTGCGCACCTCTGGGATCTACTCAGTCTTCTTCTTCGTGGTGGTCATCTTCCTGGGATCTTTCTACCTGATTAACTTAACCCTGGCTGTTGTCACCATGGCTTATGAGGAGCAGAACAGGAATGTAGCTGCAGAGACTGAGGCCAAGGAAAAAATGTTTCAGGAAGCCCAGCAGCTGTTAAAGGAGGAAAAGGAGGTAGGGGTATGGGAGGTCAAGACTGTGGGATCTGCACAAGGCAGCAGAAGGACCCCAGAGGCAATGTGACCTGAGGTTCAAGGCTGCCGTGGTCCTGATCTCAGTGCTTTCTCCACCTGTGTTTAAACCCCCGAGGGCTGGTTGTGCTGCTCCCTCTCCAGGTGAGAGCCCTTGAGACTGATGCTCTTTGACCCTTGTAGAATATGTCTCAAATTATAGGCTGGAAGAGACAATTTATGAATATATAAATCCAGACTCTCTGCCAGGCTTTCTTGTGGAAATTTGGAGATGTTTTGGTTCAGGGGCTTTATTTGGGGGTAGGAGGGGGATCTGGAACAACAGGCCTGATGACTTCTCCCTTGCTGAAAACCCCTTCATTCTCATGGTTTCTCTGCTGTCTTTACATTTTCCAGTTCAATTCCAAGATTTTCCAGGGCAGGGACTTGTTTTATACGCCTTGTCATTCTCTACAGAGATGTGTCAGAGGGAAGTCCACTCTAAGTCCTTCATATCTGCAACCTCAGGCATAAGCATTGATTGAGTTCCTAGTGTATGCTGGATATGGGGTAAGGGTTAGTGACAGAGATGTGAGAGCCAACCGCGCATCTGACATCTTCAATCTCTGCAAAATATCTGGACATGTTTTCCAGATAAACAAGGACAGAGCTGGCATATTCCAGAAAGACAATGAGCAATCTAAATGATGCATCACTACCATGGGAGGGGGGATGCGACGGAGGCTGAGGTCATCTGAACTGTTTTATGGGGAGGTATAATGTGTCGGTTAATTGCTTTTGTTCACTTTCTAAGGCTCTGGTTGCCATGGGGATTGACAGAAGTTCACTCAATTCCCTTCAAGCATCGTCTTTTTCCCCAAAGAAGAGAAAGTTCTTTGGAAATAAGAAAAAGAAGTCCTTATTGAAGATAAAGTCTAGGAAAGACAAAACTTCAGGATCTGATTCTGATGGAGAGGCTCCCTCAAATGTAAGTCTGGTCCAAAGGATTGATAATACTGTGTTCGGGGAACAGGTCCATGGACAATCTAATTGAAGGAATCCACTCATTCTTCATTTCCTCATTTATCCATTCATCCCTTTGCACATACTTTCATGTATCTATGTGTCTATTTAATAACTCATTTATTTATAAACACCTCTTTAAGCTGTTTAGAGTGTTTCTTATTTGCCTGGCACTGGAGTAGGTACTGGAGATGCACGGTTCCTACTTGTGTGTAAGTGTGGGTCCCTCTGGAGCAAAACCAAAGACATTAGGTTGCAAGTAGATTGTTTGGAAAGTCATCCCAGAGAGATGTTTTTCTTCAATCCTCAGGGGAGAACTCCCAGGGAAAGTGCAGGATCAAGCCAGTTACCACTGAAGGTGGCTGGAGTTGAATCCCTCTGGAGCGAGGGTGTTAGAATACATGAGCACCCACTTCAGTCCATCTTTGGTTACAGATTGCTGGGGACTGGAGACCATTTACCTGTACTTCTGACTTGCTGTATCCTAGGGCAAGAGGGAGTTTGAATCCCCAGAGAAAGCCCTTTAGTATGGCCCAAGGTCATATGGAGCAACTCAATGCATCTGTTTCCGACAACCAACCCAGACTTGGCAGGGAGCTGGAGGTGGGGGAAGGAAGAGCAATGAGTCAGAAAAAGGTTCCCAAAAAACAGTACCTCAGCTGAAAGGGTGGTGAAAGGAAGAAAGAAGCATCCCTCTCTCTGGGGAGAGGGATGTGTGCAAGGCCTAGAAGTAAAGGTGAGCAGGAGAACAGGACTCATTAGAACACTTTCATGTATTTGAATGTGTAAGTGTGGTTGTGTGTTTGCATGCACATGTGTATGATGAGGCAGAGATAATGGCAAGAAGCTATAGTGGTAAGAGGGGATGATCACAAAAGGCCTTGAAAAGTAAGCCAGTGGGCTCACCCTTTACACTGAGGGCAAGGGGTAAGAAGCCCAGAAATATTTTAAGCAAGGGTAAGATGACCAGAGGCACAGTTTTCAAATGCTAGATGCATTGAAGAGAGGAGATGGGGGGAGACAGGACTAGAGGCATTGAATTAAGAGGTTGCTATAGCAACCCAAGTAAGAGATGATAGGAGTGAAACTATGGTTAGGGCAGCGAGGATGAAGGATGAACAGACTGCATGAAAAGTATGCAGAAAAGTATAGATCAAGTCTGGCAATTGAAATGAGTAGAGCATGGATGTGATGCCTGACTAGGTATCGGATAGATGACTCAATGGAAGGTCATTTACTGAGAGGAAAAAAACTTGATTTGGGGGTGGGAAAGATGGCCAGCTGAGTTTTGGATGTGCCAATTTGGAGGTGCCCATGGGACATCCCAGCAGGAATGTTAAGTGGATAGTGAGTGTGTTATACAGAAAGGAGCCGATAAGGGAATATGTAGTAGAAAAGTCACCCTTATCATTAAGGTGGATGATATTAAGACACGGCTTAATTAGGAAGAGAAAAATCAGAAGAGGAATATGTTGAAGACACAATCCAGGAAAGGATGGCAAGAGTCACTCTCCTGAGGTGGACAGAGGGAGGTGTGGGTAGAAGGTTCATGCCTGATGACAGGGTGATGAAGGGAGCCCAGGGCCTTTGCAGAAGTAGCTAGAGGGACTCCATCCACCGCTGCAGTGGGTCTGTGCTGCAGAGATGGGGGCAGGGCTCGTGATTGACAGATTTCTTCTATTAGATAATGATATAAAGAAAAGACTGCAAATATGTCCTTTAATATTTTTAAAGTTTTCTCCTCATTTCACAAAACACTCGACAAAGACCCAGATACCTTAGATGAATCATCCCTCCCCCTTAACAAGAACTGGGAATAATTATTGAAAAGACTCTGGTTGGTCAAAACTGTGGGCAAATAAGCCATTCTGGATTCTGAGTTTTCCTGAATAACAGAAGGTTTATATCCTTTGATCTACAGTGACTTAAGAATTGCAGGTAAGATGGGAATCCACAAGCCCTTGTTCATAGCTTGAGAGAGTCCTTGAGATTTGGTATACAGATTTTGTGACATTTAATTGGACTGTTTTTTGTTGTTGCTACTGGAGATGGAACCTAGGGCCTCTTGCGTGCTAGGCAAGTGCTCAACTACTGAGGTACAATTGCTAACTTGACTGTTCTTTTTTGTTGTTGGTACTGGGGATTGAATCCAGGGGCACTTTACCACTGAGCTACATTCATGGTAGCTCAGCCCTTTTTATTTTATTTTTGAAACAGGGTCTCACTAAGTTATCCAGACTGGCCTTGAACTTGCCATCCTCCTGCCTCAGCCTCCTGCATCGCTGGGATTTATGGCATGCACCACTGCAGCCAGCTTACTGACTATTCTTTTTAGTGACTGTTTTAAAATCTATTTAAGCAACCATTCAAAGAACTTCACTATATGGCCCCTATCCACTTTTGTAAATCTATCCCCAACTTCTGCCCTTTGCAAACATTGTTCCCCAATTAGACATTTTACCACTTTCATACCAGCAGCCATTCCTCACTAGCTTTTGTAGAAATTTGCCTGCTCTTTGTGGACATTGAATAAAGCCCAAGGTAAAATTTCTGTCGGTGGAAATGTGCAGGCAATAAGAAATATGAGTGGACCAACCGTGTTTTTCTGATCTGTTAAATATGGCATAAGGAAAGTGAGCATTTGGCACACCTTGAGAATGGAGTTAGTAGACCTTCAGAAATTGTTGAGCACCTTCATTGCATGTAGCACTGAGATAAAGTAGTTTGTAAAGTTTTGGAGAGGGGGAACGCCCCCCTCCGCCCCTGCCTTCAGAAGGTCCACCATGCCTTCTCTTCCAGCCACCTCTTTTAGAGCAAACCAAACGATTGTCCCAGAACCTGCCAGTGGACCTGTTTGATGAGCACGGAGACCCCTTCCAAAGACAGAGGGCACTGAGTGCTGTCAGCATCCTTACCATCACCATGCATGGTGAGTTCCACCTCCAGGGCCAAGGGAAAGATTCATTTCAATGGTGTCCTTTCTTCATCCCCCCTTCCAGTCCTCCAAAACCCTTCCATAGAAGAGGCCCACTGTACCATCCTGCAAATTGGGACTTCCTGTACCTTCTTGGAACATGTTAGCAAAGTGACTTGGATGAAATGGGCCCTCCCTTAACTGAGTGCCACTCTGAGTGGGCCCTTGGGTAGTGATGAGAACTAGTTAGACGTAGGATGAGACTTCAGACCAAGAGCACAGATGGGGCCTCACAAGCAGGCCAGGCAGTTGCAGGAGGCCTGAGTGACACTGATAGCTAAAAAGAGTTGACTTATCCAGGAGGTGACAGTTGTCATTAAAGTTAGTCAGGAATCTGCTATGGGCAATAGAAGACCTTTACAGACAAGGTGGAACTATCTGATGGCCTTATTAACAGCAGGTAATAGGGCCCCAATTAAGGGGCCAGAGTTCAGGTCCTTGCAAGGGTGGGGTCATATGAGTCCCTTGCCACTTTTGAACCTATCCCTTTGCCTCATTTGGCTTGTGGTAGGCCCTGAAATGGTGCCATAGAAGTCAGAGGTACTGAAGCCTGGTGGCCTGATCTCAAGCGGTTCCTAAGGTGCCTTTTATTGTTTATAAGTGCTTACAGATACCCTTCCCCCAAGCCCTGATTAGTCCCCAGTGCCTCTTTTATAGCCATCACCATAGTGTCTTGAGAGGACATAGCTTGTGCCTGTATCTTTCTCATGGGTTCCCAGCCAGTCAGTGTCGACTTCCGCATCTGTATACATCTGTACCTCTAACAGTGCAGCCCAGCTCCTGGAGGCTCCATAAGCATCAAAGCTTGATGTCTTTGACTGTCCCACACACTAGTTGTATGTGGGAAATCGTCTCCTCTGCACTGTGATTGGCTGGAAAGCCTAGTTCTGGCTACCACAGTCAGTGCCTTGTTTGAACCCAGATCCCTGGAGACCCCAGAGAGGAGGGGGAAAGGAATCCACTCGGGCAAAGAGCAGCCAGAGACTCCAGACCCCACTCCTCAATCACTCTTTCATTCTTTTTTCTGCAGAACAAGAAAAATCCCAGGAGCCTTGTCTCCCATGTGGGGAAAACCTGGCATCCAGATATCTCGTGTGGAACTGCAGTCCCTGGTGGCTGTGCGTTAAGAAGGCCCTGAGGTTTGTGATGACGGACCCTTTCACTGAGCTGGCCATCACCATCTGCATCATAATCAACACCATCTTCTTGTCCATGGAGCATCATAATATGGATCCAAATCTGAAGAGCATATTGCAATACGGAAATTGGGTAAATTTAGGCTTTTTGTGAAATATAAGGTATATTTCCAGTTTTGAATTACAGCTCTTTCAAAATCCAAATATTTTGTGAGTGGCCTAACCTAAACTAGGTCTTTGGTCCCTGTAAGTGGAGGAGAGGGAAATATGACTGTCAAGATTTTATTTTTACCCAGTTCGTCTTAGTAATGTTCCACGGGCCCTATGTTAGCTCTGTAGTAGGTCACTTTCGTATCTAGTGGTAAGTCAGAAACAACCTCACTGTGGTGCTGGTGGGTGGGAGGGCTTTTGAGTCTTAATTTTCAAAAATATTTTTCTTTTATTTCTCCTCCACCCCGTTTTCTTTCTTTCTGTAGCAGGGATGAAACCTAGGGGGTGCTTAACCACTAAGCCACATCCCCAGCCCTTTTTATTTTTATTTTTGAGATGGGAGTCTCACTAAACTGCTTAGGGCCTTGCTAAGTTGCTGAGGCTGGTCTCAAACTTTTGACTTTCCTGCCTCAGCTTCCTAAGAGTCAGTGGTATTATAGGCATGCACCACCACCACCACACCTGGCACAAGTAGACGTCTTAAAATTTGGGATAATTAGGATAATATTAACCACATCTGGAGACCCATGGTATTGACTACCATGATCCCCAGAGAGACTCATAACATCATTTGTCATAAAACAAGGCTGCCATTACTTAGGTGTTCTCCCTGGAAGGTGGGTCAGGACCTGGAAACTGGGGGGGAGAAGGTGTGGAGCATTCAGAGTGGGCTTCCAGATTTGAGCCCCTTTCAGGGTTTCTCATGGGATGGATCTAGACTCAGTTAAACTGGGAAAATTAAGACAGGGGAATAGACTTTTCAAGGCCTGTCCACTTGTGGAAGACATTTTTTCTCAAGGGAAAATTAGTCTCTCAGATATCAGGAACAACAAATAATTAGCCATTGGATGTTTTACCTTAGTTAATTAATAGGTTAATGGGCTAAAAAAAATCTCACCAGAACACCTATTTTTTTCTTCATGAAGTTTCATTTACTTTTCCAATTTTAAAAAGCAGTACATGATTAAAAAAATTTAAAGGAAAATATAAATAAGGGAAATACAAAGAAGAAACTCAATATCCATGGTCTTATCAGCAAAGATGATCGTATTGGCACTGCAAAACATTTCCAGGAAATATGATTATATGTGTATGTATGCATGCATTTATGTTTGTTGATTTTATTTTCTTTCTCAGATTTCCCACTGATAGTGATTCTAAGTGTTAAGGTTAAGCTGCCTTTTCCAGTTGGAAACCAACTAGCTGATTAAGTGACATTCTTCTTTACTCTCTTCAGAAGCAGAAGGACCCCCAGGAACATCATTGTTTTCCAAATACACCCTCAGTAGCTACACCCCAGCTCTTAAAAATAGACAGGAAATATGTAGAACTGTCCACATAGCTTCTGTTTCCCTTCCATGTGCCCCACATTCGCTAGACATGCAATACAAAGATGGCAGCCACCTCATCTGTTGCCCTCACTGGTGCTGGTGGGTGGGAGGGCTTTGGAATCTTGATTTTGAAAAAACACATTCAAACCTCCCTTCTCCAATGGATGGACCAGGATTATGCTAGTCTGTGGAGTTCTATGGCATTGGACTCTCCTTGTTTAGGGATTGTTCCGATCAGGGAATACATTAAGCTCCCAAGATGCCATAAACAGAAATTGGATTAGCTTGACAAATTCAATGGACCCATTGCATCTTGGGATGTTGTAGAGTTACACAACTAAAGCCTAAGGAGACAAGAGGAGGAGAGAGAGTCACAGTGGGCATGGGGCAGTCCATGACCATTCAGGACAGCAGGTGCTGGCATTGAGAAGGGGCATACAGCAGAGTTTAAAGGGGAAACAGGGAAATAAACTTGAATATTCTTGGCCCCCCCACTGGATTATTTTTCTGTATATTATGGATATATATATATATTTAACTTGGGTCATTTTATTTTAGACATGTGTTTCATAATAATAAATCATTGCATTATTTATAAAAACAGACAATCTGATATTTTTAATAAGGAGATTGAATTACTTATGTTTTATGGCAACTTGTTTTAATTAAGAATGTGAAATCAAAATTTTAAAGACTTTATGTAGCATTTATTTTAAATAATACTGGAATCTCAACCAGTTTTAGACTTTTCCAACCTGAAAGGCAGTTTTAAACTATCTCCCTGTATTTACAGGGTTTTCATCCAGAAATGCAGTAGAGAGTCCTTATTACTTACAATGTTTCCAAAGAATTTAATACTTTTAATTTTACTTTATTATTTTCATACTGTTGTTTTATTTCCAATTTATATTTATTAGTGTGTGTGTTTTATATATGTGTTTGTGTGTGTGAGAGAGATAATGTGCTATTTGTTATGAAGAAATGGTTTGCTTTATCTTATGCACAGATTGGAAGATATATTTAGTTTTATTTGGCTACTACTTAGTCAACATTTTACATACTTCTTAAGCTTATATTTCTTTAGTTATCAGAGACAAAAACAAAACAATTTATTTTTGCTTATGAAACACACATGGCACTTTTTATAACTCTTAGCCCTCCTTTTTATTCTCTGATATTTTGTTATGAGATGAAAAGCCCTGTGTTCTCAGTGAGTTTTGAAGGTTTTATTTTGATTCACTAATCCTTTCAACTATAACCATGTTTAGACATATTTTTCATAATAACAAATCGTTACATTGTTTATAAAAACAATCTACTACTTTTAATAAGGAGATTTAATTATTTATGTTTTTTATGGCAAATTGTTTTAATTAAGAATGTAAAAATCAAAATTTTAAAGACTTATGAAGCATTTATTTTAAATAATACTGGATTCTCAACCAGTTTATCCCATATATTGGGCTGCTCAAAGACATTTTTGTATGCCTGATGGTGTTTTCTAATTCTCTGCTCTGGGCCACTCTAAAAAACAAAAACTTTTTTTTTTTTTTAATATCAAGATGTTGTGATTGAATGGTTAGGTAAACTCTTCCTAGACTGTTTATCCTGAGTGTTTGGAGCAGCTGTTCACCCTGTCTTACCCTGTCCCTTCTAATTTGGGAGTTTTTAATTGGTAAGGATAATGCAGAGGAGGAATTGCCTGACATTTTCTTTTTTTTTTTTTTAAGAGGAATTGTTTTTTAACCTTTATTTTATTTTATGTGGTGCCGAGGATTGAACCCAGTGCCTCACTCATCTTCCTCATGCTAGGCGAGCGCTCTACCGCTGAGCCACAACCCCAGCCCAAGAATTGCCTGACATTTTCTACCACCCAACTAAAGCCAAGGATCTAGTTTCACCTTATTTTTTCAACACAATAGGAAATAACATTCATTTTCCATCCTGATGTCTGTGAGCTTGATAACACCATGGACAATGACTGAGAAGAGCAAAGGTACCACAATAAGGGGTTCTGTTGATTAGACTTCAGAGTACATTGTATCAATCACAAGAGTACTTTTTATTTCTTTGTAACCTCTGTAATTCCAGGGGACCATTCTTAAAAGTGTGTCTTTTCTCATTCTTCTTGGTCTCACTACAGGTTTTCAGTGGCATTTTTATAGCAGAAATGTGCCTAAAAATCATTGCACTCGATCCATACCACTACTTTCGCCAAGGCTGGAACATTTTTGATAGCATCGTAGCTCTCCTGAGTGTTGCAGAAGTCTTCTTTCAAGGGTCAAAGTGGTCATTCTTGCGTTCCTTCAGAGTGGTAAGGCACTTTCTTATTTCACTGCATCCCACTTAGTCATCCATATTGAAGAGTCTTGAGTAAGTTCAATGACTAACTTGGACTAAAATTTAATTCATCTTAACTTTAACCCTAGAACATAATTTGTACTCCTCCTGACACTCAAAATTGTAATAGCCTTGGAAATCTCAGGGAGTCTTCTCTCAAATGAACCCCTATTTCATCCCCTCACCAAGATGACCTTTAGGTGATTAGATTAAAAAATGTGTTTCCCATGGTCAGGACTCTTGTTTCTTGCATTTTTGCACAACCCCGGCAATACTCTGTTTCTCTCATTGTGGACTCATCAATGGGGTGAAGACTATAGAGCCCGTGAGAGGGATGCGTGCTGCCCCCAGGTGCTGTCTCAGAACACATCATCCCATTTTCTTTATCTGTTTGCTAGCTGATGGTCACTTATATGTTTATCTGGCTTTTGTGACTAGTGCTGCTATGAAAATGGGAGTGCAGACGTCACTTCAATAAACTGATTTCATTTCCTGATATACTGTATATATACCCACTAGTGGGATTGCTGGATCATATGGTAGTTCTTTTCTTTCTTTTTCTTTTTTTTAGTAGTCTCTATACTGTTTTCCCATAGTGAGTGTATGAGTTCATATTCCCACCAATAATATGCAAGTGTTCCCTTTTCTCCACATACTCACCAGCACTTGTTATCTTTTGCCTCTTTGAAAATGTTACCAAGTTTGATCCCAAAGGCTGGGGCTTTTTTTCTCTCTTGGAATCATAGAACCAATAACAAGAATGAGCACCCACAAGCAGGGAGGAGACTTGTGTTCTTGACTAAGAATAGAAGTGGGAGAGAACTTGCAAACCAACTTCCTGCTTCTTTGGGGTTGGTAGGTTTTAGATAAAGGATTTTGAAAAACGAGGGAAGGGATAGGTGAATAAAGTCCAATTCATGCGTTTTCTGGTAATGGACAGAGATTTTTTCAGGAAATTTGGGCTCCAACCCCCTTTTTGCTCATTTTATGGTTCTTTCTGGTTGTTGTCAGGGCCATTGCCAATTGTCATGGTGCTGGGGGCGGGGAGGTGTCATTCAGTGTGAAGATGGGGCCACTCTGGTTAGCTCTCTTGAATCCATCTGATTTCAGCTAGCTCAACTAACCAACTTCAGTCTTCATTGATAAGCAAGATTAGGGTCCAATAAAAATTAGCTGGACTACTCAGGTGGTACAAAATTAGGGCAGAGTAACAATGATAGCTATGCTAGCAAGAGTGAGGTGAAAGCTCATTGTGGTTTTGATTTCATTTTCCTGATGATTAGTGATGCCCAGCATTTTTTTGTTGTTGTTGGCCATTGTATGTCTACTTCTGAGAAATGTCTATTTTGATCTTTTAAATTAGATGATTTTTTTTACTATTGAGTTTGTATATCTTTTCTTTTTTTGTGTTAATTTTTAAAAATTTATGTATGACAGCAGAATGCATTACAATTCATATTACACATGTAGAGCACACATTTTCATATCTCTGGTTGAATACAAAGTGTATTCATACCAATTCGTGTCTTCGTACATGTACTTTGGATAATAATGTCCATCACAATCCACCATTATTTCTAACCCCATGCCCCCTCCTTTCCCCTCCCACCCCTCTGCCTTATCTAGTGTTTGTCTATTCCTCCCATGTTCCCTCTTCCTACCTTACTATGAATTAGCCTCCTTATATCAGAGAAAACATTTGGCATTTGGTTTTTGGGGATTAGCAAACTTCACTTAGCATTATCTCCTCCAACTCCATCCATTTATTTACCTGTAAATGCCATGATTTTATTCACTTTTATTGCTGAGTAATATTCCATTGTGTATAAATGCCACATTTTTTTATCCATTCATCTATAGAAGGACATCTAGATTGGTTCCTCAATTTAGTTATTGTGAATTGTGCTGCTATAAATATTGATGTAGCTGTGTCCCTGTAGTATGCTGTTCTTAAGTCCTTTGGATATAGACGGAGGAGAGGGATAGCTAGGTCAAATGGTGGTTCCAGTCCTGGTTTTCCAAGGAATCTCCATACTGAGTTCCATATTGGCTGCACCAATTTGCAGTCCCACCAGCAGTGTATGAGTGTACCTTTTCCCCTCATCCTCGCCAGCACTTATTGTTGTTTGTATTCATAATAGCTGTCATTCTGACTGGAGTGAGATGAAATTTTCGAGTAGTTTTGATTTGCATTTCTTTAATTGTTAGAGATGTTGAACATTTTTTCATATATTTGCTGATTGATTGTATATCATATTCTGAGAAGTGTCTATTAAGGTCCTTGGCCATTTATTGATTGGGTTATTTGTTGTTGTTATTTTTGGTGTTTAGCTTTTTGAGTTCTTTATATACTTTAAAGAGTAGTGCTCCATCTAATGTGCAAGGGGTAAAAATTTGCTCCCAAGATGTAGGCTCTCTATTCACCTCATAGATTGTTTCTTTTGCTGAGAAAAAAACTTTTTAGTTTGAATCCATCCCATTTATTGATTTTTGATTTTAATTTTTGCACCAAAGGAGTTTTATTAAGGAATTTTGGGTCTAATCTCACATGATGGAGATTAGGGCCTACTTTTTCTTCTATTAGACACAGGGTCTCTGGTTTTATTCCAAGGTCCTTCATCCATTTGGAGTTGAGTTTTGTGCATGGTGAAAGATAGGGGTTTAATTTCATTTTGTTGCATACAGATTTCCAGTTTTCCCAGCACAATTTGTTAAGAGGCTATCTTTTCTCCAATGCATGTTTTTGGAGCCTTTGTCTAATATAAGATAATTGTAATTTTGTGGGTTAGCCTCTGTGTCCTCTATTCTGCACCATTGGTCTACCAGTCTGTTTTGGTGCCAATACCATGCTGTTTTATTACTATTGCTCTGTAGTATAGTTTAAGGTCTGGTATGGTGATGCCACCTGCTTCACTCTTCCTGCTAAGGATTGCTTCAGCTATTCAGGGTCTCTTATTTTTTCCAGATGAATTTTATCACTGCTTTTTCTATTTCTATGAGGAATGACATTGGGATTTTGATCAGAATTGTATTAAATCTGTATAGTGCTTTTGGTAGTATGGTCATTTTGATAATATTAATTCTGCCTATCCAAGAGCATGGTAGATCTTTCCATCTTCTAAGGTATTATTTTATTTCTTTCTTTAGGGTTCTGTAGTTTTCATTGTATTGATCTTTCACCAATTTTGTTAAGTTGATTCCCAAGTAGATTTTTTTAAGGCTATTGTAAATGGGGTAGTTTTCCTCATTTCCCTTTCTGAGGATTTATCACTGATATAAACTGCCTTTGATTTATGGGTGTTGATTTTATATCCTGCTACTTTGCTGAATTTATTTAATAGTTCTAGAAGTTTTCTGGTGGATTTTTTTGGGTCTTCTAGGTATAGTATCATATCATCAGCAAACAGTGCTAATTGATGTTCTTCTTTTTCTACGTGTATCCCTTTAATTTCTTTTGTCTGTGTAATTGCTCTGGCCAGTGTTTCAAGAACCATGTTAAATAGAAGTGGTGAAAGAGGGCATCCCTGTCTTGTTCCAGTTTTCAGAAGGAATGCCTTTAATTTTTCTTCACTTAGAATGATGTTGGCCTGGGGCTTAGCATAGATAGCCTTTATGATGTTGAGATATGTTCCTATTATCCCTAGTTTTTCTAATGTTTTGAACATGAAGGAGTGCTGTATTTTGCAAATGATTTTTCTGCATCTATTGAGTTGATTATATGTTCTTATCTTTAATTCTATCGATGTGATGAATTACATTCATTGATTTCTGAATGTTGAACCAACCTTGCATCCCTGGGATGAAGCCCACTTGATGGTGGTGTACTATCTTTTTGATATGTTTTTGTATTTGATTTGCCAGAATTTTATTGAAGATTTTTGCAATCTATGTTCATTAGAGAGATTGGTCTGGAGTTTTCTTTCTTTGATGTGTCTTTGCCTAGTTTTGGAATTAGAGTGATATTGGCCTCATAGAATGAGTTTGGAAGTGCTCCCTCTTTTTCTATTTACTGAAGTAAATTGGAGAGTATTGATAGTAGTTCTTTTTTTCTTTAAAGGTCTTTTAGAAATTGCCTGTGCATCCATTCAGTCTTAGGCTTTTCTTAGTTGGTGGGCTTCTGATGGCGTCGTCTGTTTCATCGCTTGAAATTGACATGTTTCAATTGTGTGTATCATCCTGATTCAATTTGGGCAAATCATTTGACTCTAAAAATTTGTTGATGCCTTTGATATTTTCTATTTTATTGGAGTGTAAGTTTTCAAGACAATTTCTAATTATCTTCTGTATTTCTGTAGTGTATGTTGTGATATTTCCTTTTTTCATCATGTATGTTAGTAATTTTAGTTTTCTCTCTCCTTCTCTTCATTAGCATGGCTAAGGGTCTGTCAATTTTACTTATTTTTTTCAAAGAACAAACTTTTTGTTCTGTCAATTTTTTCCATTGTTTCTTTTGTTTTAATTTTATTGATTTCAGCTCTAATTTTAATTATTTCCTGTCTTCTACTGCTTTTGGTGTTGGTTTATTCTTCTTTTTCTAAGGCTTTGAGATTTAACGTTAAGTCATTTATTTGTTGATTTTTTTCTTCTTTTAAGGAATGAACTCCATGCAATGAACTTTCCTCTTAGAACTGCCTTCATAGTGTCCCAGAGATTTTCATATATTTTATCTGTGTTCTCATTTACCTCTAATTTTTTTTTAAATCTTCTCCTGATGTCTTTTGCAACCCATTGTTCATTCATTAGCATATTATTTAGTCTCCAGGTGTTGGAGTAACTTTATTTCTTATTTTATCATTGATTTCTAATTTTATCCCACTATAATCTGATAGAATGCAGGGTAGTATCTTTACTTTTTTATATTTGCTAAGGGTTGCTTTGTGGCATAATTGTTTATTTTAGAGAAGGACTTATGTGCTACTGAGAAGAAAGTGTATTTGCTTGTTGAAGTATGAAATAATCTATGTATGTCAGTTAAGTCTAAGTTATTGATTGTATTATTGAGTTCTATAGTTTCTTTGTTCAGCTTTTATTTGGAAGATCTATCCAGTGGTGAAAGAAGTGTGTTAAAGTCACCCAAAATTATTGTGTTGTGGTCTATTTGATTCTTGAACTTTAGAAGAGTTTGTTGGATGTAGATGCTCCATTGTTTGGGACATATATATTTATAATTGTCAGGTCTTGTTGGTGTATGGTTCCCTTTAGCAGTATGTAGTGTCCTTCTTTATTCCTTTTGATTAACTTTAGCTTGATGTCTACTTTATTGATATGAGGATGGAAAACCCTGCTTGCTTCCATAGTCCATGAGAGTGGTATGATTTTTCCCAACCCTTCACTTTCAGTCTGTGGATGTCTTTTCCTATGAGATGAGTCTTTTGGAGGCAGAGTATTGTTTTTTTTTTTTTTTAAATCCAATCTGCTAGTCTATGTCTCTTGACTGGTGAGCTTAGGCCATTAGCATTCAGAGTTATTATTGAGACATGATTTGTATTCGCAGCCATTTGTGTTTATTTTGATATTTAATGTGACTTAGTTTCTCCTCTGATTAGGTTTTCCTTTAGCGTAATACCTCCCTCTGCTAATTTTCATCCTTGTTTTTCATTTTCCCTTTGTGAACTATTTTGCTGAGATGTTCTGTAATGCAGGTTTCCTAGTTGTAAATTCTTTTTAACTTTTATTTATCATGGAAGGTTTTTATTTCATCATCAAATCTAAAGCTTAGTTTTGCTGGATATAAGATTCTTGGTTGGCATTCATTTTCTTTCAGAGCTTGGTACATGCTTTTCCTGGATTTCCTGGCTTTGAGGGTCTGCTGAGATAGAATCGGTCTCCCCCTATATGTGATCTGATTCCTCTCTCTTGTGGCTTTTAAGATTCTATCCTTATTCTGTATGTTAGACTTTTCATTATAATGTGCCTTAGTGTAGATTTGTTGTAATTTTGAACATGTGGTGTCCTGTAAGCTTCTTGTATTTGGTTTTCCAATTTATTCTTCATGCTTGGGAAAATCTCTGATATTATCTCATTGAAGAGATTGTGCATTCCTTTGGTTTGAAACTCTGTGCCTTCCTCTATCCCAATAACTCTCAGATTGGATCTTTTGATGCTGTCTCATAATTTTTAGATGTTCTTTTCATAGTTTCTTACTATCTTCACTGAGTGATCAACTTTATTTTCCAGGTTGTACACTTTGTCTTCATTATCTGATGTTCTTTCTTCCAAGTAATTCAGTCTGTTGTTATGCTTTCTATTGAGATTTTATTTGGTTTACTGTATCCTTCATTTCAAGGATTTCTGACTTTTTTTTTCAGAGTCTCTATCTCTTTCTTGAAGTAATCTTTTGCTACCTGTATTTGCTCTCTTATCTCTTTGTTGGAGTGATCAATTTTTTCCTGTATTTGCTCATTTAGGTCATTCTTTAATTCACAGATCATTTTAATTATGAACCTTCTGAACTCCTTCTCTGACATGTCATCAACTTTAACTAAGTCACGTTAAATATCAAAATGAACACAAATGGCTGCGAATACGAATCATGTCTCAATAATAACTCTGAATGTTAATGGCCTAAGCTCACCAGTCAAGAGACATAGACTAGCAGATTGGATTTAAAAACAACAACAACAACAACAACAACAATATTCTGCCTCCAAGAGACTCATCGCATAGGAAAAGACATCCATAGACTGTTATTGTAGTATCCTTATTTGTTTGGGGCACTTTCCTCTCTTGTTTTTCATGTTGTCTATGTGTCTTCCTTTCTTGCAGTTTGGATCCTGGACCTGGATCCCGTGCAAGTTGGTAAGGGCAGATCTGGTCTGGACCTGAGCTCCTGTGGTAGTCTGCAGGTCAAAAGGGGTGGTCCCATGCCAGGAGCTGGGCTCTGGCAGGTGTCTGCTGGTGGCAGGATGAATCTCAGGCCTACTGTGAGCCTGGGTCCCCATGCAGGCTTGTGTAGGCTGATCTGGGCTGGGCCTGCCCTCCCACGGTATTCTCCTGTTATCTTGTTAGATGTATAGCTTGCAAATATTTCCCCCTATTCTGTAGGTTGTCTCTTCACTCTGTTGATTGTTTTCTTCCATGTGCAAAAACTTTTTAGTTTGATGTAATCCTTTTGTTTCCTGTGCTTTGGAGGTCTTGTCCAGAAAATCCTTGCCCAATCCAATGTCCTAAAGTGTTTCCATGTTTGTTTGTTTATTTTTTTCTGGTATTTTCATAGTTTCAGATCTTACACTTAAGTCTTTAATCCAGTTTGGGTTGATGTTTGCATATGATAAGAGATATTCACCTAGCTTCATTCTTCTGCCTACAGGTATCCAATTTTTCCCTATAGCATTTATTGAAAAGATTGTCCTTCAATTTGTGTTTTTAGCAGATTTGTCAAAGACCAATGGGCCGAACGTAGATGTATGGATTTACTTCTAGGTTCTCTATTTCATTGGTCTGCTTTTATGCCAACACTTTGTACTTTTGATTGCTAACTCTTCGCTGTATATTTTGAAATCAGGTAGTATAATGCTTCCTGCTTTGTTCTTTTTGCTCAGGATTGCCTTAACGCTTTTGAGTCTTTTGTGGTTTCATGCAAATTTTAGAATTATTCTTTCCAGTTCTGCAAAGAATATCATTGGTATTCTAATAGAGACTGCATTGAATTTCTAGATCATTTTAGGTAGTATAGACATTTTAACAATATTAATTCTTCCAATCCATGAACACAGGTTGACTTTCCATTTTTTGTATCCTCTTCAATTCCTCTTATCAACATTTTAATAATTTACATGATATAAATCTTTTAACACCTTGGTTAAATTTATTCCTAGGTATTTTACTTATTTTTTGCAGCTATTGTAAATTGGATTGTTTCTTTAATTTTTTAAAAAGATAATTTGCTATTGATATTTAGAAACTCTACTAAGTTTTTTACATTGATTTTGTATCCTGTAACTTTTGTTCACTATTTCAAATAATTCTCTTTTTTTGGTAGAGTGTTCTTAGATGTGCTTTTCTGTAGATCCAATAATGTCAACTGCAAACAGTGACAGTTTGACTACCTCCTTTCCAATTTGGATGTCCTTTATTTCTTTCCTTTGCCTGACTGCTCTGGCTAGTGCTTCTAGTACTACATTGAGAGTGGACATCCTTGTCTCAGGTGTACAAAACAGGTAATGAGCTGGAATTGGCCCAGGGGCCTGAGTTTGCCGACATCTGGTATGTTAGAATTCAAAAACATTCATGTTATATAATAAAATTTGTATGCTCAATTGTCATTCTAAACCTAAAATCTTTATCATTAAAGAAAATTAGAATGAAATATTTCTATTTTTAAATGACAAAGGGACAGGAAGTTGGTGACCATGTTCAGGACAGATTTGACTTTTAAATAAGTTTTAAAGTTATCAGTGTTGTGATTTAGGAATATGTCGTTTGCTTTACAGATGAGCAGTTGGAGTTTGTTCTTAACTGGATTTTCTTCCATTTTTTTTTTTCTCAACAGCTGAGGGTCTTCAAGTTAGCCAAATCCTGGCCAACTTTAAATACACTAATTAAGATAATTGGCCACTCTGTTGGAGCTCTTGGACATCTGACCGTGGTCCTGGCCATCGTGATCTTTATTTTCTCGGTGGTTGGCGTGCAGCTTTTTGGCTCTAAATTCTGTCGCCAAAAGAGTGCACACCTCTGTTCTGTCTCTGAGGACCCGTGTTTGCGGCGCTGGCACATGGGAGATTTTTACCACTCCTTCCTAGTGGTATTCCGCATCCTCTGTGGGGAATGGATCGAAAACATGTGGGCATGTATGCAAGAAGTTAACAAACCAATGTGCATTATTGTCTTTGTCTTGATATTGATCATAGGAAAGCTTGTGGTGAGTCTCAGATATTTTTTTTTTCCAAAAAGGGGGGTGGGGTGGGGAAAGTGGATATCTCTCAAATGTATTAGATCCTTTGACAACATTCTGCTCATGATAATCATAATTCTAAATAGAACACCAAGTACATCTTTAAAATCTTTCGAATTCGTTTTGAAGAATGTAGAATAAACATGAAACAATCATCCTTGACAAAGGGCCCATGTTGACTGATGTCCCAATACCTCCTGTATTCCAGCTGATTATTCTAAGCCAATCTTATTCTCTTTGCCAGTTACTGGCTGAGTTAAGCGTTTGTGACTTAATTAGGTCTGTAAGAAGTAAAGAGATGTCCACAGGGGATATGTGGGAAAGATTTCTTGATATTACAAGTATATATGAGGGGACAAAAAAATTGGTCTCTTTGCTTCTTATGGGCCTTTTTCTGACTGTAACTTCTACAGACACTGTAAACTTCATGAGATTATGAGATCATGTAAGAACCTCTAACAAAGGAAGGTAGAACCGAGCACTGAGGAAGGTGGAGTGAAAAGAGAACAAATCCACCTTCATGTCAGAATTGGTCCCTAATCTATTGTCAAACTTCTTGTTGTGCTTATTATGTAAGCTGGCTTGAGACCATTTCGGGAAGCTGAAAGCACTGATGTTTATGGAGAGGCTAGTTAGGCACACATTGGTAAAGGTATGAAGAGACAGAAGATTCACAAAAAATCCTTGAGTGCACATTC
The DNA here is from genome assembly GCF_052094955.1 of Ictidomys tridecemlineatus. NCBI lineage: Eukaryota > Metazoa > Chordata > Mammalia > Rodentia > Sciuridae > Ictidomys > Ictidomys tridecemlineatus. The sequence goes on from NC_135478.1 coordinate 23,515,434, forward strand.
TCCAGAATCCCGTTGAAGCTATCATACAAATATGATGATCTACACAAGATCTCTTTATCCCAAGTGCCTGATAAATGATGTTCATAGACAGTAATGATTCAGAAGTTCAGAAAAGCAGGATATCACCAATGGAAATGGGGAGAGAGCATCAAGAAAGGCTTTGAAGAGATATGGTACCTGAGAAATCCACTTAAAAGGCAAGAGGACATACAGAGGAGAACTTGAACTGGAAGGTATATAAGTGTGAGCAAAAGCCAAGTAGGTAGATGTCCACTGATCTAAATTTAAAGTGATCTGTGCTTCAAAGGAAGAGTTGCAGATTTGGTTCAGACCTCACTGAATCATCCCTAATACCTCACTGAGGTTAGGGATGAACAGGGTCTAAAGAGACTATAAAAAAAATACATCATCTCCCAAAATGTGTGAATAGCAGAGAACTTCACAGAGGTTTGGGATACCGGATCCTTATTCCAGTGGGCAATTCCAGCAAAAATCCAAGCTTGTCGTTCCAACTGACCCTTAAGTTCCATGTACCTTCTATTTTGCCACATGATGATTACCTCATCTCCTTTACCCTGGCCAGGGTTTGCACTCCTTGTTGCTTCTATGTAGATTAGCTGGGTTTGGCTCTTTGCATCCCTTAACTTCAAGTTCTCTTTTGTTTTATCATCTCCATGCCTTCCTCAATCTTTATTTTATAGATGAACTTTGTTGGGAGAGAGCAGGACCCACAACTCTCATTTGACTCTTTAAGTCTTGGGGGAAATGTTGTTCTGGAAATTCACTGTACCTTTGCATTTGCTAAAATTTCCATTCTCCTTATCCACCCCGCCCCCACCCCTACCCCCGCCCCAGGTGCTCAACCTCTTCATTGCTTTATTGCTCAATTCCTTCAGCAATGAAGAGAGGTATGAAATCTCAGAAGGAGAGGCCAGGAAAACCAAAGTGCAGTTAGCCCTGGATCGGTTCGGCCGTGCTTTTTCTTTTGTAATTCACACACTTGAACATTTCTGTTGCAAGCGATGCAAGAGGCATAACTTACCAAAGCTAAAAGAGATGACAGCAGACTCTGATGCAGAGAGCAAGGACATTATTCCTCTGGCTGCAGATATGAAAAGGGGGTCAGAAGCCCAGGAGGAATTTGGAGTACTAAACTCTGCACAAAAGACTTTCAGCCTTGGGTATGATAGGAGTTGGCTGGCCCCACTTGCAGAGGAAGAGAATGATGTTGAATATTTTGATAAAGATGATGCATCATCCATCATGCACTCGGAGGCTGAAAGACAGGTATGACTGCATTTTTACAAAGCTAGAATTACCACGAAACTCTTGTTGTGGTAACTGTTCTGAGCACCATGAAGGAATAATAAGAGTATAAAATGTAGTGCTGCTCTTTTGGACCCCTGTGCACATCCTAGGGCAGATTTCAGTCAGAGTCCTCCCCAGGTGGCACAACAGGAGGTGTCAGAAGAGTTCAGAGGGGAGCGATACTAGAATGGGCTGGAACAACAGCAAAAAAGTGCCTTTGGTTAAACCTGGTAAGAATGTAGCACTAGTATTGCCCCAAAAGTGAGGGAAGAAAGGGTGGAAAGTGAAGTAAATAATAATGATAAAAGAGACAGTTATGGGACCAAACTTGGTCTTCCAAGGGACCCGGCTTGTGCAGAAGTGGTGGGAGATGAGGGCTTTTGGTGGGCCTTGGTCTATTCAGCTGCTGTAACAAAGTGTCACAGACTAGGGGGCTTCTAAACAACAGACATTCATTTCTCACAGTTCTGGAGGCTGGGAAATCCAACTTTGAGGGGCCAGGAGATTCAGGTCTGGTGAGGGTCAGTTTCCTGATTCATAAATGGCACCTTCTCACTGTGCCCTCTCATTGGTGACCCATAGGCACCAGGGTGCAAACAAGCTCCTGTGGACCTTTTAAAAATAAGGACACTAATTCCAGATTCCATAACTTGGCTATTCACAATAGCCAAGATAAACATGGCTATGAAGGTATCTCGACAGTATGATGACTTTGATTCCTTCAAATATATACTGAGGAATGGTGTAGCTGAATCGTAAGGTAGTTCCACTTTTAGAATTTGGGGGGAACTTCAATAATTATTTCCAGAGCATCTCCATTAATTTACATCTCACCAACGAAATAGAAGATTTCCCCCCGTATCCTCTTCTAACATTTATTATTTGTAACCTTGATGAGTATCATTCTGCTTGGGATGAGATGAAATCTCAATGTAGTTTTTTTTTTTAAAAAAAATATAGCTTTATTTATTTATTTTTATGTGGTGCTGAGAATGGAACCCAGTGCCTCACACATTTGAGGCAAGTGCTCTACCACTGAGCTACAGCTTCAGCCCTTAAGGTAGTTTTGATTTCATTTCCCTGATGACTAAAGATATTGAATTTTTTTCATATAATAATTAGCCCCTGTACTACTTCTTTTGAGAAGTATCTCTTCACTTCATTTGCCCATTTATTAATTGGATTATTTTGGCGTTTGGATTTTGTTTGGGTTTGGGTTTTGGTACTGGGGATTGAAGCCAGGGGTGCTTAACCACTGAGCCACATCCTCAGCCCTTTTTATTTTTTATTTGAAGACAGGGTTTCACTAAGTTACTTAGGGCCTCACTAAGTTGCTGAGGTTGACTTTGTGCTTGTGATCCTCAAGCCACTGAGATTATAGGCATATGCCACTGCACCGAGCATTTTTTTGAGTTATTTGTATTTTGTGGTCATTAATCCTCTGTTGGAAGAGTAGCTGGCAAAGATTTTTCTCGAATTTTGTATGTTGTCTCTTCACTTTGTTAATTGTTTCCTTTGCAGTGCTGAAGCTTTTTAATTTGGCGTAATCCCATTTATCAATTCTTGCTATAATTTCCTGAGATATAGGAGTTCTATTTTTTATTAATTTATCTTCTTTTTTTCTCTGTGTTCTTTGGATTGCATATCTTTATTGACATCTTTTAAGTTCACTGGTTCTTTCTTCTACTAATTCAAGTGTACTTTGGGTCCTTCTAATACATTTTTCATTTTAGTTATTGTGCTTTTCAATTCCAAAATTTGTTTGGTTCCTTTTAAAAAATTTAATTCATGTTTATTGATATTGTGTATTGAATTATAATTGTCATCATGGCATCTTCTATTTCTTTATGGATGACTTATTTTAATTCTTTAAACGTATTTTTAATGGCTGTCTTGCGTTCTTTGTTAACTTGCCCTTTTCTGTGCAACTTCTGTTACCTGCCTTTTTCCTATGTATGGGTCACATTTTCCTGGTTTTTGCATTTTTAAAATTTTTGCTTAAAATTGGACATTTTAATTAACATGTTATAGCAACTCTATAACAAAGTTTCCCTTGTCTTCTCTGTGCTTTATTTATTTGATGCCTTGGCTAAACTAGTATAGTGAAGGTCATTCCCTTCCCAAACCACAACTCTAAACACACACACACACACACACACACACACACACACACACACTGCAAAGTTTTTGGCATCACTCCTCAGAGAGAACAACCCAGAATGTACACAGTCAGTCTAAGATGACAATTGTTTTAGCAGGGCTCTCTTTGATGCTCTGCTTCTATGATCTCTGTCAAGTCATCAGCCTCATTTGATATCACATCTGGATTTTAAGGTCAACTGATTTTTGCATAATTACTCTATTATCTTTAATGATGCCATCCGGCATGCATTGCTCAACATTGTAATCCACTTAAATGCAAGAAGAGATAGCATTTAAGGACACTCTTTTGAATTTTACCCCAAAAGATTCTTCTTGGATGTTTTCTCCACAGTTCTCTGTGGTTTATATGATGACCTAATTTATTGCCTTTAATCAAGAAAAACTACCAGCCTCTTCATGTTTGCTTACTACAGAATCTCCATTTCTCCATTGTTTTCAAGAATGCCCATAGGCCTGAACTTTCTCTCAAATAAAAGTCATTTTTGTTTTGTTTTGTTTTGTTTGTTTGCTTTTTATTGGTGGATTGCTCTGGAATTCTTTTTTCTTATGGATCCCCTCACACCTTAGGAAAAATCTTGGAGTCACTATTCTAAGTACTTAACAGGGGCAATAGCTTTTCTTCTGGTCAGTTTTCTTTTTTCAGTAGACCTCCAAAGCCTCTGCTGGCCAGGCAAGATGAAGTGAGAATGATCAGGGTCCCAGTATTCTCAGGCTGCTCCTTCAACAGTCAAGTCTCTGTCCTGTGTGTGTGTGGGGCGCTGAATGGAAAAAGGGAGCTCACTTTTTGGCCACACTCACAAGGAATTTAGACTCTTCCACTGAAAGAGGAGATGAGAAGTACTGGTGACCTTAACTCCTGATAAGGTATTGTATCCCTTGATTAGGAGCTGAGGGTCAAGGAACCTTATGATCTTGGCTATACCTGCCTCACTTGGGTTGGGAGTCTGGAAGGAGAAAGCACCTCTTGGCTCCAATACTGTCGATAGACTTCTGCTGTCCTTACTGAATTTTAGTATGTTTTCTTAAATGAGTGTTTTGTCCTGTGGTGTATACTCTCAGGACAATTTTCAGAGACTTCAAAAATTCTGAATTTTTCACCACTTACATTTATTCCCTGGAGAGGAGGTTCACAGAGATCCTCATGTGTCATCAAGTGTGTGAAACTCTATGTATTTTTTTTTCTTTTTCTTTCTTTCTTCCCCCACTCCCCAGAGCAGGGGGCGATACGGGGGATTGAATTCAGGGGCGCTCAACCATTGAGCTACATCCCAGCCCTGTTTTGTATTTTATTTAGAGACAGGGTCTCACTGAGTTGCTTAATGCCCCACTGTTGCTGAGGCTGGCTTTGAACTGTGGATCTTCCTGCCTCAGCCTCCCGAGCTACTGGTATTACAGGTGTGTGCCATGGCACCCGGCTGTATGTTTTTTTCTTAAAAATTAAATGCTAAACTTACTAATTTTAATGGTTCTTTTAATTTATTACATTGCTTTCATATTTTCTCAAGTGCATTCGCCTCAGTTTTTATTTTGGGGGAATTTGATTTTATGTTATATATTTTGGAACATTAGTTTGAAAGTTCATGTTTATTGAAAGAATCTGTCACTCTCTCTTACAGCTGAAGTTCTATGATTGTCTCCCATACATCCTCTGGGACATCCATTTCAGAACCATCTCTCTTATTACCAACCTGGGATTTTTTTCTAATAGTGACAGTAAGCATATTGCAGATCTGGTCACTGAACCAGTGGGTACTTTCGACCAGGTCTTATTTCTTAGGTTGTACTTCCTTTTTTTCTCTTAGGTGAACAGCTTTCTATTATTGTAACTAGGAGCATTTGACACAGGTTTTTGTCGTTGTTGTTGTTATTGTTTTTTAGCCTTCTTCCTTAATTGCAAGAACTTCATCCCAATAGTTTCACCCCTCAGTTTTAACCTCAGATAGAGCTCTGTTTCCTTTTCTTACATGAAGCATTTTTAGGCATCAGTACCTGTTGCTACGACTTTATATTTCTGTTTAGTGTCTGCTCTGTTAGTGTGTATACTCCTTTTTGTGTGTGTAGGTATGTACGTACGTATATTTGAGGACATGCATACATGTGTATGCATATTTATATGTGTTATCACAAATGATCAAAGGGTAGATATAGTCTTAAATCATGGTCATATTTGCAGAAACCCTTCAATAGGATGAAATTCTTGCCTAAGCTGTGACTTCATGCATCCTTTTCAGATATACTCCCAGATTATTGAACCAAATTTATTTATATGTAGTTCTGTATTGCTGTAGTCTTCTTTATGCATTTTGCTTCCTGTTTTGCTATGGAAACCCTCTCTGCCCCCAGAAGATAAAAAAAGATTATTTTCTAAATTTTTCTTCTCAGTGTTTTTGCTCATCTCTTTTTATATCAGACTATCACAAGATTATAGGTTTTATTTTTACTATATAATGGCAATGAATATCAGTACCATTTATAATAATTTATTATATTATCTGAATTTTTTGGTGGGTATTTTGATTATGTAACTATTTTGATTATGTAACTTTGAAATTCAGTTTCAATTATCTGTTTTATCTAGTAGGTTTCTCAGAATTATTTCACATTGAGTTCTTCCAGGGCAGTTCTTTAAAAGAGAGTAATGTCACAGACTATTCTCATGACACTCAAAAAGCTACGTAGAATTCAAACTTTTTTTTTTAATCTCAAAATGTCCAGAAAAAAAATATTAATTTACTCTGGGCTTCTCTGTGACAGGCCTATGACCTTCACCAGGAAAAGCCTGCCATCCCAGGAGATCAAAGTGTGGAAATTGATGTGTTTCCTGAGGAAGAAGTTTATTTGGCCGTGCAAAATCCCAGAAAGGTAATTTTCTTTGGGAATTGTCAGAAGGAACATGTGACTCATCCACACACCTCCACAAGAGTCATTATGGAAAAATATCTAATGCAGAAAGAATCACCAGAATTGAGTTTTAAGTAGAACATTTTTCAACTTTGCTACTATGACATTTAGGGCAGGACAATTCTTTATTATGGGATTTTTCTGTAGACTGTAGAATGTTTAGCAGGATCCTTGACCTCTCTTCACTAGATGCCCAGTAACATCCCCCACCTCTGCTTGGATGATTAAAAATGTCTCTTACAGGGCAACATGACCAAGAACCGCTGGTCTGGATCTACTGTTTCACAAATTGAGATAGATTAAAGTTAGAGTCTCAGCAGAATGGTCTTCTCATTACCTAGTTCCTGACTGGGATTAGGCAACCTTCAGGGAAGACTTTTTCCTCCCTACAAAAAGACTCTTCCTGAGTCATCATATGCCTTGCTGTTCCTGAGCCATGGAGAGTAGTTAGTGAATTCTCTCCTGAAGTCGGGCTGATCAGAGCACTTAGGAAAGGACCTAACTCGACACCCTTCAGATCTCAAAGCCCTTACCTCATTGGTTTCTTCCCTAGCAAATCAATAATGAAGAATTAGGTGCTACCCCGGGGAAACAGGGTCTTGATAAATGACTTCCTCTTTCCTTTTTCTGATGCACAGAAGTCTGATGCCATCAGTATTCCATCAGAATGTAGCACTATAGATCTGCAGGAAGCCTTTGGATATTTATATAGAATTGTTCCCCAACAAAAGCAACCAGAGAGATGTTTGCCTAAAGGTAAGTGGCCATATTCTTCATACAGTTCAAAAAGTCTTTGAATGGTATTTCTGATCTTTGTAGCTCTGTGGTTTTGGTAGTTGTCTTCCTTTTTCGTAGGGACAAAAGGAAAGACAAGGCATCCAGAGATTCTTGAGGCTATTATGGGGTCCATGCAGAGGGGATTTCAGGAAATTCTTGATTTAGTTGGGCTCCACTCACACAGCCCAACAAGAAGGACAAACACTCTAGAAAACTTCCCTAGAATGTCCACTAGTCAACCCGTCTACCACATTATATAGTCCCTGGACATTCATTGTCAGAATATATTTGAGGTTGAAAACCAAGAGAAGAACTTGGCTATTTTGTTTATTACCTTCATCTCAGGATCCAGACTTCCTAAACTCAAATTCTAGCCCCTCCCCTTACTAGCCAGGTGACTTGTTCAGTGTAGTTAACCTGTCTATGCCTCATTCATAAAATGGAGATAATAATGGCACCGACTGCAAAGGACTGTTGTATGAAATGAGTCGATGTAATTATATATTTGTATATCTAGTACAAGAAATAGAATATGGCCCAGATAATGGATCTGACAAGTATGGATCAATCAATAAACAAGTGATAACAAATTGATAAATGAACCTAAAAATTAAAAATTTCTCCATCCATTTGGAATTAAACTGGGTCTAGAAGGAACACCAAGAAGGGGTTTCTGATTTCTCTTCTGCATTGTTTGACAGCCCCTGAACTTCGAGGCTGGGGATTTTCAAGAGACTATAGTTCTCTTAATTTTCATTTGGCCTGGTCATTGAAGAAGGTGCCGGATGGCAACAGTGGAGATGGAGAAGAAAGGCAGATGCTAGAAGGACAGAGGAGTGGGATAAAAGATGGGAAGAAATAGTCTTTTAGGAAAATTAACCTACTGATGTTCTGAAAGATAGGGGGAGAAAACGGGCAGAGTAGGGAGACCTCATAGTGGCTTGGGAAGATGATGAGGAAAACAGTGGAATGTTGGAATCACCATGAAGTTAGGATCATCAGAACTGGGAGAAGAAGAAGGAGAGACTAGGAGAGAAGCACAGTGTGATCCATGCTAAAGGTTTATGTGTGTTGGGACAGATGTTCAGCTCTTTGTAGACTTCTTGATAATTGATCCAGTTCTTTCACGTATGGCTTGGGTGGGTTCACAAAGCCTTTGGCTATCCTTACCTCATTTCTTTGGACACAATCTGTACATGAGTGCCAAATATATTATTTCATAATTAAACAACCCACAAAACCTCAGAAGCACACAATAATAAACATGTACCTGCACGATTCGGTTGATCTAGTCTGGGTATCTGTGCAATGTTGTATGGCTTTCCATGTGAATCGTGATATTGTCTGGAAATCCACTAATCTAGTTTTAGCTCAACTGGGTCACGGCTCTCTACTCTACACGTCTATCATCCTCCTCCCAGAACCAATGGGTTAGCCTGAACATGCCTTCCTTATGGTGCAAGAGGGAAAGTGAAAACATACCCAGCCCAGGCTCAGCACTGGCACACCATGAAGGGCACTCCATGCTCTTGGCCATGGCTGAGTCCCTTCAGGGGATTGAAAAGAGACTCTGTCTGCCTTGTTAGGCCACAAGGCAAGAGATGCCAATAGAGGGAGGAGTGACTATTCGGAGCTGTTAATGCAATTTACTAGAGCTCCTAATGCTAGTGCTTCTTCTGATCCCTTTCAGGTCTGCATTGCTTCTTTCCCTGCTGTAGGAAGGACAGGAGAAAGTCTCTCTGGGTCATTTGGTGGAACCTGCGGAAAACCTGCTACCAAATAGTGAAACACAGCTGGTTTGAGAGCTTTATTATCTTTGTGATTCTGCTGAGCAGTGGGACGCTGGTAAATTATCATGGTCTCGGTGTTGACATTGCATTTCAGGGCAGCTGGGAGAGCTGCACTGACGGGACCCTTCCTGAGTCTGTAGATGTGGGTAGACCAGGCAGAGGGGGGATCTTCACTGGTGTACTTTTTAGAGTTTATCCTATGCCTGGGAAATCCTCAAGCCAAAAATGCTTTTATCTGCGGGAAAAAATGAACCCAAACCAGCACCTTAACATGAGTCCAGGCCTATCTATTTACTCCCAACCACCACCACCTTTTTTTGGAGAATTTCTACTTCTGCTGTATCTACACATTTCCTACTCCAGATAGCAATTCTCCCATCCTCCCTTTTCCTGAGGATCATAGTTCTGCTTTCTAAAAGGAGGGGACCAGGAGACACTGCTAGATCCTTCTAGACCTAGCGTGGTAAGAGTCCCTGTGTGGCTTGAAATAACACTAACTCCACTTGCCTCCGAAGTCATAGAGTCATCATTTCCTTTCCCTCCTCTCTTCACACCTTCTGGTCCTTCTTGTACCCTCTCCAGCTCCTCCCTGGGAATCTCTCTTATCACTTACCCCCCATCTCCTTCTTCCTCCCTCATTCCCTCCCCTTCTATCTTGTGTCTTCCCTTTAAATGGCCGCCATAGGGAACTAACAGCTTTTACAATTTGCTAGGCTAAGTGGACAGAGTCCTGGGTCCCCCTTCTTGATTTAGAATGACAGATCATTTCACATTATCTAGCAAAAAGAAAAGACAAGGAAATGTCTTGTCCCCACATCCCGTGCCTTCTAGCTAATGCTTTATATCCATGTGATCTTTACGTGAAAAGAGATGAGAATATACCAGAGCTCACCAGGGACTGTGACCAACATATAACCCCATTTAACTACTTAATGCAATGAAAATTATTTTTAGACAAAAACAAACAAACACCCAAATGTTTCTAGAACCACCCATTGAACTCCCTTGATTGATTTATATTGCTCGTCCATGGTCTAGGATTATCTGTAGTCTCCTGGTGATTACATGTCCACTTATTCCAACATTAGGGTTTCTTTGGTTTTATTCTACAAATAGTACTTGGGCTACCTAGTGGGTAAACAAGTGCCATTGTCAGAAGGCCCTAGAGACACACTTATGGGCATTGTGGAGAGACATTGTATAATCAGAGACCTAGCATAGGTACACAATCCCAGTTCTCATCTGCCTTCAGGAGGCAATGCAGGCATCTGGGCAGAGCAATACTGAATATACAAAGCAGAGAGTGCCAGGAGACAGATCCAGCCCATTTCATTGTACATATTTGTAAAAAAAAATTGAAATATGAAGAACTTAATCCATTGCCAATTCATGTGGTCTATGAGCCAGCAGCATCAGCATCACCTGGAAGCTTAGAAATGCTGTCTTGGCCCTCTTTTAACCTCCCGAATCAGAACTTACCTTGTAAGGAATTCTCCAGGTGATCTGTGCTTGTTAAAATCTGAAAAGTTCTGGTTTGGGCATCTAAATAATAATGAGAGCCTCCTGGATCATGACATGGGCTGGTTATAACTGAGCTCTGCTAATTCAGACTTGCTTACCAGTTTGATGCTAAGCTTCCAAAATGAGAGAGAAAATGAATCTACAACACTAATCAGATTTGTCTATCCTCAAGAGGCAAGCAGACAAATCCCTGACCTTCAGAAGCTTGGAGAGCAGTAAGGAAAATAAATGGCTCCATTATAGGCCAGATCATAAGCAGTGGGTGAAGTGGGACAGGTAGGGATTGGTACCTACCCCAGGCTTGTGGGAATAGGACAATTTCCTGTAGGAAATGACAGCTAAGCTCAGATCTCAAGGCTGAGATGGGGTTTGGCAGGGCAAGGAAGAGATGGAAGGTTTCTCTAGTCAAAAATGCGTTTGGTAGGAGGAAGAGAGGCTGTTTTACCCTTTCACATTCTTTTTTCCCCTGGTGCTATAGGCTTGCGTTCATGCCCAATAGGAGGGTTAAGTTCTTGCCTTCCTGAGCATTTTTCTGTGTCTTGGGCAGGTTTAATACTAGGCTCTCTTCTCTCCTTTCTTTCATTCTATGTATAGGCCAAAAGGACAGGTGATATCCTAATTATATCAGAATCACACACATACTTCAGGTGAGGGAAATGAAACAGGGTCTCTCTGAAAACCAGTATGTCTCGTTTTCATGATCACACTTAGTGAATGTTTAATATTTGAAGTGATTTATATTGGGAATTCAAGTCCAGAGCTGCTCAAATTTAGTGTCATGGCACATATAGAAAATGGTATTATTTGCAGGGAAAATTGGGTAAATGGCTAAGGCTGCTTGTTGGAGGAAATGACAGACTTCAGGCCCGGGTCTCAAGTGTGGGCTTAGAGCATTTGGACTCCATACCATCAGCAATGGAGAGACACTGCATAAAGCCACTGAGAGGACTAGGAAGATGAAAGAGATGGTCTGTGCCATGGGGTGTTTCTGGAAAAGTTGAGAAGACACACTTGGCAAGCCCTGAAAAGATTAGGAAGTCCAGGAAGTGGTGTGGTGATCCACTAGGAAGATATTTTCTATTCTGGGGACTAGTGAAGAGAGACCATGGGACCCAGAGGGCAACAGAAGTATAGAAATGGCATTATCCATTTTCATGTACTCAGGGATTTGATTCCATTGGAAAAAAAAATCAACTTTCATTTCTTTTGAGCAAAACTGCATCACCAGGAGATGTGCTCGCTTTTATTCACAATAGCAAGAAAAACAAAAAAGTAAGCAAGGAGTGTTTTGCAAATATTCAGCTTGGCCTATGGCTGCATGTGATTTATTATTTCAGATATTTGAAGATGTTCACCTTGACAAGCGGCCACACGTCCGAGAAATACTAAATTATACTGACCATGTTTTCACATATATTTTCATCTTCGAGATGGGTCTGAAATGGGTGGCCTTTGGATTTGGGAAGTATTTCACCAGTGCCTGGTGCTGGCTCGATTTCATCATTGTGATTGTAAGTTTCCTATGTTTGTGACCGATGCAGGTGGAGGTGGGTTGGGGAAGGGGACTATTGAGGATTTGCTTTTCCTGTGTGCCTCTCCAAATTATTTACTTGTTATCATTGCCTCCTCACAGTACTTGTAACTCAATGTTTTTTGTCCAGTGTAATTTCATCCTTCTTTGTGCCCCACCTCTCATCCATGATACTTTCTATGCCCACCTTCCTAACCTTTAATGTCACTGGCTATTTCTTTATTTTTTAAAAAATTTGTTACATATGACAGCAGAATGAATTACAAGTAATATTACAGCACAATTTTTTCATATATAGTACAATTTTTCATATCTCTGGTTGTACACAAAGCAGAGTTACACCATTCGTGTCTTTATACATGTACTTAGGGTCATGATGTCCATCTCATTCCACTGTATTTCCTACCCTCCTGGCCCCTCCCTCCACCTCCCTCCCCTTTTTCTCTTTGCCCAATTTAGAGTCCATCTAATCCTCCCATCCCCTCCCCCTCTTATGAATCAGCATCCTTATGTCAGAGAAAACATTCAGCATTTGGTTTTGGGGATTGACAAACTTCAGTTAGCATTATGTTCTCCAACTCCAACCATTTTACCTGTAAATGCCATGATTTGATTCTCTTTTAATGCTGAGTAATAAGCCATTGTGTATAGCATGAAGATAAAAGATAAAACTATTGGAAGACATCCCTCTGAAGAATGCAGTAGATTGGGAAACACTGGGTATTTTCATGGGTCTCATCGATGTTTCCAAATTTGATGGAACAGAGATGGGGGTGAGGTTCCAGGTGAAAGGTGACGAGTGTCCCTGTTGAAACACATCTTCCCAGCAAGGAGGACAGTAATTTGGTAAAGCCAGATGAACAGCTAAGCTCTACCATCCTTCTCCCTCTGACTAGGGGCAAAGTAGGGGTATGTGGAGAATGCCTAATACTCCTTCAATAAGCAATGCTATTTCAAGCAAGAAGTCCATTTAAAAAATTACACATAGAAACATTTGAAGTTGATGACAAATTTTAAAATCTTATCATTCTGTCATATTCACTAATTTCTCTTAATTTGAAAAGTTGCTATTACTGCAGTGTAGTTGGCAGGATGTGTGCAGAATGTTTTGGGTTAATAGCAAACTTTGACATTGGCTTAGTCAGGGGCATCATAACTCCCTGGCCAGCTGAGCAACTCCTTATTCTAGATGAACCTCAGAAGACTTTTCATGACTAATAAGAATGACTGAAGCTCTGCAAGGAGTCACCCTCAGCTTAAGTTCAGCAGACTGCTAAGTTTTCATTTTGTGTTCTTACCAGAGCTTTCCAACCCTCAGTCCTATGCCATAAGGGAAAAGTATTGGGGAGAGAAAAATGCTTTTTATTTCACAAAAAGAGGCTATTTGAGAAAGAAAAAAAATTAGCAAACAAATTAGTTTTTCTTTATAACTTTTTATTTTTGATCTTAAAGTTACTGAAAAGGCGCAAGAAATAGTATTAAGTACTCCTCCTTCTCTTTCCCCAGCTTGACCAGTTAGCAATATTGTCACTCCTCTGTTTGCTACTCTCTTTCATTCTCTCTCTCCATTTTTTCTCTAAAATGCTTAAGACTGAGTTGCAAGCATCATGTCTCTTTACCTCGAAACCTGTCAACATGTGTTTCCTAATGAGGACATTGTCTGGCATAATCACAATACAATGCTCAAAGTTAGAAAATTCAGCATTGACCCCTAACTAAAACCCACGTCTGTTTTCCAGTTTTGTCAGTTGTCAAAACAAGATTCTTTATGATGAGTTCTTTCTACCCATCCATCCTCTACCCCTGCCCCAATTCCATACTATGATATCACTGTCATGTCTCTTTGGTTTCCTATGATTCACAACAATTTCTCAACTTTTTTTTTTCATCTTTCATTGGACAAATAATGTAAATGCATTATTCCAGCTTTTGTGGACCGTAGCTTTGCCAGACACGGAGAAAAGTGGACTCTCCATCTGCACCTTCCCTTCCAGAACAGTCTGACAATAACAATTGTGCTCAGCCTCTCAGAAAGGAGGCTCTTTTTTAAAAAAATATATTTTTAAATTTGTTCTAATTAGTTATACATGACAGCAGACCGAGTTTTGACATATCATACATAAATGGAGTATGACTTCTCATTCATCTGGTTGTACATGATGTAGAGTTAAGCAGGTCATGTCATTATATATGCACATAAGATAATAATGTCCAATTCATTCTACTATCATTCCAATCCCCATTTCCCCTCCCTCCCTTCACTCCCCTCTGTCTAATTCAAAGTACCTCTCTTCTCCCTCTATTGTGAATTAAGGATCTGCATATCAGAGAAAACATTCAGCCTTTGATTCTTTGGGATTGATGTAAGACAGGGGCTCTTGAGCCTGTGCTGAACCCTGGGCAAGAGTTAGGAGCACTCACCAGTCAGGTTCTCCTCCCACCAGGTCTCCGTGGTCAGTCTCTTCACCGTAAATACGTGGAAGCCCCTTCGGACTCTGCGAGCACTGAGACCTCTTCGAGCGCTGTCTCAGTTTGAAGGAATGAAGGTACATTCTCCAGGTGGATGGGTGGACATTCAGCTAACAGAGATATGGAGAGGAGCCCACAACTCCTTTGCAACTTGGGCTTTTCTTTGTGTTGCTAAGATTTTCTTGGGATTCTTCCCACCCAGTCCAGTGCTTACAGTCTAAGTGGTGGAGAAAAGTCTGGGATACTCCCAAGAGGTCTTCTGTGACAGTTGAGGCAGCTTCCCTTCAGGATCCTAGGGCAGCTGTCTTCTAAGTTTCTAAGCTCATCCTCAAGTTCTTCTCAGTGGAAACAGGAGCCAGGAGTAGAGCCTGTCAGACAGAGCTTCAAGAGAACCAGCCACGCCCATCAGGCCCATCCTGAGGTGATCAAGTGATGGGTGAGGCCTACACATTTGTTTATATTCTTCTTTTGTTTTATTTTCCTGAAGGTGGTGGTCAATGCTCTCATAGGGGCCATTCCTGCCATTCTCAACGTTTTGCTCGTTTGCCTGATTTTCTGGCTCATATTTTGTATCCTGGGAGTAAACTTCTTTTCCGGACATTTTGGAAGATGCATTAGTGGAAAAGATAAAAGCAAATATCTTCCTTATGTTGAGAACCGAAGTCAGTGTAATGAGACTTGGGTCAACCTGGAAGTCAACTTTGACAATGTGGGGATCGCTTACCTTGCTCTGTTGCAAGTGGTAAGTGCTGTTGGTGGATTTTTCACCCAGAGAAAACTTGTAAGAACTGTAAATATTTTTTTATAAAAACCTAGTGACTCCATTTAAAATGACAGAATCAGCTGTGTCTGTTGATGACAAGTCTGCAGTTGTATCCATGTTTCTTTGCTTCTGTTGTAGGCAACATATAAAGGCTGGCTGGACATCATGGAAGCAGCTGTTGATTCCAGAGGGGTGAGTTCCTGTTCCCCTATGTTCTAGATTGTTAGGGTCAAATGATGGATAGTCCCAAACTTCCTGCCTTAGAGTTTCCACAGCCAGAGAGTTCTCTGCCTTGTTTTCCTTGGGACAAAATTACAAAATACCAGTCTGATAAAACGGTATTCTAATCATGTTCAATTTGTATCTGAAATCCCAGTATTCTCTAAAGTCCAGTCTTCCTTCTCCATGGTGAATAAGAGAAGACTGTTCATGTGAAGGTGGAGCCAGAAGCCATATAATCACAGGATGTCTTGATTTTTCTCTAATCTCTTCTACAAATGAATGGAGAAGAAGAAACCAGATGTCAAAGACAACCTGACTGTCTTAGACTGTGAGAAAACTTTAAGACTGGGCTACATCTGAGTAAGAGAGGGCCTCCCAAGACTCCAGGTTCCCTGCAGACTAGAGGGGTTTCTGGTGATTGCCGATTGTTGGATTCCAGTAAAAAAAAAAAAAAAAAAATAGTTGCCCAAAGCCACAGAGTAAGCAAATGGTTGAATGGAGAATAAAATCAATGGGGGAGGTGTGTATTTTTTTTTCTTATCAGGCACATGTGTGTGCATTGTTCTGTTTGTGGGTCTGCAGGGTGGATGCCTGACACATGGTAAGTGTTTAAATGTGTAAGAGGGCAGTGGCAATGGAGATGGTATGAGTACTATAACAGACATGTTAAGGAATGCAAATTTGTCTTTATGGTCATTCTAGTTCTCATTATAAATTCACAGACTGTCATTATGAGTTCATAGATAGATAATGCATAGCAACATATCTGAATTTGCTTTATTCTGAGTATGTTAATAAAATCCAGTTTCTGGAAAGGAAAAGCTAGTAGTAGAAACTTAAGTGTTTATAATAATTATACAATTATATTACACATATATACAATTTATACTATAGCATTTATGTTATATAAATATATATTATATATACAATATAATATTATAGTTATACTATGTAACAAAGGACACATTTTAAAATATTGATGTATTCATTTGTTTTTTCCTTTCGAATACATGAACTTAACATTAGTTTGTGTTGGGCGTTCATCTGCCTTGAGGTGGAAGTGTGGGGTATGAAGGAAAGCTTCTGCAGATGTATGGCAGAAGAGGTGTGTGGCTTACCAGGATGAATGCTGGAGGTGGGGTGGAAGTGTGTGGAAGGGTGCCTATTTGTGGTTCTGGTCTTAGTGTGCACTACCTGTTGTATACTGACCGATGCATTATGACCCTTGTCTGCAAAATCACAGGGCATCCTACTGGTATTAAATATTGCAGTTTCAACTGGTAAATACCTGGGCCATTTTCCCCTATCAATTCTTCATGGCCTCACACAGACTCTCAGATTAAATAGTAATGACATGGAAAACAGTATTGAAGTTTCTCAAAAAAATAGAAATAAAACTTATATATGACTCCTTCTCATGGTCCCTGGCCTAAAAGACTACTCCTATCCTTTGCTACAAGGTCTACCATGGCAGGTCCATGACTATCAACTCCATATCTAAGCCACATGGGAAGTGAGAGATTCAAGAAACCTCTCTCTACCTGATTATGCTTCCCCAGGATCTTAGGTCAGCCTGCCTACCCAGTATATCCCAGGTCTTCCAAGAAGTAGTTTCCTCTCAGAAAAATACAGATTAAAGCAAGAACATCTTCTTTGCCTTCCACATTCCACTCAATTTATTGGACCCCATCTTCCCTCTCCAGACCAAAGAGAAAGAATCAGGACATACATCTTGAAGCTCTGATTATGTTTCTTTTCCACCCCCCTCAATTTCCTCCTCTTGTCTAAACCACCCTCACATAAAATTTGTCTACTCTAAGACCTTGATATGGCCAAAGAGGGACATGAAGGAATGTAGATATTCTTATTTCTCAAGGCAATAACAACTTGCAAGCCTACTAGCCCATTGCGTTATCTTATTTTAAATGTCAGATGCCGAACCTTAATTCTTTCTTCCCATTATATTATTTCTGTCCTAATGCCTGTTCTTTGTTGAAATAAATGGAAGCCTCAAGCCAACTGGGATGAAAGCCAGGTCTTTAAGGCATAAGAGAAAAGTATTTTTAATAACTGTCTCCATTACCCGAGGCTATATGAGAGGTGTTGAATAACAAATATAAATATACTTCAGTGGCAATGGAGCTCTTGACAGTGCTAGCTATATCTGTGAATATGATCAGGAAGAAGAAAGAGAAATCTCATCATCTACCTAACATGCGTGCATGAATCCAATGGCAATATGTGCAAACTATTCACCCAACAAGGGATTAATAGCCAAAATATGTAAGAAACTAATCCAACTTTAAATGGCCAAATGACTTGAATAGACATTTCTCAAAAGAGGATATACAAATAGCCAACAAGTATAAGAAAAAAATGCTCAACATTACCAATCATCAGAGGAGTGCAGATCAAAATCACAACGAGTTATCATCTCAATCCAGTTAGAATAGCTATTGTCAAGACCCAAAATTTCTTAACAAATGCTGCTAAGGATGCAGAGAAAGGAGAGCCTTCATACAACAATGGTGGAAATGTAAAATAGTAATGACATGGACAACAGTATTGAGGTTCCTCAAAAAAAATAGAAATAAAACTTACATATGACTCAGTGACCTCACTAGTGGGTATATGTTCAAAGGGATTGAAATGAGTATGTTAAAGAGGCAGGTTCATTCCTGTTTATTGTAGCACTATTCATAATAGCCAAGATATGGAACCAACCTAGGTGTCCACCAATAGATGAATGGATTGAGAAAGCATGGTATGTATACACCATGGAATATTATCCACCACATGAGTGAATAAAATCGTGTCACTTGCAATATCGATGAAACTGACGGTGTTATCTTAAATGAACATATGCAATACCTGGCACCAAAAGCCAGGTATTGCATATTCTCACTTATATCTGGAAGCTAACATATTGATCTGACAGAAGTAGAGAGTAAATAATGGTTACTAGAGTCTGAGAAGGGCATACGGCTGGAGGAGAGAGGATGATAAATGGCTACAGGAATATAGTTATATAGGAAGAATAACTCATGTTCTATAGCCTGGTTGCACAACTGAGGTTGACAGCAAATAATTGAATATTTTAAAATAGCCAGAAGAGAGGATTTTTAATGTTCTCAACACAAAGAAATGATAAATGTCTGAGGTTATAGATATGTCAATTACCCTGATCAGATCATTGCATATTATATATGTGTATTGAAATTATGTCAATTTAAAATGTGTATTTCTATAATATTAAATACTTATTTAATTTTATACACACACACATATAATTTTTTAAAGTAATGTAAGGAACTTGGATGAAAAGAATCTCAGATGCTTTTGGCTATTTCTTTAACTGGGAGAACTGCGGCCAATTTTTGTCCCTTCTAGAGCTTGATTGTTCATTCATTCATTTATGAATTCATTCCATGTATATGAGAACCTACATATCAGGAGGTGTGCTAGGCACTAGGAATTCAGGAGTGAAGGAATGGAAACATACACAGAACCATGAGAAAGGCAGTGGTCTCTGTATGACAGATGCAGTAGCTCAATAAAGTTGGGCAGTTTAGTCATTTCTGCCTACAGAGTATGTGCCCCTTCTCTGGTGGCCTTTCCTCCAGTTTGGTTCCCTCTAAATACAAATATATATATATATATATATATATATAGACACTCAGGGAGAATTTCTTTTTAAAAAAATAACTTTAAAAGTATGTTTTTTATTTCAATAAATCTAAGTAGGTCAAATTCCCACATAAAAGAGTTCTTGGTTGGTTTATAAAGTAAATGTAAACACATAAAAAAACATAATTCAGAGAAGTTAAATGTAAACAAATTGGTAAATATACACAAGGCAAATGTAAACCAAAAGAAAATTTGTGATCTTCATATA
Organism: Ictidomys tridecemlineatus; assembly: GCF_052094955.1. Lineage (NCBI taxonomy): Eukaryota > Metazoa > Chordata > Mammalia > Rodentia > Sciuridae > Ictidomys > Ictidomys tridecemlineatus. The sequence goes on from NC_135478.1 coordinate 23,534,774, forward strand.
AAATGATATTTAGATGCCGTATCTTAGAATTGTATCAGCATACAAAGCACAATGAGAATATATAGACCACACGACAGAAGTTCATTTCAAGCCAAAATGTAGGAGATAACAATAAAAAGAAATTCAACTACTGGTGGAAAACTTGAAATATATTGTCAATGTTAAAAAACGAGGAAGAAGAGCTGGGGTTGTGGCTCAGTAGTGGAGTGCTTGCCTAGCATGTGTGAGGCACAGGGCTCAATCCTCAGCACCACATAGAAGTAAATAAAGGTCCATTAACAACTAAAAAAATATATATTTTTTAAAAAAGAGGAATATGTTTGAATTTCTTTTTTTTTTTTTCCTATGGTGCTGGGGATTGAACCCAGGGCCTTGTGCATGCAAGGAAAGCACTCTACCAACTGAGCTATATCCCCAGCCCAAAATCTTTTGACTTTTGAATTCATTCAAGTCTCTGCTGAAGACTGAAGCTTTAATTCATTTCTTCATATCCAGGTTCTATTCTCTTCTGTCTTACACTGGTGCCCTGAGAAGCTGAACTCTTTTTTTTTTTTAAATTATTTTGTATTAGTTCATTTTGACATAATTATATAAACATGGAATATAATTTGCCATGCTCAGGAGGCTTTCAAAAAGCAAATTGAATCATTCCACACCTCTCTCACAATCCTCTAATGATTCTCCATTGCTCAGAAGAAAAGCCTGAGCCTCCCTGACCCTGTATTCCTACCATGTGCACCATTCAAGCTAAGCAAGGGCTTTCCAGAGGGACCAGGGCCATCAGGAGGAGGTTAAGGGTGTGATGTTGCTGGTAAAAAGAAAAAAAAAATGTTTTGGTCTTGTAAGTAAAACAGCTAGGATGGTTTAATTTTTCTTAAATAATTGTTTTTTCTCTCATTAAAAAAATCCCTAACAGGAAGAAAAACAGCCAGCATTTGAGGCAAAACCACTCATGTACCTTTACTTTGTTGTTTTTATCATCTTTGGGTCATTCTTCACTCTGAATCTCTTTATTGGTGTTATTATTGACAACTTCAACCAACAGCAGAAAAAGATAAGTATCTAAGTTATCCTGGCTTGGTAAATTCCATCTCAGTTCTGCCAACAGCTTTTCTTTTTCTTTCTTTTTAATTTTTAAAAATTTATCCTAATTAGTTATACATGACAGCAGAATGCATTTCGTTGTGCACAAATGGAGCACAACTTTTCATTTCTCTGGTTGTACACGATATAGAGTCACACCGTTTGTGCAATCATACATGCACTTAGGGTAATGACATCCGACCTAGATGCCCTTCGATAGATGAATGGATAAAGAAACTGTGGTGTATATACACAATGGAATATTACTCAGCATTGAAAAACAATAAAATTATGGCATCTGCCAAGGGCTTTAATGGGACATGATTCTGATGTAGACTATTGTGCCGAGAAGCCTCTATTATCTGCTTAAGAAAAAAAGCTTGTGCCTGAGAAGATCCTCCAGAATAAGACCAAAAGGGAATGCAAACTTCTGGGTGTTATTAAGTCGTTATTTTTATGTTTATCGTATCCTTCAATGGACATTGTTGTTGTTGAGATTAAATCTGATAATAATTGAATTTGAAAAGAATAGCAATCACCAGGATTAGTATTTATGACCTAGAGTCATATTTTAATAACATTCCAAGTTTTTTTTTTAAATCCATGATTAAAAAGTATGAACTTTCCTGTTTCAGCAAACTTTTGTCCTGGTTCCCAGCATTAGTTTCAGCAGATCTATTGAACTTACTTGGAAAGATCACTGAGGAAGAGGAAGAGCTAGAGAGGTCTTTCCCCATGCATTATAATAAACAGATGTTTATTTTTCTGATTCCAAAATCCACAGGAGCTTCATACTAAGAGTAGTAAATTAAGGAACATAAAAATAAAATATATATATATCACCTGAGAGCAATCACCTAATGGTAACCACTTGAGATAGTGACTCTTAACATTTTAGTATAATTCTCTCCAGTAATTTTCTAACTAAACATATAATTTCTTTTACTTAGTTGGAATTCCTTATATTTTTAATTTTATAGTTTATGAGCTCATTAGTTATCATTCCTATGACATAAAATATTTTTTGCTATAATTTTCAAAGCTGAATTGTATTCCATACTATGGATAACAACAATCCTGATCAATGTTTTGGGACATTTAGGTCATTGTAAACTTCTTGTTCTTTTAAAAGCAATAATAAATATTCCTCTGGATTTTTTATTATTTTCTCAAGATAAGTTCCAAGAATTAGAATATTTAAGGCTTTAAAAGTATCATCAAATTACCTCCCAGAAATGCTGTGGTAGCTAGCCTTCTCTTGCAGGATATGAGAATGAGTGGTTACTCACCATTCTGATGGGTATAATTTATAATCTTCTCTAGATTTATGAGGAAAGGGTTATCTCATTGTTTTATATTTGTGTGTTTGATCATTAGTGAGGTTACACATTTGTAACACATTCAAAGAATCCTATGGTTTATCTTCTATGTTGAAGATGACATATTTTTCTTATACATTTTTAAATAGTAAGTCCACTTTGTGGCTTGCTTCTTAAATTTTTTGTAATGACATTTGACTTACAGATACGTTAATGGAGTCCAACTGCTAAGTTTGTCCTTCTGGGTTCCTTTTCTCACATTTATGAATGAAAGGCATTTCTTGATTCTGAAATCAAGTAGCTAAATATTCACCTGTGGTATTATTATTTTTATTTTTTAAGCCTTTTTAAAAATTTTTTTTACTGTTGAAATCTTGTCATTCATACAAATTGTACCTTGGTACCATCTAGCCTTCTTACCGTCTGCTGGGAAAGTTATTTGCTATTGTTACACCAACTGTATTGCTTCTGCTACTCCAGACTGTGGAAGCAATGAATTCACCTCTGTTATAGGCATCTTGATTGCAATCAATATCTGCAATTTGGACGCCAGTCCTTGTGATTTTAGATTTAAGCTCACATTAGAAGTGATTGTTTTGATCAATTCATAACATCCTTTTGTTTTATCTTGTAGAAAGTCTCAAATATGCACAAGAGTATACTAGCACAACATTTATTGACTTAAGAACATCTACACCTTTACTCAATTCTGCTCCTGGATTTTTTTTTAAGGGGGGAGAGAGAGAGAGAGAGAGAGAGAGAGAGAGAGAGAGAGAGAGAGAGAGAGAGAGAGAGAGAGAGAGAGAGGAGAGAGAATTTTAAAAAATATTTATTGTTTAGTTTTCGGTGGACACAACATCTTTATTTTATTTTTATGTGGTGCTGAGGATCGAACCCAGCGCCCCTCGCATGCCAGGTGAGCACATTACTGCTTGAGCCGAATCCCCAGCCCCTGGATTTGTTTTATGGAGTAAAATGACAAGACATCACATCATTTCATTCATAAATATTTCAGAACACATTTCTTTTTTATTTATTACAATTATCTACACATATTAATTGTACAGATTAATGGATTCTCTGTGATTTTCTATACATGCATGATGTACATTAACATAACCACAATTCCATTATCACACCTAAAAAATTTATTCTTTGAATTCATCAAATACTCCATCTATGTTCAAATGCATCTTTAAGATTCTTTTTTTTTTTTTTTTAGAATTTTAGTATTTATTTTTTAGTTTTTGGCGGACACAACATCTGTTTTTTGTTTTTGTATGTGGTGCTGAGGATCGAACCCGGGCTGCACGCATGCCAGGCGAGCACGCTACTACTTGAGCCATGTCCCCAGCCCTGTCTTTAAGATTCTTTAATGATTTGTTTGTTTATTTTATTTATTCATTTCTATTAAAGTTGTGTTTTCAAATCAGGGTTCAAATGAGGTCCTCCCATCTGACAGTATTTTTTTTTTTGATGTGACAAGATGTTCCAGGCTTAGGTTGTACCCTTTCTGTTCTTACCTAAAATCAGCCATTTCCCTAAGGAGTGCTAGTTTTTCTTTTTTCCCATGCCCTCCCCCATTATGGATCAGCATTCACTTATCGGAGAGAAATGGTTGTTGTTTGTTTGTTTCGCTTTTTGTTTTTTATGGAAAATGATGTCTCAAGACTGCAATCCAGAAATTGTCATCATTTCTAGGTCTTTCTAGTGGATAGAGCTACTTCAAATTCAGGAATAGAAGGAAATATATGTGTAGAAATATGCATATATACAATTTATATAACCTCTTATCACATCTTATCTCTCCTTTTCCACACTGAAAAATCTGGTTCTCAGAGCATAGGAGATGATGATAAATTTAAAATTACCACCATGACTCACTTTCTTTATCCCATAACACACCTGTGATTACTAAAAGATTTATTTCTGCCCATCATCCCCCAAGCAACCTGATTACCTTCTAGGTCAACTTCTAGGGCTATGTATCTTTGGTCTACACTCAGGAAGTAAATTCTAACCCCACACTCTGATCAAGAGAGGTCTGGAGTCTCCGAGTATCAGAAAAGGTGGTGTTTTGCTCCTGGTCCAGACTGAGTTTTGTGGTGTCTTTAATTGCTAAGAGACAGAGGCTGTTTTATTCTTCACGCTGTCATTGGAAGCCATTGGAAAGGAACAGAGTCTTGCCAGGTCCTGTGGGCTTCCCTCTGTTCACATTAGCCCATGTTTTTTTTTTTGGGGGGGGCGGGGAATGGGCAATACTGGAGATTAAACTCAGGGACACTGGACCACTGAGCCACATCCCCAGCCCTATTTTGTAGTTTATTTAGAGACAAGATCTCACTGAGTTGCTTAGCACCTGGCTTTTTGCTGGGTCTGGCTTTGAACCCATGATCCTCCTGTCTCAGCCTCTCAAACTGCTGGGATTACTGATGTCTGCCACTGTACCCAGGTACCCATGGTCTTTTATTTTTTAATTAATTAATTAATTATAATTAGGTATATATGACAGCAGAATGCATTTTGATTCATCGCACACAATTGCAGCACAATGTTTCATTTCTCTGGTTGTACATGACATAGTGTTGCACCATATGTGCAGTCATACATGTAACTAGGATCACAATGTCCATCTCATTCCACCATCTTTCCTGCCCACATTTTCCTTCTTTTCCTTCCCTCCCCATTGCTCAAAGTTACTCCATTTTTCCCATGCCCTCCCCCATTATGGATCAGCATCCACTTATCAGAGAAAAAATCTGGCTTTTGGTTTTTGGGAATTGGTTTACTTTACTCAGCATGATATTCTCCAACGCCAACAATTTACCTGTAAATGCCATGATTTTATTCTCTTTTAAGCTGAGTAATATTCCATTGTGTATATAGACCACCGTTTCTTTATCCATCCATCTACTGAAAGGCATCTAGGTTGGTTCCACAATTTAGCTATTATGAGTTGAGCTGCTATAAACATTGATGTGGCTGTGTCACTGTAGTATGCTGATTTTAAGTCCTTTGGGTATAGACCGAGGAGTGGAATAGCTGGGTCAAATGGTGGTTCCATTCCAAGTTTTCTAAGGAATCTCCATACTGCTTTCCAGATTGGCTGCACCAATTTGCAGTCCCACCAGCAATGTATGAGTGTGCCTTTCCCCCCACATCCTTGCCAACAGTTATTGTTGTTTGTATTCTTGAAAACTGCCATTCTGACTGGAGTGAGATGAAATCTTAGAGTAGTTTGGATTTGCATTTCTCTAATTACTAGAGATGTTGAACATTTTTCCATGGTCTTTTTTGAATGTCCACCTTACATTCAAGAAAACCCAAGATTCTAGTTTATAGAGATTAGCAAATGCTCTTAGGCCAACTCTGGCTTTAGAGCTACTCGACCACTCTAATTTCTTTCTTTCTCAATTTTTCAAAACCTGGAGATTTTTTTCTGTGCAAGTTCAGCTATACATTTAAAAAGATTTCTGTTATATTTGATTCAGCATTTCTAGATATTTTGCTTCCAAAATTTCCAGAAATTAAAATCCTAGTCCATTTTTCTGTCTTTTTGTTGTTGTTGTTCAGTGGGTGAAAATAGCTTTAAAGGTCTGTAATTTTTTTCTGAAAGTGGCTCTAAACAGAATTCATACAATTTTATTGGTAGTATTACATGTGCTTATTGTTTGGGAGAATCTTAGTTGCCAGTTTGCAGAGTTTTTTGAAAATTTTTAAAAACTATTTTGTTAGTTTACTTTTTTGTGTGGTGCTGAGGATTGAACCCAGTGCCTCACATGTGCTAGGCAAGCACTGTACCACTGAGCCACAATCCCAGCCCGACTTTGCAGGGTTTTTAATCTAAATTTTTATTAATTCCTATAATTGTTGCCATGTGGTAGCATTTATACAATCTGAAATACATGCAGTTTTTATAGAGATTCTGGGAGAGGTTTGCAATTTGTAATCTCTGTTATAAAAAGTGAAATACAATTATAAAATTTACTTTATTTCTCCCTTAAACTGTTTCTTTCCACCTTTCCCCTCAAGTTCATCTTTTTTTTTGCTGCCCTTGAAATTTTAGTAATTATTGATAGAAATGCAATGAAACTTTAAAATCGTGTCTAAAAATTCAGAATTTGATCCCCCCCCCAAAAAAAACCTGTTAAGGGTAAATAAATAACTCTCATCTTCTCCTTATACTTAGGTGGCCAAGACATTTTTATGACAGAAGAACAAAAGAAATATTACAGTGCAATGAAAAAACTAGGAACCAAGAAACCTCAAAAACCCATTCCAAGGCCTCTGGTGAGAGAAATCTAATGATTCTAAATATATAACCTAGATAAGAGATTTTCAGGAACTCAGTTTTCTGCAAAGCCATCCTGTAAACTTGTACAATTTGCATACTTATCTAAGAACTCAAGAAAACCCCAGATACATGCAATTCCTAAGGAAATTAGGTATTCATATTCATTAGAAAGAGCCTGGGCAAGAAGTTCAATGTTCGTTTTTAGTGACTGCACCACAAGTGCATGGCATTGATGCAAACTTAGCAGCTCGTTTGAACTTAACCAGTTTAAAATGTACTTAAAACGTTCTTGACCAGCGTGTGTGAGGTTGCTTGTGTGAGACTGAGGTCACGCCTACTCACTTCCACTTTATAATGAACACTGTGTATCATGGATTCAGCGACTTTTTCCGTAAAGGGCTAGATAGCAACCACTTTAGGCTTTGATGGCCCTGTGGTCTCCAGCCCGACTACCGCATTCTACTCTTGTGGCAATAAATACAGCAATCATAGACAGTAAAGGACAAATGAATGTGGCTATTATTCATTCTGAGCTCATGGACAAAAAATAAAACAACAACAACAACAACAACAACAACAACAACAACAACCCAGCCTGGTTGGCTTTCACCACTGGGCCATAATTTGCTTACCCTGCTCTCTCTGAATCCTGATTGGTCAGGAACTATGGGTCAATACAGCAGCAGCCCCTTTGTGCTTGCTCTGTGCAGTGGATTAGAAAGTACAGGTTAAGCATGCCTAAATCCAGACCCTGAAATTGGAACATGCTCCAAAATACAGTGCTTTTTGATTAGCGATGACGCCAACACATGAAAAATCCCACTTCTGACCTCGAGTGATGGGTCACTGTCAAAATGTGGATGTACCAAAAATATTGTATAAAATTACCTTCAGGCTATGTGTAGAAGGCAAATATGAAGCTCAGATTAATTTGTGGAGGTACTGAGGATTAAACCCAGGTGGGCTTTACCACTCAGCTACATCTCCAGTCCTTCTTTTTTTTTTACAATTTTGAGACAGGGTCTCACTAAGTTGCTGAGGGCCTTGCTAAATGGCTGAGGTTGGCCTGAAACTTGCAATCCTTTTGCCTCAGCCTCCCCAGTCACTGGAATTACAGGTGTGACCCAGGATAAGTGAATTTTGTGTTTAGACTTGGGTCTCATCCCGGAGATATTTCATTATGTACATGCAAATACTTACAAATTCAAAGACATCCAAAATCCAAAACATTTCTTGTCCCAACCATTTTGGATAAGAGATAACCTGCAAAATAGAGGGCACATTTGTTATCTCTGAGCTGTGAGTTGGAAAGCTTCTATGGCAGGGAGGCTCAGTGGGGACTGAGAAGTTGAGAGAAAAGGACTGGAAGGCAGGCGTGCTATATGAAGCATGTGGAGAATTTGGAGATTTTTCATTTGAACATAAAACCTGAAAAGGCCAAAGGTATGTTCTATTTACTGCTATTCCCAGAACTCAAAACAGCTGGTGTAAAGTGTGTTCTCATTAATTTCTTTTTTTTCCATTTTTTTTATTGATTGTTCAAAACATTACAGAGCTCATGATATATCATCTTTCATACATTTTACTCAATTGGGTTTTGAACTCCCCAAATACATAATGCAGACTCACTTCTGTTACATACTCACATTTTTACATAATGGCATATTAGTGACTGTTGTATTCTGCTACCTTTCCTATCCCCTACTATCCCCCCTCCCCTCCCCTCCCCTCCCATCTTCCCTCTCTACCTCCTCTGCTGTTGTTCAATTCTCTCCCCTTTTTTCCCCCTCCCCCTTGCCCCTCATAACCTCTTATAATTTTGTGTATCACTGAAGGTCTCCTACCATTTCCATATGTTTTCCCTTCTCTCTTCCTTTCTCTCCCCCCATTCGTCTTAGTTTACTGTTAGTCTTTTCCTCATGCTCTTCCTTCCTGTTCTATTCTTAGTGGCTCTCTTTATATCAAAGAAGACATTTGACATTTGTTTTTTAGGGCTTGGCTAGCTTCACTTAACATAATCTGCTCTAATGCCATCCATTTCCCTGCAAATTCTATGATTTTGTCGTTTCTTAGTGCTGCATAATACTCCATTGTGTATAGCTGCCACAATTTTTTTATCCACTCATCTATTGAAGGGCATCTAGGTTGGTTCCACAGTCTAGCTATTGTGAATTGTGCTGCTATAATCATTGATGTGGCCGTATCCGTATAGTGCGCTCTTTTAAGGTACTCAGGGAATAGTCCAAGAAGGGCAATAGCTGGGTAAATGGTGGATCCATTCCCAGCTTTCCCAGGAATCTCCATACTGCTTTCCAAATTGGCCTCACCATTTTGCAGTCCCACCAGCAGTGTACAGGTGTGCCCTTTTCCCCACATCCTCGCCAACACTTATTGTTGTTTGACTTCATAATGGCTGCCAATCTTACAGGAGTGAAATGGTATCTTAGGGTGGTTTTGATTTGCATTTCTCTGATTGCTAGAGATGGTGAGCATTTTCTCGTGTGCTTGTGGATTGATTGTATGTCCTCCTCTGAGAAGTGTCTGTTCAGGTCCTTAGCCCATTTGTTGATTGGATTATTTGTTATCTTATTGTTTAATTTTTTGAGTTCTTTGTACATTCTGGATATTAGGGCTCTATCTGAGGTGTGAGGGGTAAAAATTTGTTCCCAGGATGTAGGCTCTCTATTGACCTCTTTTACTGTTTCTCTTGCTGAGAAAAAACTTTTTAGTTTAAGTAGGTCCCATTTGTTTATTCTTGTTATTAACTCTTGGGCTACGGGTGTTCTATTAAGGAATTTGGAGCCCGACCCCACAATATGTAGATTGTAGCCAACTTTTCCTTCTGCGTCTGATAGAAGGAAAAGTTGGCTACGATTAATTTCTTTTTGAATGAAAGACTGTGTTTTAGGACATAAACAGAGTTCCACTAGGATTAAATATTTGTGTTACACTAAAAGTGTCTGTGAATTTCAGGGCCAAGTGTTTACAATTTATCCTTTGAAATAGTGAGGGAATTTTTGGCCACAGGTGAATGATATAATTGTATTTGGAGAGGTTTAATATGTTAACAGTATGTGAAACTTCAGTGTAGCTCAATCACATCTGGATTTAATAATCTTCATTATTAGACTTGGTTAGATGGTTTGTAAAACTCTTACGCTAAATACAAACGAATGAAATATATCCAAAATAAACTTAAAAAATTAGAAGCTTAAAAAAAATACCAATCTCAGGGCTGGGGCTGTAGCTCAGTGGCAGAGCACTTGCCTAGCATGTGTGAGGCACTGGCTTCCATCCTCAGCAGCACATAAAAATAAAATAAAGGTATTTTTAAAAATACCAATCTCACTTTCTAGTACTCCTTTCACTTTGAAGTTCTTATTTGGACTTGAGCCAACAAAACAAGACCCAGAGACTGTGTTTTCTTGTGCTTATTATACAACCACTGGCTTAATACCAGTTGGTCCAGGGATTCGAATTCACTAATTCAAAGACTCACAAGACACTGCATGTTCCCCCATATTTTCCAGTTTGTTTCAAGCAGTGCAGCACACAGCCAAACAGACCTTCAGGCACAGATAAAGCTCCTTGACCCCTCCACTGCACAGGGCATGCGAGACATGAGACATCAACCTAAAGTGGTTTGTGGAGGACTTTCCTGCAGGAAAGCTGTCACCTCCTTTCCTTAACCATCTTCTATAGCATGTTTATCCAGGGGTTATCTGGAAGCAGGTGCCAAGCCCCAGGCCTCCCTGTGTAGCCACAACCCACAGTCAAGCCTTCAACGAATGGTTCTGATACAGTCTCTCCAGCTAACACTGCATATATATCTTAATATAAGTTAATGGATCTTAACTTGTCTATTTTGGAGATCAGTGTGGCATGAATAAACCCAATATCATGTTCCCAGATGTCCCTGAGCCTGAGATAAGACTTTAAGTCAACTCTTAACCTATCACCCCCAACTTCACCTCCATAGAGATTTTTTTTAAATCTCTAAAATCTAAACCTTATATTTTGACTTTGAGAAAAAAATCTGTAGCAATGACCCACGGAAGAAAATACAATTGGTTTAGCCTGAGCATTGCTGTATTTCATTTCTAGCAATAGAGGAAAGGATTTGGAGTCACTTCTGGTTTCTCCTGAAGCATCCCATCCCCACAATGTGAATTCATTACTTGGTTTAAAAATCAGTGCTGGTTGGCAGTGGTACACACCTGTAATCCCAGAGATTTATGGGCTTGAGGCAGGAGGATCACAAATTTGAGGCCCAGCCTCAGCAACTTAGCAAGACCCTGTCTCAAAATAAAACATTAAAAGGGCTGGGGATGTGACTCAGTGGTAAAATGCCCCTGGGTTCAATACCTGGTACCCCCCAAAATAAAATATAATAATAATAATAATTTTTAAGAGTCTGTATATTCTGAAGTCTGTATATTGATCATCTAAAACTTTAGTAGTTTATACTCATAATCTCTATTTGTCTAAATGTTAGATTTAACTCGAAAGCCAGTACTTAGCACCCCCCACATTTCTTCTTGCCCCTTGTTCTGCTTCCCTGAAGAGCACCCTTGAACATATCTCTTCTCCATCTCCTTACTGACATTCCACATGCATCCTTACCTGGGAAATGGTTGGATTTCCACTGTCTCCTCAGGACTCCTTGATAAAATCCTAGGACTTCCAACACATGGCTTGAAAATTACCTACTTATACATAACATCCCTTCCATATGATCTGTACCCTTCTTCTTGTTGCCTTGAATGACATCAGTCACTTTCATGGTTTTGATTCATATCAGTGTTGATGGCTATGGAACTCTCCATATCTGCCTTCCAAATTTTGCATTTGAGCTCAAAACACACACCTCTGCCTGCTCCTGGCCCTTATATGCCCCACTGACACCTCTAACTTGACATGCTCAGGACAGATCTCATCTCTTTCCCTCAAAAACTCCTCATTCTCTGGATGTTGAAATGAACCGACTAACCAGAAACAATAGCCTCTGCCTTGTCTGTCCCATAGTCCCCTTCATCCCAACACTCCAACTGTTCCTGTCTCAACCTCTGCATAGCTTTTAAACTTGCATGTGGTATTTTTTCCTACTGGTACCACCACAAACCTACATCATCTTTTGCTGTTTTACCATAACAGATCCCTGGGAGTTCTAATGATGCATTCTTAGGGATCCATGAGTTTGCTAAATAGAACAGTATGTGCATTCTTTGATTCAATGATAATATAAAACAATCAAATATATACATGTATTGAAAAACAACCAACATATAGTCAAAAAGCCATCCAATCTCAGGTCTGAGTTTGTGTTTCAGAATAGTTTTGCGCTCAATAAAGTATCAGGTAGTGTTTCATAGCAGAAGAGTTAAAGAAAATAATGAAATATTCGAGGTTTGATTCTTTTTTCTGTATATGCAAACTAGTTAGAAATTGGACCAGAGCTGTCAGTTTATAGTCACATTAAGGGCAGTACACTGGCTACATAGAAGTCAATATGCAAGCTGATCATCAATAATAATAGGAAATAATCATTTATGTTTTTTCAGTTTGGGTAATTATTGGATTAGAACCCTATTTATCTACCCTATTCTAGCAAGAATTAGAAAAGAATTGGCTGAACACAGAGTTTTGGTTAAGTTATAAAATTTCTTATTGTTCTGAACTGATAAACAGAAGTTTGGAGATGTTCGTTCCCATTTTGCCCAAGACACTTATGTAAGCAAATGTTCTCTGCATTAATATTTTTGAAGTAAAAATACCAAAACAGATGAAATATTGGAGATCAAGGTTCATCCTTTTATTATTAAATCCAGTGGGAGCTGTTTTGCTTCAGTAAAACAACATCATCCATCACCTCAAAGTTACGTTGCTCCCAAGAATTTTTTATCTACAGTTTTTGCTTTAAAGTAGAATTAAAATTTTAAGCTTAAAAACAGTTATCTAATTAAATTTAAATGAATTTAAGGCAACACTGGGGATCTATAAGAATATCTTGCCCTTTGGAAAAGTCTGTTTTTATTTCAAGGAACTGCCTACTTGTAAGAAAGAACAAATTCTGTTGTATTAACATGTCTTTTAAATGTACCTGGTTTCATTCTGAAGACTCAAAATGACTCAATGATTTCTTCTTTTATTTTTTCTCCTCAGAACAAATGTCAAGGTCTTGTGTTTGACCTGGTCACACACCAGGTCTTTGACATCTTCATCATGAGTCTCATTGTCCTAAACATGGTTGGCATGATGGCTGAATCATATGATCAATCAGAAGACGTAACAGTTACTTTTGATTACATCAACATAGCCTTTGTGATCATCTTTACGATAGAGTGTCTCATCAAAATCTTTGCTTTGAGGCAATACTACTTCACCAATGGCTGGAACTTATTTGATTGTGTGGTCGTGGTTCTTTCTATTATTAGTAAGTAAAATCAGCAGCCAGAGAGGCTTTTAACTGAGAACCAGAAGTAAACCTGTAAACATTATAATTTGGAAGTATGTCCAAACTATCCAACAAAGCAACAAATTAGGCTTAATGCAGTGTCTGAAAAAAAAAAAAAACAGACAGGTGTACTAATGCCATCTCTAAAGGGGAGCTGCTAGGAGATAGAGAGTAATTTCCATTCCTTTGATTGTCAGCACCAATGAAATAGGTTTTTTTTCAATGGTGATGAACAAAATTAAAATGATTTAGAAATTCTTGTGGTGGTGCCTGATTTATACAGGTAATTGAATCAAAATCAACCTTTACTGTGCAACCATGAACTCTAATGAGCCCTCCATGATTTAAAGGATTTGGCACTTAATGCTCATGTTTTTGTTTTGTTCAAAATGCGCAAAGATGCTAGATCACAGTGATCGGATCATCTAACATTACTGGCCTTTCCCTCACTTCCTGTATGGGCCCATGGCCTATTCCAGACTGGGCTTCCAGGAGTGTCTGAGAGCAAGAAGCAGTGCTTTCTCTTTATTCTGAATCTATGTTCACATCAATCCTAGGGTGAATGAGCCATGCTTCTCTCAACTGTTTTGACCCTGCTCACCTATTCATCCCAGACTACAAGCATATAAATTTCCCAAACCTAGGCAAGAAGAATGAGGGTTATTGCCATATACCTTTCTTTCTTTCTTTTTTTGGTGCTGGGGATCATGTGCTCTACTACTGAGTTATACCCCCACCCCCACCCCCAGCCCTTGCCAGACATCTTTTCATAAAACACACACAACTTTGAAATTAAATTCTTCGTAGCTAACTCATTGGCATTTACTCTTGGATTTTTGAAGCCTGGTTTTAACTAAACCATGGTCTAACGCTTTTTATGATTATGTAAAACTGTCCAGGGGCCCTTCTCCTAGTTCAACAAGCAACAAAAACAAGGAAAACTGATTTCACAAGTGGATGTTTTCATGCAATCTCAGAAATGATGCATCAAACAGATAAGATGGAGCAAAATATTTTGGTTCCTGTTGCTACTGAAGCAACACAGCCATGCCAGAGAGCAACAACAACAACAAAAAATGTCTCTAGTCTGCTCTAGTTTCTAAGCCATAAGGTTTATGTAGATAAAGTTTATAGTTAAATAGACCTTTAAACTTTATTAGTCAATTCCAATCACAAGTCCTGGTGAAATTGGAAGCAGCAATAAAAGCTAGAAAATGGTGTTAGGACAGGTCTGGGTCAGCCCTCTGGAAGCTCAGAGTCCTTCCTCTGATGGGCAAAGAGGCTCGTTCACTCCACAGCTCCTTCTGGGTGGTGCCTGGCATTGTACAGTTCCTGGAAATATCTCTGACATCTGTCCTTTGGACAGCTGCTAGACCATTGCAGTTACATGTGTCAAATAGCATTTTGTTCCAGTGAATGAGAAAATTTACCCCTTAAGCCAAATCCTACTTACCAGTGTGGGTGGAACTTAATGTGCCTTTGCCAGTTCATCTGCCATTCAACACTTAGTCTCAACACATTCCCAAGCTCCTTCCTAATCTTGTACAGTAAAACAAAACCAGAGCAAGTTGAGTGAGTCTCTCTCTAGGAGTTAGCAATCCAAGTGAGGAATTAAAGCATACTTGTCTTAAAGTATCAGAAAAAAAAACTAGGGACCAATAACATGCAACACAAAATACTAAGTTCAGAGAAAGGACAGATAACTGTGGACCTGATTAATCAAAGTCATATCTATGCAGAAGACAGACCTTTTTTAAAGGATGGATGTTGCTGAATTGGCACTTAATAAATTTCACTTGTTTCCCAGGGTCGACTTCTCAGTTAACATATGAATTAAATTTCTTTTTTTTAATATTTATTTTTTAGTTTTCGGTGGACACAACATCTTTGTTTTTGTATGTGGTGCTGAGGATTGATCCCGGGCCGCACACATGCCAGGCGAGCACGCTACTGCTTGAGCCACATCCCCAGCCCCATGAATTAAATTTCTTTGGCACAATGGGGCAGTTAGTAAAGGATATCATCAACTAGTTCTCTTTAGTCATTAGGTGATGGCAGAACCATTTTCACTGCCCATGACCCCTAATGACCTTAGAGCACCCTCAAAGCAAGAACAAGGCCAGGCCTACACAAGGCAAGCATGTTCCAGCCATTCTATAATATTTGGGCCAAAATGTGACTGCTTTCACCCCTGTATCACTTGCCTGGAGAGCAGGCAATGAGAGAACAAGGGTGACATTTTAGGCCAAATATTCAGATGTTTGCACAAAACTCTGCTTGAAGTGCGATTTCTGGGGTGTCCACCACAACAGAGAAAAGTATCTCCCAATTTCATGCCTCAAATTTTGTGGGCTCAGCCCTCTGGAATCCTTGGAGGAGCTTATTGACAAATGTGAGCAATCCATGGGGCAGCCTTAGCCTCAGATGAGCGTCCCAATGTCACTGTCTCCCTCTGGCCCTCCACACACCTGTAGCAAGGCTATATTTGAATTTCTCTAAATAAACAAGAACCTGTTCCTGTTAAGGAACTTTGGGGTTATTAGGGTTCCACAATATTCCCTGGTTGCTATGACTCAAGCCAGTCTCCAGTAGTAGAAATTTCTCCTTGACTCTGAAAGACTCCAAGTATATATAGTTTATCCTTTTTGCATTTTTATATTCAATAAATGAGGGAAATGATTTCATTTGCTGCTCTAAGAGTGGGCTTTAAAAATCCAATGTAGATAATGTTCATTAGGTGAGATAATTCTCAAAGTAGCCTTTCATAAATTATATTCATTTCTTTGAACGTCCAGGATATTTTATATAACTGACCCCATTGAAAGTGCTATGTAAAATTATATGGTCCTTAGAAATGATTCGCCATGTTAAAGATCAGGTGGAAATTCACTGGCTTTTCTCTTTCTCCAGGTACAATGGTCTCTGCCTTGGAAAATCAGGAGCACATTCCTTTTCCACCAACACTCTTCAGAATCGTGCGCCTGGCTCGGATTGGGCGCATCCTGAGACTTGTCAGGGCAGCACGAGGAATCAGGACCCTCCTTTTTGCTCTGATGATGTCCCTTCCCTCTCTGTTCAACATTGGTCTTCTACTCTTTCTGGTCATGTTTATTTATGCCATTTTAGGTATGAAATTTTTTTCCGAAGTGAAGAAAGACGCTGGGATCGATAACATATTCAACTTCAAAA
Source organism: Ictidomys tridecemlineatus (assembly GCF_052094955.1). NCBI lineage: Eukaryota > Metazoa > Chordata > Mammalia > Rodentia > Sciuridae > Ictidomys > Ictidomys tridecemlineatus. The sequence continues at coordinate 23,551,113 of NC_135478.1, forward strand.
CTTTCGAAGGCAGCATGCTCTGTCTCTTCCAGATAACCACGTCAGCAGGCTGGGACTCCCTCCTCAACCCCATGCTGAATTCAGGAGACTCAGGTAATGCCACAGCCAACAGTCACCTCCCAGCTGTAGCCACCGCCTACTTTGTTAGTTACATCATCATCTCCTTCCTCATCGTGGTCAACATGTATATCGCTGTGATTTTAGAGAACTTCAATACAGCCACGGAAGAAAGTGAGGACCCTCTGGGGGAAGATGATTTTGAAATATTCTATGAAGTCTGGGAAAAGTTTGACCCTGAAGCCACACAGTTTATTGACTACTCTGCCCTTTCTGACTTTGCCGATGCCCTGCCTGAGCCTTTGCGTGTGGCCAAGCCAAATAAATTCCAGTTCCTTGTCATGGACTTGCCCATGGTGAGTGGGGATCGTCTCCACTGCATGGATATTCTCTTTGCCTTCACCACTAGGGTCCTTGGTGACTCCACTGGCCTGGATACCATGAAAGCTATGATGGAGGAAAAGTTCATGGAAGCCAATCCCTTCAGGAAGTTATATGAACCCATAGTCACTACCACCAAGAGAAAGGAAGAGGAAAGAGGTGCTGCTATCATTCAAAAGGCCTTTCGGAGGTACATGATGAAGATGACCAAGTGTGCCTTGGAAGACAGGCCTCCCGCGTCATTCCAGACACTTTGCAACGGAGACTTGTCAAGCTCCGAGGGAACCAAGGGCAAAGTGCACTATGACTGAGCCCCTCACCTCACCCCTACCTCACAGCCTCACAGTCCTGCCTCCAGCCTTAGCTCAGAGGTCTGCAGCTTGGTATAGGAACAAGCCGTGGACTCACTGGATGAGCCATTCTATTTTGGTTTTTGGACGGTAAGAAGTGATAGTTCAGTATTCATTTAAAATGATTCTTGCAGAGGTATAAGATAAGGCTACCTTAACTGTTTAAAATGCTGGTACTATTTTAGTAAGGAACAAGACATTAGATAGGGCTGCAGAGGATATCCTCACTAAAGTTAGGATTGAAACACTGTTTGACTGACATAAAAACAAAAGAATAAAACAACAAAAATCATGTTAAAATTTTAAAGTGTGTCCCCATATGTTTCTAGGTATAATACCTTTGCTGAATGATTTTCCAATGTGAGTATGTAGTTTAATCGCATAGAGCTCTTTTATGTGCTAAGTGAAAAATAAAAACCTGCCAATAAATGAGTTGCTTATCACAGATTTTTTTTCTTTTTGGCCAACATTAAGTATTTGGGGGTGTATCTCAAACCTAAAAGCACAATCTTGACTTGTCAGTTACCAAGCTGTCTTTTTGCAAGCTGCAATCTCTGTTATATATACTTAGCAAGTAAATAAATAAATGAGACTTTTCCATTTGTGCTTCATTGAGATAGTACACTAATATTTCCTTCTTGTTTGGTGGCTGCCTATGCGGTGGCTTAATGTGGGTCTTTGCTTGGAATTAAAGCTGGTGCCAGCAGTCTGTCTGATAAGTGTTTAACAAGGAGCTCTTCAGGGGGAAAAAAACCATTGCATTATAGCATTCACTGACTTCTGTGATGTGAATACTCCCATCACGGCTGATTTCAAGCTAACAACATGTTGGGAAAAGATGCCCATAATAAATTTTGGAGAGGTGGCCTGAGCTGGCTTCAATATACCATTAGTCAGAATTAATAAGGAAATCTTAGTTATAACATCTGCCTTGGACAGAGGGAGCATTTTAAAGCAATATTTGGGCTACAGGATGGGGGACCATAAGACATACTGGTTACCCAAGATGGCCGCGAATAGAGTGCTTCACACCCCGTGTACCGCGCCACTGCGCGGGTGGATAACAAGTTAGAACGACAAAAAACTATCTTGTTAGGAACTTATAGCAAAATGGGGGTGCACTGAAACCTAGAGGAAGGATTTCTAGCACCGAGGTCCGGTAATTGAGTCTCATACACGAGCCAACTGTGCGACCGGAGATCCAGGCTGACTGATGCGCGTGGCCCGCCCCTTGGCTACAGACGGCGGGGAGCTGCCGAGAAGCGACCAGCAAGCAGGGAGATTGCTGCAGATTCTGTGGAATCCTGCCGCCTGAGCACTCACGGAGCCCCGGGCTGAGTTCAGGATTTCAGACGGGGAAGGAAGTGGGATAGTTCTATCCCACACAACGGGAAACTCCACCAAGGAAACCAGCGGCCACCATCTTGGAGAGCTGAAGTAACTACCGCCACTCTCCAACAGATTGCAACAATAAAACAGGTGCTTGTTACTCAGCTCATCTCCCACACAGCGGGGAATTCGCATAAAATCTCTCCTAGAAAGTCGCAGGGAAAACTAGAGACACCAACCTTCAACTCCCCCTCCCATCTGTGGGGAAAACAAAACCTGTATTGCCAGTGCGGGGAGAGGGGGAAGCGGAAAAAATCAAAACAATAGAGTGCCGGAGGGCTTTTCAATAGCCACCCTCCACACCCAACAAACGGCAGGCCCAGAGTACAGTTTGAACTGCTGAGAGGCATCACTCAGGGGAAATCTGGTCTAGCAGGAGAAACCAGGACTAGCAGGAGAAACCAGGGGACTAGAGGCCAGGCCCGCACGACTGGGCGGCTGGAGTCCGCCCCCCGCCAGCGACCCACCGGGCGACTGGGCAGCTAGAGATTGCCTACCCACCATTGCCCCTGCGACTGGGCAGCTGGAAACTGCATGCCCGCCGGCGACCAATCACCCGCCGGCTGCCCGCGAGACTGGGCAGCTGGGGACCGCCCGCCCACCTGCGACAGCCGGCCCATTGTCCCGGTGACTGGGCGGCTAGAGATTGCCAGCCTGCTGCCCGTGCGACTAGGCGGCTGAAGACCACGCGCCCACTGGAGACTGATCATCCGCCCACTGCCTGCGCGACTGGAAACCGCCCGCCCGCTGGCGACCGACCCTGCAACTGGGTGGCTAGAGATCACTCGCCTGCCAGCGACAGCCCATCCGCTGCCCGCGCAACTGGGCGGCTGGAGTCCGCCTGCCCGCCAGCAACCGATCGCCTACTGGCTGCCAGCGCGACTGGGCGTCCAGGACCTGAAACCAACCAGAGACAGTCCAGTCCCACTCCTCCATTCGGACACCCCAGTAAGGAGCCTGGGGCCGCCATAGCAGAGAGGTGACGTCACTGGAGCTCGGCCATCGGAATTCCTTCCCAGCGGAATCCACTTTAGCAGGCATAGTCTACCAACACAAAGGAGAGACAACTGAAATATAAAAAACCAAAACAAATTTATAGATGAGAGCAGAAACACAGAAATCAAATAGAGCTGGAAAGTAGCGTGAACATCATGAAAAAACAAGGGAAAAAAGGAGTACAAACAATGCAGGACAACGTAAATCTACAGGAGGACCTAGAAGCATCAGAAACAGGGACAGGGAAAGAACTCAAGGCATACCTAACTCAGATGGAAAGGAATATTAGAGAAGACATGAGACAGCAAGTCCAAGCAATAAAAGTATATTTTGAAAATGAATTAAACAAATAAATTCAAATGGCAAAGAATGAACTTTATCAGGAGATAGAGATCTTAAAAAAATCAAACAGTAATCCTAGAAATGCAGGAAACTATAAACCAAATTTAAAACTCAAACAAGAATATTACAAATAGACTAGATCAAGTAGAAGTCAGAACATCAGATAATGAAGACAAAGTTTATCAACTTGAAAAGAATATAGTCAACACAGAAAAGATGCTTAAATCCCACGAACAATCTATTCAAGAGATATGGGATGTCATAAAAAAACCAAATTTGAGAGTCATCAGGATAGAAGAAGGCATAGAGAATCAAACCAAAGGAATGGACAACCTATTAAATGAAATAATTCTAGAAAACTTACCAGAGATGAAAGATGGAATGGATTGCCAAATCCTGGAAGCCTACAGGACCCTAAACATTCAAAACCGTAATAGACCAACTCCAAGACATATAATTATGAAGATAGCCAACATACAGAACAGGGAGAGAATATTAAAAGCTACGAGAGAAAGGAGGCAGATTACATTCAGGGGTAAACCAATTAGGTTAACGACTGATTTTTCATCACAGACTTTGAAAGCGAGAAGATCCTGGAACAATGTATTTCAAAGGCTGAAAAATAATGGATTCCAACCAAGAATACTGTATCCAGCAAAATTAAGCCTCGGATTTGACAATGAAATTAAAATATTTCATGATAAACAAAAGCTAAAAGAATTCGCAGCCAGAAAACCAGCACTGCAAAGCATTTTGAGCAAAATAATACAAGAAGAGGAATTGAAAAATAGTGCCCAAAACTAACAGCAGGAGGTATCTCAGTAAAGGGGGAGGAAAATAACCAAAAAGTAAAAACTAGCCAAACTAAAATAAATAAATAAATAAACATGACTGGAAGTACAAATCATATTTCAATTGTAACCTTAAATGTTAATGGCCTAAACTCACCAATCAAGAGACATAGGCTAGTAACCTGGATCAAAAAAACAAATCCAACAATATGCTGCCTTCAGGAGACTCATATGATAGGAAAAGACATACACAGGCTGAAGGTAAAAGGTTGGGAAAAATCATATCACTCACATGGCCCTCGGAAGCAAGCAGGAGTGGCCATACTCATATCAAATAAAATCAACTTCAAACCTAAGTTAATCAAAAGGGATGAAGAAGGACACTATATACTGTTAAAAGGAACCATCCACCAACAAGACATAACAATTATCAATTTGTATGCACCAAACAATGGAGCTGCAACGTTCATAAAACAAACTATCCTCAAGTTCAAGGGTCAAATAGACTACAACACAATAATTATGGGTGACTTCAACACACCGCTCTCACCATTAGATAGATCCTCTAGACAAAAGCTGAATAAAGAAACTATTGAACTCAATAGCACAATCAATAACCTAGACTTAACCGACATATATAGAATATATCAACCATCATCAAGTGGATACACGTTCTTCTCAGCAGCACATGGATCCTACTCAAAGATAGACCATATATTATGCCATAGGGCAACTCTTAGTAAATATAAAGGCGTGGAGATAATACCATGCACCATATCTGATCATAATGGAATGAAACTGGAAATCAATGATAAAAGAAGGAAGGAAAAATTCTACATCACATGGAAAATGAACAATATGTTACTGAATGATCAATGGGTTACAGAAGACATAAAGGAGGAGATAAAAAAAATTCATAGAGACAAATGACAATACAGACACAACATACCGGAATCTATGGGACACAATGAAAGCAGTTTTAAGAGGGAAATTTATTTCTTGGAGTTCTTTCCTCAAAAAAAGAAAAAACCAACAAATAAATGAACTCACACTACACCTCAAAAACCTAGAAAAGGAAGAGCAAAAGAACAGCAAATGTAGTAGAAGACAAGAAATAATTAAAATTAGAGCAGAAATCAACGAAATTGAAACAACAAAAAAAAAATTGAAAAAATTGAAAAAACTAAAAGTTGGTTCTTTGAAAAAATAAATAAGATCAACAGGCCCTTAGCCATGTTAACAAAGAGAAGAAGAGAGAGACCTCAAATTACTAACATAAGGGATGAAAAAGGCAATATCACAACAGACACTACAGAAATACAGAAGATAATTAGAAAGTATTTTGAAACCCTATATTCCAATAAAATAGAAGATAGTGAAGATATCGATAAATTTCTTAAGTCATACGATCTGCTCAGATCGAGTCAGAAAGACACACACAATTTAAACAGACCAATAACAAAGGAAGAAATTGAAGAAGCCATCAAAAGACTACCAACCAAAAAAAGCCCTGGACCAGATGGGTATACAGCGGAGTTTTACAAAACCTTCAAAGAAGAATTAATACCAATACTTTTCAAGCTATTTCAAGAAATAGAAAAAGAAGGAGCTCTTCCAAATTCATTCTATGAGGCCAACATCATTTGATCCCGAAGCCAGACAAAGACACTTCAAAGAAAGAAAACTACAGACCAATATCTCTAATGAACTTGGATGCAAAAATTCTCAATAAAATCCTGGAAAATTGAATACAAAAGCATATCAAAAAAGTTGTGCACCGGGACTGGGGATGTGGCTCAAGCAGTAGCGCACTCGCCTGGCATGCGTGCGGCCTGGGTTCGATCCCCAGCACCACATACAAAACAAAGATGTTGTGTCCGCCGATAACTAAAAAATAAATATTAAAATTCTCTCCCTCTAAAAAAAAAAAAAAAAAAAAAAAAAAAAAAAAAAAAGTTGTGCACCATGATCAAGTAGGATTCATCCCTGGGATGCAAGGCTGGTTCAATATATGGAAATCAATAAATACTATTCACCACATCAATAGACTTAAAGACAAGAACCATATGATCATCTCGATAGATGCAGAAAAAGCATTTGACAAAGTACAGCATCCCTTTATGTTCAAAACACTAGAAAAACTAGGGATAACAGGAACTTACCTCAACATTGTAAAAGCTATATATATAAACCTCAGGCTAGCATCATCCTAAATGGAGAAAAACTGAAGGCATTCCCTCTAAAATCTGGAACAAGACAGGGATGCCCTCTATCACCACTTCTATTCAATTTAGTTCTTGAAATACTAGCCAGAGCAATTAGACAGACAAAAGAAATTAAAGGCATAAAAATAGAAAAAGAAGAATTTAAATTATCACTATTTGTGGATGACATGATAATATATTTAACAGACCCAAAAGGGTCTACAAAGAAACTGCTAGAGTTAATAAATGAATTCAGCAAAGTGGCAGGATATAAAATCAACATGCATAAATCAAAGGCATTCCTGTGTATCAGCAACAAAACTTCTGAAATGGAAATGAGGAAAACCACTCTATTCACAATATCCTCAAAGAAAATAAAATACTTGGGAATCAACCTAACAAAAGAGGTGAAAGATTTATACAATGAAAACTACAGAACCCGAAAGAGAGAGAGAGAAGAAGATCTTAGAAGACGGAAAAATGTACCCTGTTCATGGATAGGTAGAACTAACATCATCAAAATGGTGATATTACCCAAAGTTCTCTACAGGTTTAATGCGATGCCAATTAAAATCTCAACGGCATTTCTTGTAGAAATAGATAAAGCAATCATGAAATTCATATGGAAAAACAAAAGACCCAGAATAGAAAAAGCAATTCTAAGCAGGAAGTGTGAATCTGGAGGTATAGCAATACCAGAGTTCAAACTGTACTACAGAGCAATAGTGACAAAAACAGCATGGTACTGGTACCAAAACAGGCAGGTGGACCAACGGTACAGAATAGAGGACACAGAAACCGATCCACAAAATTACAACTTTCTTATATTTGATAAAGGGGCTAAAAGCATGCAATGGAGGAAGGATAGCATCTTCAACAAATGGTGCTGGGAAAATTGGAAATCCATATGCAACAAAATGAAAGTGAATCCCTTTCTCTCGCCATGCACAAAAGTTAACTCAAAATGGATCAAGGAGCTAGATATCAAATCAGAGACTCTGCGTCTGATAGAAGAAAAAGTTGGCTACAATCTACGTACTGTGGGGTCGGGCTCCAAATTCCTTAATAGGACGCCCATAGCCCAAGAGTTAATAACAAGAATAAATAAATGGGACTTACTTAAACTAAAAAGTTTTTTTCTCAGCAAGAGAAACAATAAGAGAGGTAAATAGAGAGCCTACATCCTGGGAACAAATTTTTTACCCCTCACACCTCAGATAGAGCCCTAATATCCAGAATATACAAAGAACTCAAAAAATTAATAAGATAACAAATAACCCAATCAACAAATGGGCCAAAGACCTGAACAGACACTTCACAGAGGAGGACATACAATCAATCAACAAGTACATGAAAAAATGCTCACCATCTCTAGCAGTCAGAGAAATGCAAATCAAAACCACCCTAAGATACCATCTCACTCTAGTAAGATTGGCAGCCATTATGAAGTCAAACAACAATAAGTGTTGGCGAGGATGTGGGGAGAAGGGTACACTTGTACACTGCTGGTGGGACTGAAAATTGGTGCGGCCAATTTGGAAAGCAGTATGGAGATACCTGGGAAAGCTGGGAATGGATCCACCATTTGACCCAGCTATCGCCCTCCTCAGACTATTCCCTGAGGATCTCAAAAGAGCGTACTATAGGGATATGGCCACATCAATGACCATAGCGGCACAATTCACAATAGCTAGACTGTGGAACCAACCTAGATGCCCTTCAATAGATGAATGGATAAAAAAAAAATGTGGCATCTATACACAATGGAGTACTACTCAGCAATAAAAAATGACAAAATCATAGAATTTGCAGGGAAATGGATGGCATTAGAGCAGATTATGCTAAGCAAAGCTAGCCAATCCTTAAAAAACAAATGTCAAATGTCTTCTTTGATATAAAGAGAGCAACTAAGAACAGAACAGGGAGGAAGAGCATGAGGAAAAGATTAACATTAAACAAAGACGAGTGGGGGGAGAGAAAGGGAGAGAGAAGGGAAAGCATATGGAAATGGTAGGAGACCCTCAATGTTACACAAAATTACATAGAAGAGGATGTGAGAGGAAAAGGGGGGGAAACAAGGGAGACAATTGAACAACAGCAGATGAGGTAGAGAGGGAAGATGGGAGGGGAGGGGAGGGGGGATAGTAGGGGATAGGAAAGGTAGCAGAATACAATAGTCACTAATATGCCATTATGTAAAAATGTGAGTGTGTAACCGATGTGATTCTGCAATTTGTATTTGGGGTAAAAATGAGAGTTCATAACCCAATTGAGTCAAATGTATGAAAGATGATATATCATGAGCTTTGTAATGTTTTGAACAACCAATAAAAAATATATTTTAAAAAAGACATACTGGTTAGCCAGCAATCTTAGACATCAGATGAGCCCTCCACTCAGTTCTGGCTGAATGTCATCATGAAATGTGACATTCATAGCAAAACCCAGGCCTATCAGAAGGACTTGGCAGCCGAGGACTTCCACAAATACTAGAGATACCCAGAGGTCAAAAGAGGCACTAGGTTTTCAGCCTTCAAAGTGCCTGGACTGGGTACAAATAAACTGTATTGTAATATTCTAGGTATAGAGGGAAAACTCTAGGTGTAGCCTTGGAATCTGTACTCAGCCAGGTGGGAAGAGTCCATGGATCTGCCAGCAGCCTGGAGCCTGAGGTCCAAGCCTTTGACCTGGCCACCACTGTCCAATAGATGGAAACCCAGCACTGGATACTGTGGTGGGCTGAGGCAGTGATTATTTCCAATGTAAGATCCAAACTTGATGCAATGTATTTTTAGCTAGGATCTGAGTTTTGTAGGTAGCCTCATGTTCTGGATCATTGACTAAAACAGTCATGGCATCATTACAAATATTTATCAAGTGGTTGTTCTGCAGGAGGAACTGGCTAAAGCATTTGTCATGAGTCATTTCATTTGTACCTCATAACAGCCCAATGAATAAGATGTACCCATTTAAATATGAGAAAAATGAGGCTCAGAGAGGTTGGTGACTTGCACACCATCATTCACCTGGTGAAGCCTGAGCCTTTGTGTCTTGCTGGGGAAGTGGGGGAAGTTTTCTGAAAAAGATGGTGGTCATCATTCCAGTAGGGTGCCTCTTTGCTGGAGCAGCAGGAAGAGAGGGAAAGATATGATCTTGCCCATATCAGACTACCCGGTAGGGGCTTGGATATCATCTGCTTTCTGCAGAGCTTCAGCCATCCTTACATATACACCTGAATACCATCGGACCAGGCTGGAATCCTGGAGCTGCCTCCTAGGGAGAGCACAGGATCTGCTTGGCTATACCAAGAGGTTGAACTATGCTTCTTTCACTAGATGGCAGCAAATGACCAACACGTTCTTAGAGCTACACAGCAATCTATGGGTGAGCCCAGCACTTAAGAGAGCCAGAGGGCTGAGGGAGAGAAGCCAAGGCAGGAAGTGCTGAATTATACCAACCTTGGATGAGTTCCAGAAAACTTAGCCTCCCCAGAGGTACCTCACGCTGTGAGGACACCAAGGTTCCCCCAAGAGGCAGAGATATTGGTCTGAGATCTGTTCGCCAGTGATCACACTGAAGGTCCATGGTAAACAGCTCTACAGGCACATAGGCCAGGTCAGTCCCCTAGTCCTCCGAGCCTTCTCCAGGTAAATGAAGCCCTGCTCAGGTCAGTCGAGAAACGTGTTCTTGAGGACCAAGGTAGAACACTTTGTGCAATGGCTGTAACCAGTGACCCTTACTTAGCCTCAAAAGCACATGCTAATGAGGAAGAGGATCAGGTGTTCATATGATGATAATGCCATACATTATGACAAGGGCCAGAAACCAAGGACTACCTCTGCTCTGAGGATGTGAATAGAGGAAGACCTTGTGAGAGATGAACCTCAGACATCTGAGATTAGCTTGATAAATGTATAGGGTTTTGACAGGTGGAGGTGGTTTAAGAAGGTGTCTGAAATGGAAAAGACAGCGCAGGCAGCACCCTGGGTGCTAGAAAGTATGAGGGAGTCTGGACAAAGTCAGAGCAAAGAGTTATTAAGGTAATAGGGAGGCATTAAAGGTGTTTAAGCAGTGTAGGAAAAATTACTGGACAGGGTGTGCAGGGCAGAACAGAGGAGAAGGAGTCTGTCATATTGGTCCTGGTGAAGGGGAAGCCACTGAGCCTGGAAAGGGACAGTGCAGTGGAACTCTGAGATGTTCACCCCGACTGACTGCGGTGGAGAAGTTTGGGTCAGAATTTTTAATTAGGGGACAAGAGAGATGACAGTACAGGTTACCAAGTTAATGAGTATCGGAAGAGCAAGTCTTTGTTTCTTTTTATTTGCTTTTGTGGCTAAGGAAAAAGAAAATCCCTAAATTAATTCAATTTTAAGTTCTTTGCAGGTTTGAGATGACAGGCTGAGGTGACAATTTCTAGCCAGGCCTAGAGAGTGAGGTCAAGGTGTGATCGGGAGTCTTCAATGCAAAGGTGACATCTGAACCCCCAGGAGCAGGTAAAATCAGGGGAGAGAGCATTCACAGATCTCAGGGGCAGAGGGTTGCCCTGATGATGTGGAGTGAGATGGTTCAGAGAAAAGGATGTGGGGAGGGTGTGACAGTGAATACCATGACACGAGGTACAGACCCAGAGCAGGTTCCACTGGAGAAACTCACAGTCAAAAGATGAGATGCATGGTCCCAGGTTTTCAACCCTCTCACCTAGAAGCATGCAGGAGCCAGGCCATGCTGTGATTTTCTAGCAGAGTTCCACCCGCTACTTCTTTACCTTTGATAGGGCAAGAAAGAGAGCTTGCCTTACAACTAATCAGGCTCAGGAACCAGCGGTGCCCTCCAACAGTCCTGGAATGTCAGCTACTAGCACCCAATGCCTCTGGGGAAGTCGGAAGCCTGCACAGCTCCCACTGGTCCCAGATAGGTTGTTGCCTGGCAACCCAGACGGAACCATTGGGGTCATTGAATGGGCAATCCCATGCTCCGTACACAAGGACTAATCAAAGAGACAACAAGAAAATGAGAGATAATATTTATTGAACACGTATTATGGACCAGGTAGTCAATTCACCAGCAAGACCTCATCAAATCACCATGAATACTCTCTTATATAGAAACTATTGTTAACCCTCATCAGACTGAGGCCTAAAAGGGAAGTAAGAGATTTATTCAAGGTCACACAGCCAATACATGAATCCCTGTCAGGATTCAAACCCCAGCATCTGGCTCTAGATCTCAAGCTATCAACCACTACATTGCTCTGCCCCACAGACAACAAGGGATCTCATAGTGGAAGTTGAAGGGAGGGTGCGATTTTCTGGTGCCTTCTGTGATTTCCTCTCCTCTAGATATGATGCATGCATTCAAAGTTCTCATGGTGTGGAAACCTGCATTGAGGAGATGTTCTGCTTCCTCTTCCAATTTGACATACTCATCTCAGTTGATGTATTTGGTTTCCTAATATTTTGACAGAGTTTCTATCCTTTTATCATTCTCCCTCCCCTTCTCCAGGCAAACTCTGGTTAATCTACCTCCTCTCAAATCAGGTGCCCAGGGAGCAGTGAAACCATCCCCTCTCCTTGGACAGTATACTTCTATTAATATAGACTCAAATGTGCTGGTTAGATGGTGGTCGTATCAAGAGTTGCTCTGGGGATACTAATTTAACTTTCCCTTAATCTCTATCAATCCCCCAACTCCAGACACCATGAATTAACATACAGTCTATCTAAAAATATTGTGACTTCTGTGCTGATGTAGCAACAAAGTCCCGTTACTCTCTTTCCACCCTCTAAACTTTTCCGATACTTTAAAATCATTTATGAAGCCAACTCACATTGGTAGCTCATATTCTACTTATTCATGAGCTCTACTCAGAATTCCAGGTAGTTTTTTCTCAAAAATTAGTAGTTTAAAGAGAAACACTTGAAAAACATTTTTATGGGTGTAAATGGAGGTCTCAAGAAGGTTCTGGATCACCCATTTTAGCAACAAAGTTTGAAAGGGGAGGTTTTGCTCTTCCCTGGGAAAGCAGCTGAGCCCCCAGGTGATGGCCCACCCATCTAGGGGGACTTGTCCAGCCAAGGCAAGACCTAGCCTGAAGTTGGGAGTGACTACTACCAGGATGGGGGTAAAAATATAGGTGAGTGTGAAAAACTTGAATAGAACCGTCAACCAACTCAATCAACTTGCTTTTTATAGAATTTGATAAGAACAAAATATACATTATTTTCAGGTATATATAGAATATTTCCCGAGATAAGTCCATGAAGTGTGTTAATACATTTTAAAATACTCAAAATCATAAATACATGTTTTTATAATCACAGTGAAACTGCATTAGAAATCAACAACAAGAAGATGTCTGGAAAAAATCTCTTAAAATGTGGAAACAAAAAATAATTTACTCTTAAGTAACTCATGGGTCTAAGAAGAAATCAAAAGGGAAATTAAAAATACCTTGAACTAAATAAAAATGAAGTCAAAACCACAACCTTTGAAAATGTGTGGGATACGGCTAAGTCAGTAGCAAGAGGAAAATGTAGAGCACTAATTGTTAAGTTAGGAGAAAAGGAAATAAAAGAAAAGAGAAGAAAATTCCCAAACAACAACTTCACTCCCATAATAAATGGGAAAAAAGAGCAATTGAAACCAGAAGAAATGAAATAATAGAGAAATTAATGAAATGGATAGCACAAAAATAATAAAGAAAGTCAATGAAACTTTCTTTGGAAAGATCAATAAAAATCAGTAAACCTTTAGATAAACTAATAAGAAAAAAGAGGACATACATGATAAATATCAGGAACAAGAGAGGTAGATATAATCACTGATTCCACAGGTAATAGCAGGATAATTATGAGGTTATTACAATTTTGTTCTGATTAACTCATCAACTTAAAGAAAGTAAACAAATTTCTTAAAAGACACTAACCTCACTTGAGAAGAAATAAAGATCTTTAATAGTGATGTGTCTATTTTAAAAACTGAATGTGCAGTTAAAACACTTTCCACAAAGAAAACACCAGGAGCAGATGGTTCACACGGTGCATTATATCACACATTGAAGAAAAAAATAATTCCAGTTTTACACAACCTTCCAGAAAATTGAAGAGATGGAAATATTTCCAGTTCATTCTATGAGATCAATATTACCTTGACACACACACACAAAAAAACAGACAAAGACATTTCAAGAAAAGAAAACAACAAACCAATATCCTTCATGAACAAGGTTCAGTTCTTTTTTTTTTTTTTTTTTACAAAATTTAGCAAACCAAATCCAGAAATACATTTAAAAAACCACATCACAACCAATTGGAATTTAGTCCAGAAATACATGATTGGCATTATTCTGAAAAATCAATCAGTGTACTGCATCATATTGATAAAATACAAAAGAAAAACCAATGGTTATCCCAAAAGAAGAAAAAAAAGAGTTATTTATCAAAATCCTAACATCCATTCTGATTAAAATAAAAAAGCTCTCAGCTGTCATCAAATTAGGCATTAAAAGGGAGCTTCTTCAACTGGATGAAAGGCATAAAATAAATGAGAGTTAATTATGTGAAGATGTATTTTTCCTCTCAAGGTCAAGCAAGGAAGTCTGCTCATATCACTTCTTGTACAGGAGATTCCAACCAGAGCAATAAGGCAAGAAAAAGTAAAGGCATCCAGAAAGATTGGGAAAAAAGTGATGCTATCATTGTTTAGGAATTATGTGACCTACTACATAGCAAATCCTATGGATCTACCAAAAACAAAAAACAATAAAACACAAACAAAAAAAATCAAAACAGTGAGGTTAGCAAGGCAGCAGGATACAAGATCATAATTTTAAAATCAATTGCATTTCTATACATGAACAATGAACAATTGTAAGTTAAGATTCAAAATAGTTTTTAAAGCCAAATTATGGAACTCACCTAGGTGTCCTTCAACAGACTAATGGGTAAAGAAAATGTGGTGTATGTACACAATGGAATTTTACTCAGCCAGAAAGAAGAATTAAATCATGTCATTTGGAAGAAAGTGGATGGAACTGGAGAACATCATGTTTAGTAAAAGAAGTCAGACTCAGAAAGTCAAGGGTTAATTTTTTTTTTATGCAGAAGCTAGAGAGAAGAAAGGAGAAAAAAGGACCTTATGAAAATAGAAGTGGACCAGTAGAGGAGAAAAAGAAGATAGAGGAGGGAGGATAGGAGGAAAAGGGGAGAGCCAGGGGAATGAAACAGATCAATTTATGTTATGGACTTGTATGAATATATCACAATGGACCACACTATTATGTATAATTATAAATCCACTGATAAACAATTCAAAAACCAAAACAAACTGTGAAATACTTAGAGATAGATATGACTACCCAAGTGCAAAAGCCCTGGGTACCAAAAAGTACAAAGCATTGCTGAGAGAAGAAGATCTAAATAATTAAAGATTATGGATCAGAATTCTCAATATTGTTATTAATTTTTCCCAACAGCAATCCCAATCAAATTTCTTTTTTTTAATAGAAATTAACAAACTGATTCTAAAGAGCTTAGAATGGTGAAAACAAATTTGCAAAAGAAGAAAGCTGGAAAAGCCAACATTACCTGATTTCAAGAATTATTATACAGCTACTATAGTCAAGACAATGTTACTGGCATAAATAAAAACAAATACCTTGATGAAGTAGAATAGAATACAGAAATAGGGCCACACAGATGTGTTCATTTGATATTGTGTTAGCCAGCTTTCTGTTGCTGTGACAAAATACCCAAGAAAAATGACTTAGAGGAGGAAATGTTTATTGGGGCTTACAGTTTCAGAGGTTTCATTCTATTGTCAGTTGAAGTGCTTGGCAGAGAGCGAAGCTCCTCACCTCATGGTGTCCAAGAGCAGAGAGGAAAAAAAGAGAGCGAGAGGAAGAGGCAAAGGACAAAATATATCCTTCTAGGGCATGCCTCCAGTTACCTACTTCTTTAACTAGGCCCCATAAGTTTCCACCACCTCCCTCTAGTCCATTCAATTAGAAGCCCACCAATGGATGGGCTTATAACGAGACTGTCAAGGCAATTCAATAGGAGGAAAAAATGCTCTGGAATAACTGGATATTGAATTGCAAAAAGTAAAATAAATAGAAAGCCACTGATCCTTGCCTCATACTATATACAAAATAAACTCTAATAGATCATAAGCCCAAGTATGAGCTGAACTATAAAATTTCTGTAAAAATATAGGAAAAAATCTTAATGATCTTAAGATGGCAATAATATATATATATATATATATATATACACCACAGTTTATATATATATATATATATATATATTGTATAAATATATACACACAATGAAATATCACTCAGCATTAAAAGAGAATAAAATCATGGCATATGCAGGTAAATGGATGGAGTTGGAGAATATAATGCTAAGTGAAGTCAGCCAATCCCAAAAAACCAAATGCTGCATGTTTTCTCTGATATAAGGAGGCTGATTCATAATGGGGATTGGGGGGAAGCATGAGAGGAAGAGATGAACTTTAGACAGAGCAAAGGGGAAGGAAGGGAAGGGAGGGGTGGAGGTATAGGAAAGACGGTGGAATGAAATGGACATCATTACCCTAAGTCCATGTATGAAGACACGAATGGTGTGACTACTTTGTGTGCAACCAGAGACATGAAAAACCGTGCTCTGTATGTGTAATATGAATTGAAATGCATTCTTCTGTCATATGTAACAAATCAGAATAAATTAAAAAAAGAAAAAATGGGATGAATGTGATTGAACTTTGCACATACATGAATATACCACAGTGAATCTCAACGTCAAGAATATCTCCAAGACACTGATTTTAAACACACTACAGATGAATTGCAGGAAGATCAGAAATGGAGAGCAAAGGAGGGAAGGATGGGGGAGGGGAAAGTGCTAGAAACTGAATTACAGTAAATTACGTTCCACGCTTTTGTGACTATGTCAAAATGTATCCTAATGTTATATACAACTGCAAACACTCAGCCCTTAAGGTCTGGGGACTCAGTGGGGGCTCCTAAGCCAATGGATCCCTCATTTTAGAACTTCTGAAGGAGAAGTCATTGCTGTTCCAGGGATGATGGCTAAGACTGGCCATCTGCCCACCTGCCTTTGGGACAGCAAACCAAAGTGATTCCTCCAGAGGAGGGACGTGGCTGCCCCCACACATGGAAGAAGCCCTGAGTGTAAGAACTCTACGTCCCACATTAGGGAATGACAGTGCTCAGAAACTTGACTCCATCTGGTCCAGATCCTCATTGCACAGATAAAACAAAAAAAACAAAACAAAACAAAACCGATGCCCAGAGACTGCTAGAAGTTTAAACAGGGTGCTGATCGATGGTAGCACAGATTTGAGGATGACTGAAGCAAATGGGGTTGGGGAAGGGAAGGGGTGTGCCCTACGGGCAGGGAATGGGGTGTCTTTCCTCCTGGCCCTGCTGTAGTCACTCACTGCAGAACACAACTGCTTGAAGGCCATTGGGTGGGTGATCTTAGCCCTGTTCCCAGCCCAACCAGAGTTGGTGAGGACCAGTTGGCCACTGCATCTGGGCCTTTACCCTCTCCTGGGGCCTTGCCCCTCTTCTCCCTCCCAGGAGAGAGCCCTATCAGTCAGGAAGATGGGCTTTCTGCACCCCAGACGCTGCCCCAGGAGGCAGGAAACACCAGGCACTTTCCCTCTCCCTGCAGACCATGTGAGCTCATTACGGTAAAAGTTTAATGCCTAAAAGTCAATTACATTTAAGAAGGCTCTGATGAGTCCAACAGCAGCTTTTGCTCAGAGCCACTGGGGCTGCAGCTACTATCCTATACTCCCACCACGCCGCGCCGAGAAAACCTCCCTGCCCTTCCTTAGAGGGTGGTGGTGGAGGGAAGCTGAGAGCCCTGCTTTCCCACGGATCGTCTGTGTAACCTTGAGCAAAGCCTATCCCCTCGCTGAGCCTAATTTTGACATTAAGGAAATGTCAAGGGCTGTTTGTGCTACCCCTGGAGGTGTAGCTCCATCTGTTCTTCCTCACTGGCCCTTATCTTTGGGTAGCAGAACAAGAGCAAGGGCACACACACCTGGTTGAATGTCACTAAGGGAACCGTCAAGGGCAGAAATGCCAATAACCAGAAGTTCTTGAAAACAGGGAGAAATTCTGGATGGCTTGCTGCTCAGTTAGAGAGTAAACACACTATAATCGAGATGCAAAGAGTTATGCAAAAGCACAGTTCAGGTCACAGTGACCTGGCTACCTTTCCTGTATGGCATCCATCATGGGCATCCTTTCATCAGCAGGCCCAGAGGTGCAAGGTCAGGCCTTGAACGTGGGCTAAATAGCTCTAGAAGGACCCAGGAAGAGAGGGAATAAGGGCACCAGGGCCTTCTTGTGCAGGACTCAAGGGTCATTTCACCCCCGAACCACCCAGTCCTTACTTCTCGTTCAGGCTCCAACAGCCCCAGCTGGTACTTGCATAAGCCTGGTGAATCTTACCCTCCTCACACCAATTCCCTCACTGGAGTGCCCTTCCCTTCTCACTTCCTCTCCAAGGCAGCCTTGAACTCAGTCTTTGGTAGCTTCTCTGCTTCACTTCCTTCCAAGCTAACCAAGAAGATGCCTGTTATCCCTCTAGTGCAGTGCAGGGAACATGGTGGAAATAAGTGTGGAGGAGGTTCCGTCGGAGAATGTGGGCTTTCCTCTACCCTGTCCCTCATCCTGTAAAGTATGCCAGGCCACAGGCAAAATGTTGGCTATCCCCAAAGACTCATACCCATCCAAAATGGCTGCTTTTCTGAACTAGGGGAGTCCTCCGCCATGGGACCATAAGAGATTGTTTCTGCTCTGGGTTGAGCCTGCTTTGGTAATGGAGACCCATGGGTCAATGTGGGTTCTCCCCTTTCTAAACCAAACTCCCCATCCACCTCTCCTTCAGCTGTCATGCTCTGCTTCGGCTCCAATTATTTTCCTCGTTGTCTGTTCTGCCCAGAGGCAATATTCAAAGTATTTAACCTCTGGTAAAGGCTTAGATGCTGGCCCAACAGAATGGATGCCCCTGAGTGTTGGAGTAGGTCCCTGACATTGGCTAAAATCAGGGTAGTGAGCAGTGAGTGAGAAGTGTGTTTGGTTATGACCCTTGAGTTGTTGGATCCCAGGACATGTTGGGGGTTGAGGTATCAGAAGAGGAGCCAGGGCAGCTGGGCGGTGGGGGGCCCAGGGAACCTTTAGGGGTGCTGGTTAGAAACCATTCACTGTATGCCCATCTCAGATCCATTCTCTGCCTTTCTCTTCCTCCATCTATGTCCAGGGAGACAGATCCTTTCAGGCTGCATCAACTGGGCTCTCTTGTGGCTGGACTTCCAGTGGGGTTCAGTGGGTGGGAGAGACCAGCAAGAGACCCATTTGTTGGGGTATTTCTTCCCTGTTTCCTCCATGCTCAGGGCCACGGTTGTAGCCGTGGCTGCATTACTCTGTGGCTGCTCCAGCTCCTGTTGTGCACTTGTTTTCCATTGTTCCAGCTCTCCCTGGGCTCCAGGAACACTGTGTTCCCTGTGTCCCTTCAGTCCAAGGGCAGAAATGGCTTCCTGACTCTGAGTGCCTCGACATCTTTAGCTCCTGGGGTTAGCAGCCTCAAAGATGACCCCCAGGTCTTTGCCTTCTGATATTCGTGCCTGTGAGTGGTCCCCTTCCACACTGGACCTGGTTCATTTTGTGTGACCAATATAGCCTACAGCAGAAGTGATAGTATGTCAACTTCTGAGATTAAGTTACAAAAGATTGCAACTTCTATCTTGATTACCTTCTGGTTTGCTTTCTTCGCCAGGAGGGAAGTTGGCCACCACATTGTGAGTAGCTCCTGGGGGAGGCTCACACAGAACACTCAAGTCTCCTAACTAATAGCTGCTAATCTTTAGCAGCTTGCTAAAGATTCCCTGAATGAGCTTGGAAACAGATTCTGCAGCCTCAGGCAAGTTTCTAGGTGACTTGGATGGCTGTCACCTCTCTACAGTCAGCTTGTCTATTTGGCCTTAAGGGAGACCCTGAGCCAGAATCACCC
The DNA here is from genome assembly GCF_052094955.1 of Ictidomys tridecemlineatus. Taxonomy (NCBI): domain Eukaryota; kingdom Metazoa; phylum Chordata; class Mammalia; order Rodentia; family Sciuridae; genus Ictidomys; species Ictidomys tridecemlineatus. The sequence continues at coordinate 23,570,669 of NC_135478.1, forward strand.
AGCAAAACCACTTCTGTATTCTCATGCCTCAGAAATATTGGGATAGTGTTTATTGTTGTGAAACTGAAAGTATGGGAGTGATTTGTTACACAGCAGGAGATAACGGATACAACTCCATCCATACCTGTGCAGATAGCCATTTCATTAGTTTCCTGCACCATCTGGGGTGGGTTCTTCTTTTTGACTAATAGAGGGGCTCGGGGCAGCATCCAGGAATGGGAGAGTTTTGCTGACTTAACAATACTCTGGTTATACCAGTATGTCCTGTCTGAATATCCTGTCACTCATGGCTTGGAGATCTGGGAAGTCTGGATGGGATGGAGTTCTATTGAGGAAGGACTAGAACAAGAAGGCAGAGAAGGGAAATGGGAGAAGGGAAGTACAGGGTGGGCAGGTGGGGAGCAGATGGAAAAATGAAAGTCTCAAGCTTGAAATCAGGAGAGACATCTCTGAGGACACCATCTGCTCTGCAAGGAGCCCCACCAAACTCAATTATGGGATAGAGGTGAGAGTCAGAGCGAATCCAGTACAGGAAAGAGCCTAGTGGCTGACCGTTCTTTGCTGTTAATTTAGCATTACTTCTGGATGTATTTTCCTTGAGCATCCAACCCAGACTCTGTCTGGCTCCCAGCCTCAAGCGTTGCTCCAGCTCTACCAATCAGCGTGCCAGCAGTCCCCAGGGCCCCACAGAGCAGCCCCTGCCTAGAGAAGATGGGCAAGGGCCCCCCTCGTGGGCGGGGCACTTTCCTCCTTGCAATTGGCAGGGGCCAGCAGCCAGGCATTACTGCACAGGGGGCCCCTTTGTATGGAGGAGCGGCCTCAGGGTGCCCTCTGTGAGTCATTTCCTGTTATTCTCCTCCAAGAAGTCCTGCCATTCTTTAGAGCAAAATTTGACATTTTTGCAGGACTAACTTCTGGGGCCTTTTGGTCAAGAAGAAAAAAAAAAAAGCAGGGATCCTTTCTTTTATATTTACAAAGCCATTAATTGGCTTCTTTATAAAATTAGACTCCATTATAAGCTCAATTGGAGCGGGAGCGTAGCTTTATTTAGTCCCAAACATCAAACTGTTTTAAAGGATTCTTTTTAACAACCAAGTGTTCAGTGGCAGGAAGACTGGCAAGGGGGGCTCTGCTTCCTTCTGCTACGGAGAGAGCAGATGGCATCCACTCCACCGTGCACCCCTCACGGGTGCCCTCCTACCCTGAGAGAGAAGGAGAGGAGGGAGATGTAGCCCAAGATTGTCCCAAGGGCACTGCCTGCAGCTCCTGCTTCTGTCTCCAGGTACCCATCAGGCTACCGAGAAGTGTCAGAACCTCCTCCCCCAAAACCTGATCCCTGCTCCAGACCTGGTCCAGAGTTGTCTTTTTTTTTAATTTGTTCATTTTAGATATTCATGACAGTAGAATGCATTTTGACATTTTATACATACATGGAGTATAACTTGTGCTAATTTGGATCCCATTCTTGTGGTTGTACATGATGTAGAGTTACACTGGTCACACACACACACACACACACACGCATACACACATATATATGAATATATCCTTATGTTCTAATCATTCTACTGTCTTTCTTATTCCCATCCCTCCTCCCTTTCCTTCATTCCCCTTTGTCTAATCCAATGGACTTCTATTCCCTTGCCCCGTCCCCTTATTATGTGTTAGCATTGATGCATCAGAGAGAACATTCGGCCTTTGTTTTTTTTGGGACTGGCTTATTTCACTTAGCATGGGATTCTCCAGTTCCATCCAGTTACTGGCAAATTCTTCTTTTTGGCTGAGCGATATTCTATTGTGTATATAGACCACATTTTCTTTATCCATTCATCTGTTGAAGGACCCCTGGGTTGGTTCCATAGCTTTGCAATAGTGAATTGAGATGCTATAAATATTGATGTGGCACCACTGTAGCGGGCTGATTTTAGGTCCTTTGGGTACATACCAGGGAAAAATGTAGGCCCAATTCTCCATCATGTTGGCTTAGGAAGTGACTCCCTCAACAAGACTCCTAAAGCGCAAGAAGTAAAATCAAGAATCAATGAATGGGATGGTATCAAAGTAAAAGCTTCTTCACAGCAAAGGAAAACAAATCAAGGACATGAAGAGAAAGCCTACAGAATGGGAGAAAATCTTTGCCATCTTACCTCAGATAAAGCATTAAACTCCAGGATATGTAAGGAATTCAAAAAACTTAACATACACACACACACACACACACACACACACACAAAACAAGTAACCAATCAATAATTGGACAAAAAACTGAACATGTACTTCTAGAAGAAGAAATATGAATGGTCAACAAATATATGAAAAAAATGTTCAACATCCCTAGTAATTAGAGAAATGCAAATTAAAACTACACTGAAGTCTGGTACTGTGGCTCAGTGGTAGAGCTCTTGTCTAGCATGTGTGAGGCCTTGGGTTCAATCCTCAACACCACATAAAAATCAATCAATCAATCAATCAAATAACCCAACATGACTAATGGTGCTACAGGAATCAGATATGTCCATCTACAACTAAAAATATTTGAAAAAAAAAAATCATACTGAGATTCCATCTCACTCCAGTCAGAATGGCAATCATCAAGAAAACAAGTAACAATACATGTTGGCGAGGATATGGGGGATATGTTGCTCGAGTGGGACTGCAAATCAGTGCAACCATTCAGGAAAGCAGTATGGAGATTCCTCAGAAAACTTGATATGGAACCACCATTTGACCCAATTATGCTACTCCCTGGCCCAGGCTTCTGTAGCACCTTCCATGAGACTCACTACACTCACTGCTCCGTGACCTGGGGTCTGCTAGTAATTGTGCCTTCAAAGGGCATTGTTCTCCACCCAACATGACTCTTGGGGTTACGGGAATCAGTCATCTCCATCATCCACACCTGCTCAGGAGCCTGGAATCAGCTGCCTACGTTCAGGGTTTCTCAAGCTTTAATGCACAGGTGCATCACCAGGGAGGCTGCTCCTAGGCGGACTCCTATCCAGTCCCTTCGGGATGGGCCTGAGTTTCTGCATTTCTGACAAGGTGATGCTGATGCTGCAGGTTCAAGGCCACACTTCATGGAGCAGGAGTGCGGTGCACACCCTCATCCTGAACAGGGAAGACTGAAGCCAGGGCAGATGATTTTCCTGATATCTCAATCCGTCTGGAGAAGTGTCTCAGGCAGGCTCAGCTTCCTCCTGTCACCAGACCTCACTGACTCAGCAGTGGGCTCATGGCTCCCCAGTGCTCCTCAGGTGTGCTTACCTACCCTGGATGGGGAGAAGGGGAGCATCAGGAGGCACTCCCAGACCTTAGAGAAGTGCTTTTCAAACTATCACATGCACACGGATTTCCCAGGTTCTGTTAAAAATGCATATTCCGATCCCATAGCTCTGCAGTGGATTGAGACTCTTCATTTCTAACAGCTCAGCTCCAGGAGATGCCAGTGCTGTGAGTCATGAGACCCTTTGAGTCGTGAGGTCCTGGACAATGTCACTGCTGTGGCTTGATTGTTGGTCTCCTCCAAAATTCATGGTGCAACTTAACTGACATTTTAAGAGTGATAAGAGGTGGGACCTTTGGAAGGTGACCGAGCTGAGGGTTTTGTCTTCATGGGTGGGATTAATGCCCTTATAAAAGTGTGAGTTAGTCCCCTTTGCCCCCTTCCATCCTGCTGCCACAGGATGATGGAGCAAGAAGGCCATTATCAGAGGCCAGCATCTAATCGTAGACTTCCTAGCCTCCAGACCATGGAAATACATTTCTACTCCTTACAAATCACCCAGCCTTAGGTTTTCTGTTAGAGCAGCACAAAATGAACTAAGATAGGCAGGAGTAACCTGGATGACACCGGGAAGAGGCCCCAGAGTGCAAGATGGGCTGTCACGCACATTGGCTCTCCCCAGGCTCACTGCTGTTGCTGGGACAGCCAGGCCAAAGTTGCCTGTCTTCTCCATCCTTAGGTGTTTTCCTGTCTGAGGTCAGCCCAGAGAGGGACTGTGCTGGTGAGGCTGTTGTAGAAATGAGTTTGGTGCAGGGACTGATGAGCTTAGAGCCCTTCAAAGCTCTGGAGGGTAGAAGTCACTAGCAGTTCCATTTCTATGAAAATGCTCTCCAGAGTTATCCTTGACTACAGAGAACAAAGCCAGGCCAAAGGTGGTGGACACCTGATACAGGATCTATCCCCTTCCTTTTCTTAGGGAAAGAAATCTGATTTTATTGGAGGCAACACAGTGACCAGTTTAAAAAAAAATATACGATTTCCGTGGGTCTGGCATGGGCCTGAGAATTTACAATCCTGGCGATGCGGCTGCTGGTGATCCAGGAGCCACCTCTGAAAACCTGCTTTAGGACATTTTGTGGACCGATATGAAAAGAACCTTCTGTACCTACCACTTCCCTAAATGGCTGTGCTGTATAACAGGTATAATTACAACCACATTTGCATATTCTCCAAACTCCACATAATCATCTCTCTGGCCATGGTTGCTACCAACTTTGCTTCATTTAGCTAGTGGTCTGTTTTTCAGGTTGCAGGGGACTCTGTGATGCCCTTCATCATGCTCAAAAAAATTCTGCCAATCTCTAACTTCTTGCTCTAATTTACACATTGGAAAGAAAAAGCAACCGAACAAACTTTATTTAACCCTATGTTCTCCTCAGACCAGAAGAACCTTTTTTTTTTTTTTTTAATTTTTATTTTGTTCAGGGATCAGTACTCCTGAACTGATGAGAAAATTTAAAGTCAATTTTCATCTTATCTGGAAACATCTAAAAAATTTTGGTTGAGAATAGAGTTTTGTGCTTGACTCCATGTTTTAAAAAATAATACATATATTCTCAAATATGATTAAATTGAACCATCAGATAGTGTTTTTTTTAAATAAAGGATTATTTTCCCAGGCACAAAAAAAGTGCAGTTTTCATACTGTCTTTTTCTGGGGGTGGGAGGAGTGGGGCAGGGGTGCCAGGGATTGAACTCAGGGGCCCTCAACCACTGAGCCACATCCCCAGCCCTATTTTGTATTTTATTTAGAGACAGGGTCTCACTGAGTTGCTTAACTCCTTGCTTTTGCTGAGGCTGGTTTGCACTTATGATCCTCCTGCCTCAGCCTCCCAAGCTGCTAGGATTACAGGCATGTGACACTATGCCCAGCAAATTTTCATCCTCTCTTGAGGCTAGATTTTTATGGACTGCATACTGGCCAATATTATAAGTGGACATTGTTGGGTGAGACTTCCAGAAAACATCCCTTAAAAGAAGAGGATAAATCCATTGGTATATGCCCTTTGATCCTTCATCATCCTTCCCTCTTGCTGGTTGGAATTCAGATGTGAAAGTAAGGCTCCAGTAGCTACCTTGTGTCCATGAGATACTCTAAAAAAATGAAAGGTATATCCTAAGGATGGCAGAATCAAAAGATGGAAAGGATGAGACCTGTTGGAATCATGGATTTGCTGCATGACTCTGGACCTACTTCTGCATATCTCCTTACGTTAGAGAAAAGCAGCCTTGAAGCCACTATTTTGTGAGTCTCTGTTCCAAGCAGCTGTGGGGACCTTCTAACTGATACAGTGATTCTATCATCAACCCTGAAGGGCAATATAACGTGTCCTTATGTATTATTTCATTCCCAGAATGAAATAATGGAAAATGAAATTGGATTTAAAATGACCATAAATGCACAAATTTGGGTGGGAAGAGTTAGAGAGGGTGCCGCTGGGTCTGTGAGTAGATGTGGACAGGCTGCTCCAAGACCCCAACTAACCTCAGTGCATGGACTCTTAAAATCTCTGGAGAGAGGGGCAGGGGTTGTGGCTCAGTGGTAGAGCACTCGCCTAGCAGGAGTGAGGCACTAGGTTTAATCCTCAGCACCATATAAATTTAAAATAAAGATATTGTGTCCACCTAAAACTAAAAAATAAATATTAAAAAAATATTTTAAAATCTCTAGAGGGAAAAAACAGACCAGACAGGGAGGCTGCTTGGGTATCACATCTGCTCTCCCAAATAGCAGTGGGGTGAACTTGGCCCCACTCCTCCATCTTCTGAGGCTCTAATCATCTAAAAAGCAGAGACAATGATGACCATACTTCATGAGAGAGTTGAGATCCTTAAACAAGATAGCTCAATTAGCATCGACTTCGAACACTATGTATTAAATGTTGTACTTGGTGTATTTTTGCTAGAATTTGAAAGATCTGGATGGAGGTACAAAGATGACGAAGGAGCAGTCCTGTTCCCTCAAGGAACTCCCAGTCCCGTTCCTGGGAGGTGTTTGATGCCCTTTTAAGTACATGATTCAGATGCTGCCGAAGAGTCGAGCTCACAGGTGAGTTGAGAGCTCGGGACCCAGGATGTTCTACCAGGAGCTGGAACCCAAGGGCCCCTAGGGGTGACGCGGATGAATTCTAACTGACTTTCTCCAGGCACTTGACAGCTTGAGGTCTCCAAGGAACTGGCTGCTTCAGCAGCTTTCTGGAACTTTCTCTGGGAAAGGTATATTACTGACTTGTTTTCTTTGGCATCAAGATGAGAAAGATAAAGCCTGTCATGTCCAGAGCTGCTTGTGCCGGGCTCAGGGTTGGCTTGTGGGTGAAGGGGCCGGGCATCTGCCTGTCCCTGACCTCAGTTCACCAGCCCCTTTGGGTGTCCTGTAGAACTGTGTGCCGAGGCCCACCTGCCAGCCCACCCGGCTGCTTGCCAGAAGACTGCTCACAACAGAACTGGAGCATCCCTCCTGGTGCTGGGCCTGGAGTTGTGGAAGGAGGGGGAGCCCCGTGAATAATTATGGCAAACCACCACTTATCCAAATAAATGAGTCAGTGCTCCGCAGGCAGTGAGCCCGGCAGCCGCCCCCAGGGCTGCCTGTCTGAGGCCTTGTCTGGGCTCAGCCCAGGACTGACTTTCCATACAAGGAACTGGCCCGAGTGAGCCTGCTTTCCTCTCTCTTTACCAACAGCTAACTTCTTATGCCCCTATTGCATGTGGCTGTCTCTCCTGGCATCAGCCTGGGGTAAAAATGTGGGGAGAGGGAAATGTGGTTTGGGGGCCAGACTCAGATCAGGAAGGAATCCTGAGAGTAGCCTCCTTTGCTCACCCTCTCTTTGGAGTTGTGGCCAGCAGGACACACACACAAACACACACTTGCTTTGATAAACCAGGGTGGGTCCCAGCTGACAGCAGAAGAGTTCATGGGCAAATTCAGGGGTAGCACTTCCTTAGAATATTCTATCAGAGGAACCAGGGAGCTGTTCTTTTTCCTCCCTCTCCTGTGCTATGTGCAGACCCACCAGCATGCCCTGTCAGCTGCAGCTCCCAAATGTCACACATGGAGTCCCTTCTCCTTACCTCCAGCTCCACCACCCTTGTCCACACTTCATTCTGAGAATTAAATGAGATGATCCGTATCAGTCTCTTTGCACACAATATATCAGCAAGTGTCAGCTAGGGTAGCCTTAGTGCTGTTCTCCCTTGCTCTCACCATCCCTTGTGGCCTCACCCTCCTTCCATAAGCCAGAACAGTTTTCTACAGAAGGTCATTGCTGGCTAAGGAACCCCAGTCCTTTGCCTTCTTTGCCTGGACTGCATCATTCCTAGGTCAAGATGTGTGGCTTCCATGCCTCCCCCCCAAAAAAAATGCACTGCATGTCTCTGCACTTGCGTAATGGCCCGGTGGATTCTCCAGTTCAGCGGGTCTATTGCTGTTAGAAATGGAATATCTGGTCCTTCTTTCTTTGCTCCAGGCCAGCAGCACTGCCTCTATGCTCACATTCCTATTCCAAGCCTAGCAGTGAGAGTTGGATGCAGCCGTCCACTCTGCTCAGGTGGAGAGGATGCTCAGAAATAGAAGTGTGAATGCTGCTATCCCAGCTGCATGCCAGAGCTCCAAGACAGGTGTTTTTCTTCACATCTTGGAAGAATATGCCCCATGGGCTAACAGTGTTTCCCTAAGAATTCTCAGATGAATCACATAGTGAATTTCGGTTTTGCAAAACCAAATGTTCAGCTTTGCAAAACCAAGTAAATTACAGGATTCAGTTAGAGCAGAGGAAGCTAGCTCACACCAAATGAGAATGAGAGGAACAGAGTCAGAGTTTGAAATCAGGGGTCTTACTCTCCATTCCTGCCCTGGATGCTGAATGGCTGTGTAACCTTGGGCAAGTCCCCTTCCCTCTCTAGGTCTCTGATTGCTATCTGAAACTAGAAGGCTGATGAGATGAGCTTTAGGTTCTCTCCCTGCATTGACATTCGGTGATGCACTTTCTCTAGAAGAGCTAATCTGCATCCCTTTTGGCTGTTATGGTCTCAGTGATATAACATGTGCCTGTTTCTTTTCTGCCTTATAAGACCAAGTGATGTCACATACTGCACCGAGTCCCAGAGACCTGAACATTGATCACTGATTAGTGATTGAGAGGTAGATCACTAATCTTTGCAGGGCAACAAAACTCAAAACTTCAGCAGATTACCCACCTTCATCCTGTTCTTTCCCAAACCCCATCTCCACGGAGGGACAGCACTGTCTTGTCACAGGCCTACTGGACACAGATGATGTGGGACCCTTCCAGAGCAGGAGAGCATGGAGCAGGGCTGGATCAACCATCCAGGTCCAAAGGATGAAATGGATATTCTCTTGAACTAGCAAAGGAACTTCCCTGAGTAACAGAGACCTCAATACTTTATGTGTTCTCTTAAATTGGCAGGGGAGCTGGGCATGGTGGTACATGCCTGTAAATCACAGCAGCTTGGGAGGCTGAGGCAGGAGGATCGCAAGTTGAAAGCCAGCCGCAGCAAAGGCAAGGCACTAAGCAACTCAGTGAGACCCTGTCTCTAAATAAAATACAAAAAGGGCTGAGGATGTGGCCAGTGTTTGAATGCCCCTGAATTCAATCCCCGGTACACTCTCCACCCCCCAAAAAAAAATTGGCAGGGAAGACATTTTGAGATAGGAATAGTAGACATGCTGGAGGAGATGAGGGCATCAAAACAAAATAGCCTCATGGATGGTGGAATCCTACCCCTAGATGTCCCAGTCCTAGAAGGAGAAGTCTTCTCATAAGGACACCAAGCAGTAGCCCACCACCTCCAAGAGATCATGCAGGTTTAGATCATGAGCCTGGTCACCATGACCAGTGTGGGTACAAGGCCAGAGTTCCTTTCTCCAGTCTAGATTTTGTAAGGAAGAACTGGATAGATTCATTGGCCCCCAGGAGTATGTAGAAAGATGAAGAGTCCTCAGGGATAAGAAATTGAAGTTCTTGTCCCCTGGAGCCACAGGGGCACAGAGAGCCATTCAATTTAGTTTTAAAAAAAAAAAAGTCATGTAACATTACTTGCCCCACAAAATTATAATGGAGTAAAATCCCCGCTTGCTACACACAGGTTTTCAGAGCATCTGAATGGTGAGGCAGCATTGATGTCCAATCACCTTCTGGCACCGACTCTTTCACTAGAGTCTTCATTCCTCTCTCTGGATATCCTCCACCATCCTTGGCCGGCCCCATCTCCCACAAGAGAGACGGGCTGAAGACTGAATCCAAAATCCATAGGTGGAAGCTCTAACCTCCTCTAATCTGACTACATTTGAGGATGGAACCTTCAGGAGATAACTAAGGTTAAATGAGTCCATAAGGGCTGGACCTTAATTAAATAGCATTGGTAACCTTATAAGAAAAGGACCAGTGAGAGACTCTTCCATGTAGCCTATCCTATTTGGTTAGGGCTGTCTGAGCTGTCTAATACAGTATAAAAAAAATATAATGCTTGATCCTCTGCATCAGGCTCACTGAGGGCATTTGTGAAAAATGTAAATTCTTGGCACCAACTCCATATCTACCCAAAAAAAAGAAGAAAAGAAAAATCTCCAGGAATGGGGCTCTAGAATGGGGCCTTTGCATTTTAGGAACCCCTTGGGTGATTCCTGAAGATTGACAGGCACAGCTGCCAATGACATGGCTATCCCTCTGCCACTCCCGTTGCTGGGTCTCCCTGTCCCACTTCTCCAGACTTCCTATCCCAGGGAGTCCAGATACAGCCCCGCCCCTTACAGGAAAGCTGCAGTCCCACCTCAATCCCAGAACCCCAGTGAAATCCTTACATGCATTTTTCTGCTCCGATTGCCAGGAAGAACAGCTAGAGAGATGCAAAATGGTTTTGCTGTGTCCCACTAGTCATTTCTGACTGGCAAGAGGGTCGGGGTTAGGTGCACACTTCTCCTTTGCAACCACAGTGGTTTCTCAATAGACACATTTCCCTCCGTCTGCCAGCTATCTTTCAGCTCCCAAGCCTGCTGTCTTTATGGCCACAAAGCACAGACAGGTTGTTCTGGAGGTACATGGGCTAAGTGCATGAGCCTTCAAAGCCAAACCATAAGCTCTTTGAGGGAGAGGCTATCTGCACGCCCTCCCCTGGAATCCAGCTCCACCACAACTTCTGATACAGAGAAGCCCGGTCCTAGTTGATCATTGCCCCAGTCCTGGGACCAGCAGCTGGCTGTATACATCATCCTATGGTTGGTTTATAGGTGGGCAGGGCACCATTCCTGGCCTGGGAGAGTGGATACCTTAGAAAACTGTCCCCCAAGAGAACAGACCCCCTGACCGGCTCCCCTAACCTGTTTTCAATCTTATTCCAACAATCAAATAGTATCTTTTCACTGCAGAAAACCTAGAAAGCACAGAGGATTCTTTGCTTTATGAAAAGTCCATTTTTGCTACCCTTCTCTGCCAATTTCCATTCCATCCATTCATTCATTCATTCAATCATTCGTTCGATGAATATTTGAGCTAACAGTTCTCTCCCCAGATAAAGTGTTGGGGTAAAAATAAATTTCACAAAGCAATTCTCCCTTGGCATAGAATTGCTAACATCATTCTTGATTTAAGATATGTAGTTCATTTCAATTAAATATATATTATATTGAAATGCTCCTTGGACTCATATTTCATCTTGGATTGAAATATCCATTAACATCCATTCTGTATTTCCTTTGTCCATTTAGATGAAGCTGTATTCCGACTCCTGACTCTCCCGGGCCTGGCGCAGCTCTTAGAGCACACCCTGCCTCCTTCTGCCCGTCTCTGAGTTTTCTTCCTGCCCAGGGCTAAGAGGGTCGAGATCCCAAATGTTTTCTTTTCTTATGAAAACCTCTTCATCCAGCTTGCTCTGAATCCGCAGCCTGTGAGGCATTCTTCTTTGAACAGGCCTTTGTACAATGAAATGCTATTGTCTGAGGATGGTGCCTTTGGTTTACATCGCTGTTGCTGAATTGGGTGTCTTTTTTTTTTTTTCCTACCTATCTTTTTCTCTGACTTTGCAATTATAAAAACAGGGATCAATTATGACTCTAAAACAATTGTCATTTAAATGAATATGAATCTATTTCAAAGATAATGTGAGCAGTAGTACATCTCTCTCCCCACCCCCACCCAGGCCTATTGTAATGAGGAACTTGAGATACAAAACAAAACACATCTCTTTTAGTATTCAAATGAACAAGACCCCGAGCTCAGTTTTGTTCACCAAGAAGGATTTTTTCTTCCCAAGTGCCACCTGCTCATGAAAAGGTCAAGAATCCCAATGATTCATTGAACTCTGTCCATCCATGTCCTGGTAATTTAGACCCTAGGGGAAAAACACAATCCAGTTCATCTCAGATGACCCCTATGCAGAATGTCCCCCTTTTATCCCAGCAACTTCCCTGTCCTAGCAGTTTGGAATGGGAAGTGGGTCAATTAATTTCATGCCTACAGAACCCCAAGCCTCCCCTCAAAATATCCATTATACCTTCTTACAGAACAGTGGCCATTCAAGGTCCTGAAGAGTCTCACATGAGTCCCCCATTACAATGGTGCTTCAACTCCTTGGGCCTCAGATAAACTCCAGGATTCAATCCAGAATAACCTTTGTGAGCTCCAGGTTTGTTATCTGTAAACTTTCACTAAAAACAAAATAATAATAATAATAATAATAATAATAATAATATTCCTAGTGGCACCCACTTTCAATCATGGCTCCTGGAGAAGAAGGACCCCACTCACTGAGTGAGCAGAGACCCTCCTTAGGGAGAGGGGCCCTGCTTGGGAAGTTAATCCCAGAGCTTTAGAAAGCTGGGAGGCCAGGGCAGGAGAGGCCATCCCATTGGTGCTCGCCACAGCATGGTGGGTTGGGAACTGCAGCATGAATGTCAATGTGACCTATTGCTTTCTTAGGAAGGGAGAACTCACCCCAACCCAGACCTTCTCCTGCCTCAGAATCCCTAGGGGGGTCCAGGATTTTGCTTTAACAAGCTCTCTTTGAGATCCACAATCTAGTTCACTTCATCTCATCCAACCCCCACCCCCACCTCCATTTTTCATCAAAGAACTCTGAGACCCAGACAGGAGAGAACAGGTGTCTTGAGTTCCTAGTTCAGTGTCATTTAATCTGTCCTTTTAAAACCCCTTCAAGATGCCCTGTGACATTCACCAGCTTACAGCTTTCCCCACATACCAGATTTCTCTCCAGAGTCAGTTCAAGAGGTCTCCTTGCTATGGCTTCCAGACTAACCAGCCCCAACACCCCTCTAGCTCTGCATGACTCTGCTTCCTTTCACTGCAGCTGACAAGACTGTATCCTTCTGTGCTTCTGTCTTTCTGTAATCCTGGCCCCTCTGATCCAGACCCTCTCTCAACGCCCTCAACACAGCCAGAGTCGTGCAAATGGATTGGTCTAGATTCATCCCTGCCTCATAATGGCCGTGTGACTCAGGCAAGTCTCTGCCTGCATTTTGAACTCAACTTTCTCTTCTTTGAAATGGAGGTGACAGCACCTGCCTCCCAGGGCTAGGGTGAGGGAACACAAGGGACATTGCAGGAGACCATGTTGCTAAGGAACCAGCAATCAGGAGGTGGAAAGGGAGAAAGAGAGCTCACCTCTCAGATGGTATTTACAAGGGAAAGGGATGCAGATTCTGGAGGGAGACGAGCCCAAACAATAGACCCTGAAGTGGCAGCAGGATGAGGCTTTCCTGAGTTCCTTGTTGCTGGGACACGGGGCTCCTACCAGGCTTTCTGATCGCCCTGTACTCACACGATAGGTCACATATTCATCACTCAAATCTTTCTACAAGTCTGGGGTCACATCTGCAGCCGGTCTCCAGCACTGTAGGACCTGCACTGACGAATGTGGCCCAGGGGCTGAACTCAGATCCCTTCCTGCCATCACATGCCATTGGCTGTATAGGGAAATCCATGTCACTCACCCTAGCGTTCTCATCTATAAAATGGGATACTAGGTGAACAGTCTGGTGGGATAAAACAAGATGACGCAGGTAAGGTGCAGAGTCCATGTACATGATGTAGGTACTCAATTCATTGCCATTTTTGCTATTATTACCATCTTTCCAACTCTAGGACCATATAACATGAAAGGCGAACATGAGAGGACTTTCCAAACCACTCAAGTCCAAATCCACCCATTTTCCAGCTGTGAGAGCTGCCAAGGGTCCCACAGCAAGCACGGCAAAGTTGGTAGATGCAGAGTTCTTGGTATGAACTGTGAGCCGATCCTTCTCTGGCCAGTTCTGGGGGCCCTGGAGGCAGACTCCAGCTGCCAATCTTTCATGACTCTCATCTACAGACAGCTGTGTCCCTGACATCATGTCCTTCTAGGGACAGCCCACATCCAGTGACCGTTCCCAGCCATCTCGCCTAACACTGCCCAACTCTGACAGGCAGATTCAGCTCCACAGCTGCCTGAGGTTGGCGAGGCCTGTCACCCTGCACTGCCACTGTCCCTCCTTTCTACCGTCGTTGGCCTGAGGGGACTCCCTCATAAGCTTCCTCTAGCTTGATCTTCATCTCTGAGCATCTTCCCAAGAACTTACCTTAGTAGGTGAATGAGGCATCTGCCAGCAGACAGCCAGTTCTCTCTCAGTTCCACTTCCTGCTGTTTCCAACAAAGGTACAGCATCAACTCCCTGGCCACAGCCCACATGGACAGAGAACCCTGATGCTAAGCGATATCAGTTACCAGCCTCAGCATTCTTGACAGGATTTCTGCAGGCCCCTCACGGTCCTCCCCATCTCATTTCCTCTTCTTAAATGGGTCCTCTCACAGCATCCACAGAGAACTCCTTAAATCACGAATCTTCTCTAAGTCACTCCCTGCTTCTTTCCCACATAGGGTGACCTCTCTTTTCTTATAGGATACAACCCCAACTCTGCAGATTTTGCACAGGGCAGTTCAGTTCTCAGGTCCTACCCATTCCCCAGATGCGTCCCCTTTCCTCCCTTTTTATTCCACCCCCAAAGCTGTGATTTCATAGAGTGTGTTCTTCCACCTTACACTTCTGCAGGAGCCCCTCCCTCTGCCAGAAATATCCCCCCTCCACCTCTGGAACTTTCCCAGAGTTTATGAATCCCTCCTGCTTCCTGCTTTGAGCCCCACCATTGCTGAGCCATGTTGCTTTGCAATGACAAGCCCTGTGGCTTGTCTTCTTCACCCCTTCTAAAGGGTGGTGACTGCTTCAGTCATCTTGGCGTCTCTGGGGGCCTGGCATAGAGAGAACGCCCTATGCATGAAAGAGCTGCACAGCCCCAAGTTTTTAAATCTTCCTTTGGTTGGGGAGGGGGAGGCTGTGGGGCTGGGAACCTGAAACTCAGTCTGTCTTCCAAAGACTCTGAGACCAGGAGTTGCTGCCTGAATTACAGGGCAGTCTTGATTTGGGCGTCTGACCACAGGCAATGTGTGCCCACAGCCGTCCCCATGGGAACCGTGTCAGGCAAAGCTCCAACTCAGAGTGAGCAAGCTGCCTCTGGCCTGAACTTCCTCCCGCCTGCTGTGGCCCTAGAACCCAGCGGGGGCTGATGTGGGGGCACAGGGTTGGCTTGGGGGCACCCACAGCCCCCACCGTAGGAGCCTGTGAGGGGCTGCAGCTGCAGGAACCGGGTGGGCAGGTTGCCATGGAAACCAAACTGCTCGCCTTTCCCTGGTGTTCAGAGTTCTGACAGGGATACCAGACTCCACCAGCACATCCCATCCCTGAGCTTGTCCCCCACGCTCTCAGCCTGTGTCCAGGGTACATCGTGAACAAAAAGCTGGGATGCAGGAGCTCAAAGGATCAGAGAAGACCAAGAAACTGGCCATGATTCTCTCCCTTCCACCTCATCTGATCTCTGCCACAGTTCCCAGGACCAGGTGCCCCCTGAAAAGAGTGGGCTTACCCAGGGAGCAATAACCAGAGAAGGCAAGAGTCAAATCTGGGACATTTTTGGTGCCAGAAGACTTGGAGCAGGAAATCTTGAGTTCTTGTTCTTGTTCTAATGCTTAACAGCTGGGTGTCGCTAGTGAAGCCTCTCACCTTCTCTAAGCCCAGTTTCCTTACATTTAAAGTACTGAGTATTCCCCAGATACTCACCAGATATCATTAGTCACAGGCAAAGCATCAGCCATAAAGCCATTGTATGTATGAGGTATTGTTATTACAGCAGGTTCCAAATATTATCTGTGTTCAAAAGAATTAGGTAAATACATAAACCCCAAATACGAAGGGATCACTAAAATCAGCAAATTTCTTTATTCCTTCAATAAGTCAGTATCTACCTGGCCAGGCAGGGTGCTACAACAATCTAGAAAGAAGTCATAGCCCCTGCTCTGGAGGAACTCTCAGCCTCCTGCAAGTGTTCTGAATTGACCTACTGTGTGCTTAGCACTGTGAAGCATTCCTAAATAAACACAGTCACACTGTTCTCAAGGAGCACAAATAAAACTTCTTAGGGAGGTGAACATAAGAGATGCACCTACAAAACACAGAAGGAAGGGCATAACTTGGAGAAGACATTAATGTGTGCCTTTATTAGGCACAAGAGACTTCCTGATGCAGCATGAAAAAGATTCATCAAGGAAGCTAACCACTGGTTTGCATCATAACATTCTCTGCTGTTGTAAAGAAATCTTTGCAAAATATGTTGCTTTCTAGAAAACAATTCTTGTCCTTTAATATGCATTTGATGATTCCTTTCACGGCTTATTTTCTAACTCCCTCCCTAGCACAAAAACTCCTTAAGAGTAAAACTTTATGTTTTTATTTCTGTATCCTAAGTATTCAGCATAGATACATAGCAGGTTTTCATTAAGCACTAAACAAGTAAATCAGAAAAGCTAGGTACTTAACCAGTGGCTTCAAGTGCTCTATAGCCACAGTGAGATAAGCACTTCATTTTCTTTATTTTCTTCCAAAACTCTTACCTCAATTGGTAGTAAAGTTCTGCCTTGATGCCTTAAGTAGTGCCCAAAAAGTTCAGTTATGGAGACTGTGTGCTGCATTACCACAAGGCTTACAAAGTGACCAGAGTGAGACAGCTTCTACGGATGAGGGCCAGTCACTGATTGATGTGTGCCTGAGTTTGCTTTATTATAAGAAATGTCATCACAAGACATTAATGGTGATCATCTTCAGAATTATTTGTTCAATATGTCTCCCCCCCTGGGCTGTAAGCTTCTGGCACATAGATGATGCTCAATGAATATGTATTGAGTGAATAAATGAATTCATATGAGGGTATAACATAAATATCCACTTTGTTTTCAAGGGAAGGGAATGTATTCTCAAGAGGATGAGTGATATGGAATCTAAGGAGTGAAGGATGTCCAGAAATCAGTAAGTGAAGTGGAGAAGAACAAATGAAATATGAGGAAACAAGGAAGAACAACCTAAGCAAAGACTCTGAATTGGAAGAGCGTGGTGGGTTCAAAGGTCCAGAAATAGCCCCGTATCATGTAGTGGGGGTGGGGAGGGCCACCATGGAAATGAAGTCGAGAGATTACAAAGAGCTCATGAACCACTCCTAGGGTTTGGAACTTCATGGTAGCAGCAATGAGCAGACGTTTAGGGCTTCTCAGTTGAAGTGTTTTCTGACCAGATATCTATTTTCACCCAAGAACATTCCAGGTGCTTTGTGGGGAATGCATTGGAGTCTTTATTTGCTGTGACAATAAGGAAAAAAACAGCCAGGAGGTCACTGAAGTCATCTGGGAGAGAGAAGATGGTGATCTCATCATGATGGTGGTCAGAGATGAAGAGAAGCTGAAGGAATTGGGGGACTTCTAGGAGTTAGAGTTAAAGGACTTGGAAAATGAAGGATGTCGGGGTGAGGGAGAAGAGAGACTCCTGATTAATCTCTGGATTTCTGGCTTGAGCATCCCAGTGAATGGTGACACGATGGGATAGGAAATTCTGGACGAGGATCATTTTGAGTGGGGCGCAGGGACCATTTTAAAATTAGCTTGATTTTTAAACATGATTTATTCCGGAATGCTTGTGAGGTGTCCGTGAACGGAGACTCTACTATTAGTGGATATTTGAATCTGGACTGCAGGGAAAAGATTTTTGTTGGAGATAAAGGTTCAGGTGCCTTCTCAAGTAGGAGATGATTGAAGTCATCAGAAAGAAGGAAATCACCAGAAAGAGGCCTAGGACAGAATCTTAAGTAATACCATGATGACTAGTCAGGTAGAGAATGGGGAGCCAGCAGAGGGGGCTCCTCTGGCATTCGAAGCCCAGGGAGGATAGTGCTTCTGCAAAGAGAGTGTGGCCAGTCACGTTGAATGCATGATGGGAGAAGAGAAGAAATTCTTGTGTCCACAGGGGAATAAAATAGTTTCTGGTGATTCTGGTGTCCTCCGGGCTGAGTCCACCATCAAAGCCTCTTCCTTACTTGGATATATCCATTCCCACCTCCCCCAGTTTGCTCTCTCTGGATGGGATTCAAGATCCAGTTCATTTTTCTCTTTAGCTAGAGTTTGGAGGCTGGTGAGAGGAACAAGCAGCTAGTGACACATTGAAAAATCCTCTGGAATAATCTTCATCACATGTGTAGTCATCATCATTACCCTCCTGTAGATACACAATCTCAACAGTGGCAGCCTAGACTCTCCAAAATTGGGCCTCTTCCAGCCTCCAACAGGCTCACTGATACCCCCCAAATACCTCCCAGCCCAGATATCATGAGTGCACTGAATGCTTACTTCCTTTGCTCTTTTATCCCTTAAATGAATGGCTTCGGGATAGCTTAACAAGATTGACCATTTAAGATTTGGCCTCTCAGCTGGGCACGATGGCAAATGCCTGTAATCCCAGCAGCTCAGGAGGCTGAGGCAGGAGGACTGTGAGTTCAAAGCCAGCCTCAGCAATTCAGCAAGGCCCTAAGCAACTCAGTGAGATCCTGTCTCTAAATAAAATATTAAAAAGGGCTGGAGATGTAGTTCAGTGGTTAAGTGTCCTTAGGTTTAATCCCTGGTACCAAAAAAAAAAAAAAAAGGTTTGGCCTCTTAGCCAGCAGGGAGGGGATCACTAAGAAGGTAGGTCTGATCAGGGCTACCAGTGACAGTTTACAAACAACAGAGCCTTAGAACCTAAGACAGAACCCTAAATGTCAACATGAATAACTGGTACTGAAAGCAATTCAGTCATTTGTTCCATGAATCAGGACTCACTCACTTTCTCTCTGTTCCACTACCCTTCCTTCTGTTATCCGTTGCCTTAATACTTTTTATTTCTTTTCTTTTTTTCTAACAGGGATTGAATCCAGGGGTGCTTAACCACTGAGCCACATTTTCTATCCTTTTTTTTTCTATTTTATTTTGAGACTGGGACTCTCTAAATTGCTTAGGGCCTCCTTAAACTGCAGAAGCTGGCTTTGAACTCACAATCCTCCTACCCCAGCTTCTTTTGCTGCTGATATTAAAGCCATGCACCACCACTCTTGTCCCTACTATTTTGTGTTTTTTTTAGTTGTAGTTTGGACACAATACCTTTATTCCATCATTTATTTTTATGTGGTGCTAAGGATCGAACCCAGGGCCCTGTGCATGTTAGGCAAGCGCTCTATAGCTGAGCCATAATCCCAACCCCCTACTATTTTTTAAATGCATGCTTTTTTTTTTACATTTTTGAAATAATTTAAAATTCACAAAAGGACCACCACCGCCTCCTGCTCCTCTGCCTCATCTGAGAACCAGCCTGAGCAGTCCTGGCCATGGACCTCCCCCAGCACTACAGCATGCCCCAGGATCGGTCCAAGGCCTTGAAGGAGGCCACCAAGGAGGTGTACACCCAGATAGAGAATGCCAAGTTCATGAGGAACTTCCAGAAGGACCGAGTGACCCGAAATGGCTTTAATCTGGTGATGGCTTCCTGGCATGACTTCTATGTGGCCTTGAAGAGGAGATCAAGTGAAATAGGGACTCTGTCTATGCACTGCAGGGCCTAGAGAAGGACATGGCCTTCTAGTACAGACCGCACTGTCAGGAGGCCACTCCCTGCATGCCAGCAACAGTGCTATGTGGGGCGACTCCAGGAGGTCGGGGGCACACAGACCCTGACCAGCTGGTGATCCATGCCTAAGTATGTTACCTGGGAAACCTGTCCAAGGACCAGATCCTAAAGAAGATTGCTCAGAAGGCACAGGGCCTTCCCAGCTCCCGTAAGGGCCTGGCTTTCTTCACCTTCCCCAACATCGCCCTACCTCCAAGTTCAATCAGCTCTACGGCTCCTGCACGAACCCTTAGATGATGACCCCTGAGGTCAGGCAGAGGGTCATCGAAGAGGCCAAGTCTGCATTCCTGCTCAACATTCTGCTGTTTGAGGAGCTGCTGACCAAGGACCAGAGCCCCTTGCAGGGACCAAAGCTTCCACCACCAACCGTGCCAGCAGCTGGGTGCAAAGCTCCACCCCTGCAGAGATTCCTGGAGGGAAGCCCCAGATCAATAGCCTCTTCCAGGCTCTGCTAATCAGAAGGGTCCTTACTGTTCAGCTCTCTGGTGGTCACGGTTGCCATGGGGTTTCATGCCATGAGAATGCAATCATGCTGACCCCCAGGGCAGTGAACTCTGTCCACTGGGACCTTCTTTATGGAGAGGGGCAATCTCTTGGTTGGCTTCCCTTTCTTGGGCCTAGAGGCTTTTGGGATTCTTACCCCGAAAGCTCTCTCTGAGTCCCTCTTACCCTGAAAGCCTTTTCCCCAACAGAAAGCACATCCAGCCAGTGGCTTGAACTTCCAGACTTGGCATCCCCAGTTCCTGCAGCAAAGCTCAGGAGTTATGGCTGGAAGTGACAGCTGCCTTGGCCCTCCCAGTGCCCTGGGTTTGCAGGGTCCTTATTGACAATGGCTACAACGACTTTCCTGTGGGCCGTGAAAATTTTTATATCAATATGCAGAGATGTTGTGCCTTGTGTTTGTCTTATCGTTATTAGAGCTGCTTTTTGTTCACGGTTCAGCTTGAGCTGTGGTATTTTGTTTTGTTCCATGGTTTTTATAACATGGTTGGGGTGTCTTTTGAAGTGTGTGTGGGGGGTGTCTAACTGTATGTATAATAATAAATGACCTCAGATTAAAAACACACATGCACACACAAAAAGGTTGCAAAAAAGCTTCCTTGTATCCATCAACGATATTATCTTCCACAATCATAGGCAATTGTCAAAACCAGGAAATTGATTTTGGTACAATACTACTAACTTAGGCGCAAACCTTATCTGGAGTACACTAGCTTTTACATGCGTCTTCCTCCTCCTCCTCCTCCTCCTCCTCCTCCTCATCTTCTCCATCTTCTTCTTTTGGTGTGAAGTTGCATAACATTTTAGCACAACTAAGCTTTTGTGTTTTTAAAATGAAGATATAGTTCAAATTCCATAGAATTTGCCCCTTTTAGGTGTACACTTTGATGTTTTAGAAATGTAGTCACTAAGTAGTCTAACCATTGTCACTGTCTACTTCTAGATGGTCTCACTCTAAAAAGAAAGCTCATGTCCATTAGCAGTCACTCCTCACCCTCCCCTTCCCTGGCAACCACCAATCCGTTCTCTGTCCTTATGAATTTACCTAATTCTGAACCTTTCATATAAATTGAATGGTACAACATGTGCCATTTCTGTCTCCCCACATGCCTTCACTCTCGGTGCCCTCAGCCTCCACTTTACCTCAAAGAGTATTTTTGAGCATTTGTCAGAGATCTGGCACACCAAAGAGCAAAAGTGCTTCCAACCTAATGGAACCACCATAAAAAAACAGCCAGATTAAAAAATTGGCAGCTTCTCCCAAAACATCAATCTGCGAGTCTATTGAAATGAACCCTGGATGTGGTAATGAGTTACAGGAGGGGAAAGATCACACCATCCCAATCGTGTGGTGAGCCTTGGAGCATCTGCAAGGAAAGAGGTGGTTCATGATTCTTATGACATTTCTAAGTTCATACAGAACTAGAGAACCAGAAGGCCGTGAAGAGCTCCCCTCAACCTGACTTGTTCAGGTCACAGGTAAAGGAAAATGATACCCAGAGAAATGAGGTGGCAATTTCCAATTTGTCCAAAACACAAAACGGACGGTGCCAGAGCAGACTCTCACTGACATCATATCCAGGGCTATTTCCCCCTAACTAGGCTTCCTCTGAGGGCACCAAAGCCCTGGGTCTAGGCATGGAAAGGGGGAGCAGGCAAAAAAGAGGGGCTTCTAAAAGCAGAGAGCAGCCCTTCTCTAGCTGTGCAGATTCATCCGGGTGATGATGACAGAATCGCCAAGAACATCCCACAGTGAAAGGATTCCCTTCTCCCAGTAACACTTGCTCCCTACAATCTCTCCCTCTGACCAGACCAAGACTTGGAAAGCGGAGATTTAAGATATGGAGCCCTCACCATGCTCTGTAAACACTGTCTTCAATTACAGCATTTGTCAGAGAAAAAAAAATTTATATGGAGAAAAGTTTAAAAGGAAAGGAAATTTGGATTACCTATAATTCTACCAGATACATACAAACACTCAAATTTTGGGAGCCTTTTCTCCTAGGAAACATTTTATTAGAGAACATTTCAAGTATATTCCAAAGGTAGGGAAAAAAATGGTCTAATAAATCTTCACCTGCTCCAATCTCACAATTTTCTACTCAGAACCAATCTTGTTTCATTTCCACTCCACTCCCCTAAAGATTATTTTGCAACAAATCCCAGATATCACCCTTTCCACTCATAAATATTTCAGAACCATCCTCTTGTCAGGCACCCCAGATGCCATTTCCTGGGTGGGCCACCAACAGAAACACCCTAAAGAAGCTTCCAGAGCTGTTCTGGTGCCTAGGACCTCAGACCTCCATCCTTTCTGTTGAGTGGTACCTTGGAGTGGGGGTGTAGGTTCTCTTTGGCTGTCCCTTCACAAGTGTTGGCCTCTGTAGGGAGAAGCCCAGGCTTTATCAGAGCAGAACTCTGATCCAAAGAAGCTGCTTTGGGTTGATTTGGAGAGTCTGAATAAATAGAGTTGTAATGTCATAAAGCACAGAGCCAGTTTCTGGCACTATCAAGTGACATGGAGCGACAACCCTTAGTCCAATCAGAAAGTGAATCAAGCAGCAGCACCGGAGTCGGTTTGGGTTGGAATCACCTCCCCACCTCCTTTTGGTCCCATGGCACTGTGGACAAGTTATTTTCTTTTGCTCTTTAAAGAAATCTCATATGGTGTTTGAGTCTTCTTTTTTTTTTTTATTTTGTAATTTCATTTCAAGCTACTGCTTTATAAGACCTGTTTTATTACTGATATAGGCAAAAAGAATATGAAAATTACTCCCAATTTCTTTTTCAATTAAATTCTTCCAAGACACAAAAAAATAAAATTTTAGGTTTCAATTGAATAAGAGAAACAAAAACATTTCAGTAAAGGTAACTGTTAATTCTGGAACAGGGGCCTAGAGACAAGAAAGGCACCAGTGATTGAGGGCAGCTCGGCTCTCTGGGGGTCAACGGTAGGAGACAGCCTGCCCTGTTACCAAGACAGCCTCATCCAGGCTGGGAGTCCATCCTGGATGCTGGGAGCATCGTTATCTAAGTGCAGCTTCTTTGCTTCCTTAGGTTTCAGCATGTCCCATGAGATCATTTAAAATCACATTTGCTACTTTACCATCTAATCACACATAAGCCTCTCCCCACACTCCCCCGCCCTGCTTCCATCCAAAGAGTGCACTTTCTGGAGCACCAGCAACCAGGGTGGAACTCGTGACGGGAAATGGGAATGGCACCCAAGAAGGCATGCTTCCTTGTAGATTCCTGAGTGACAGCGAGGTTCCATCAAACAAGGCAAACTATCTTCCTTGAGGAGGACGAACAAGTGTAAGTCTTTGCAAATCTGGCGGGGGGGGGGAGGGTCTCAGACTTGCTTGCCCTACTAGAGTCACCCCCTGGCCTTTGGACTGGAGAGCAGACATCAGATGGAGTTTCTTCTTGTCTGGTTTGAATGTTAAGCTGAGCGTATGTTCCACGAGCTCATGGTTTCCAGAGGAGGCAGTCTGGGATAGAAGAGAGGAACACTTATCTAGAAGAAAGCAAGACTGAGAAGCAAAGGTTTGGTTGTGGGGCTCAGGGGCCAGACCAGGGCTGACAGTGTAAAGATATATGCTTGGGGTATTGGGAGAATTGTAGATTATGTTCATGAACCAAAAATAAAACATGTTTTGTGGGCTTTTTAGATTAATGGCCTTCACGAAACATCCATGGCTGTTTAAAAAATACTATGTAAAGATTAATCTATTTGTACAGAAGATTCCCACGACTGCTTCTTTTCCTCTGAAGGATAAGGGGGAAAAATTAAAGTTAAATCTCAAAACTTTTCATTTCTACCTGCCCCCTCTATGTCAAGTGTATGCTTTTCATAGAGCCACATCGATAGAGAAAGCTCTTTTATTAATAGGTGTGGTTTCAGAAATTGTTACTAAAATTGTGATAACAGAGGCCAAATATCCTGGGTGTATTGATGATGTTGTTAAAACTAAATAAAAATAGACATAGGCATAGAAAACAGAGAGTCCTAGACTTTGCTACATGATTTTTGCCTTGAACTGAAGAAAAAAAAATATTCTTGATGGAAAGGTCTGGGTAAGGGTGCAACGAGTGATTTCTACTCTTGATAGAAATAAGCCGGAGAACTTTTTAGAAACACCTGGGCATTGCTCTAGGCCTACTGAATCTGAATGTCTAGGCTTTCTTCTGAAAGCCAAGAACATGTATTTTTCAATGCTCTGCAGAGAAGTCTGATAGACAACACTAGAGGAATTCCTGTTTTTAAGATATTGTAATGAAAAAGACAGACCAGGTGGCCCAGGGGGTTTTCCATCACATTCAGAGAAGTGACAACAGCTACGAACAAAGACACTTATACTTTGTTCTTAGCCCTACATCCTCAATCTAGAAGAAGAATGGCTCATTCAGGCATTTCTGTGGCTCTGGCTTTATTTGGCTTTTTTTTTCCATAGCTCTAGTGCACTTAATGTAAATTTCATTCTTGCTCCTGACTTTGCTTTTTTGAGATTACCTGATTGGATTGGCGGCAGAGAAAGAGAAACGCCCGCTATGATTTTTAAAATGTAGTTTGGGTAAGCTTTACTGGACTTGCAAAATGAAGCAGGTAGAAAGAACCACCCATACATATTTTGAGTAACAGAAGCCAAAGGTTGGGCTTTCTAGCCACATGGTGTGGGAGGAAGGTTGAAATGACACAGAGAAATGAATTGCTTTTAGACTGATGGAAAAATTTGTTTTGAAATGGCATGAAGTTGGTTTAAAATGTTAGGAAGATTTTAGAGTGGTCTTAAAAAGTAATTTCCCAGTCCTCTGTCCATTCACTTAGCCATCCAATAATGGTAATAATAATGATGATAAACAAGCATATAAACGGAAACAGCATATTTTCCCCCAGGCTTATGAAAGAGCCTATATCTACAAGGATGATTTTTGAGATCATGAGAAGGAAATGGAAAAGAAACCTGAGAATGGACTGTAATGGTAAATGGTGACAAAGAGTTTTCCACAAACAAATAATACCAAGGAAGTGCTATTCCAGGAGGAGAAAAATGGTAATCTCTGACTCTGAGCACATGCGGTCACGGATTCCCTTGTGTCAGAGCCCAGTCAAGTCAGGAGGGCTCAGCTTTAGCCCTCAAGCTCCCTTGTGTCTCCTCCTCTCTCAGAAAACAGACTGACTTGAGGATCTTCAGATAGGAAGCATTAATTTGACCCTGAAGTCCATAACTGAGGTCAGGAGAGAAACACTATCTTCTCTGATTACTGAGTCCTTTCTCACTTATTCTGCATTCACGGAGTTCACCCTTTCTTCACCCCCATCTTACCTGTCTTTCAAGTCCCAGGTGGACCTCATTCTCCCACAAGGCATAGTGCACTCCTTCCCTTTCTCTGATTCCACCTCCCCTCTTCATTTATGTTTATTTGTCTCAAATTGGGAAGCTGTGTGTATATATATATTTTTTTCTCTTTCACCAGAGTGAGGTTATCAGGGGCAGGATATCAGTCTCTCTGGTTTTTATACCAACATCAAAACCTTGTACACATTAGCAGCTCAGTGAGTACTTACTGAATAAAAATCACGGTTTGGTGTCTTGGACCATATGGGACAGCACCTTCTCTCACCCTCCACACTCAAGCAAATATGTTCTCTCCCTTGCACGCCAGCATCAATTCTGAGAGGCTTAGAAGAACTATTTGTCCCCTGGGAGGATGTCATTCTGGTCCATCTTGCTCATTAGATCTCATGGTCACTCTTCTTACCTTGCGATTCACTTGTGCTTCTCTCTGGTTCTTCAAAGATAACCAGGGCCATGTTTTGTGAACCTGACTGTAAGAGCAGAAAGGGGTCAGAGTGACCATGGCCTGGTATTCAACACAAGGATTAAGAGCACGGGCCTTATGCACTGAGCCAAGGCTCGGTTAGGGTCCTAGCTTTGCTATTAGTAGCACCTTAGGCATGGTACTCTGCTTCTTTTTGTTTCTTCAGTTGTGAAATGGGCATAATAATATCTGTGTCACAAGACTACTCTAAAGATTAAACAGGTTGATGTATGTTAAGAGCTCTTGGCCTCCTATTAGCTCCTATTCCTATTATATTTAGTCTGATGCCCTCATTTTATACATACAGAAGTTGAAACCTGAAGTTTCAGTTCCAGTGACTTATTCCAGGTCACAGGAACCCAGTTTCCTGCCCACAGCATGCCTCTGAAATGGTTTGGCACTGCCTGGCTCCGATCCTTTGTTCACACTCTGTAGGGAGGGGGAGGAACCAAGGCTTTGGAAGCCCAGCATAAGTGCATCAGCAGGTATGAGCTTGACCTTGCGTCAGACACAGTCCTCAGAGAGAGAGAGTGGAATAAGCTGTATATTATTATTACTGTTGTTGTTGTTATTTCATGGGACTCACAGGGTTGACCAGCAGCACAAATCAGATTATGCTTCCGGGAAAGGGGAAGTGAGGGGCATTAAATAGTAGGCCAAATTTAGATAGATAGAAAATAGTGGGGGAGGTTACTGTGCTCAGGGTTCAATGACAAGCAAAGAACCAGAAACACAGATATAGTGCTGACTGATGACAGGTCAGAATAATAGTTACCTCCAGAGGGAGAAGGGTAGCCACTGGGAAGGGACACGGGGACATCTTCTCAGGCGCAGGAAATGTTCTCTGTCTTGGTCATGATGGTGGAAACACAGATGTTTGCATATGTTCAAAAAAGCATGAGCTTATAAATTTTGGATTAGTAAACTTTATTACTACACCCCAAGAGTAAGCAGTATTAGTATTATTTTTTTCATTACTGACTGGCAGAAGTTAAAAAAAAAAGAATAATAACTTAGATCTCCAGTAGCTAACTTAGCTTAGCTAACTTCAACCTTAGCTAAGACAGCCTCATGACTTAAGTACCTTACCTGTGGAAAAGGGTTGATGGGGGGGGCTGTTTCATATGATCGTATGAGGATTCAATGAGCCAATGTGCATGAGATTCCAGTGCTGTACCCAGTGTACTAACAAAGATGTAAAGCAACCATTATTTTTGTTTGATTTCTAAATTAATAAAGCTAAGATTTAATTTTTTTAAAAAAAGTGCTAGTTGCTGGGAGCAGTAGTGCACACCTGTAAATCCCAGTGGCTCAGTAGGCTGAGGCAGGAGGATGGCTAGTTCAAAGCCAGCCTCAGCAAAATCAAGGTGCTAAGCAACTCTGTGAGACCATGTCTCTAAATAAAGTACAAAATAGGGCTGCAGGATGTGGCTCTGTGGTCGAGTGCCCCTGAATTCAATCCCAAGTACCCACCCACCCAACCCAAAAAAGTGCTAGCTGGATCCCTGTCTGATCATAGGCCAATCATAGGTCAGCAGCATGCAAAAGGTATCAGCTGATTCTTGACTCATTGCCCCTCTGTAAGCCAAGTGAGGAACAAAATGTCCCCTCAAAGGACTTAGAACATCTCCATCAGACTACTGGCTCAGTGTCTGTCTGAGGGCATTCCACTGGATCTCCTGTTCCAATCTATTCCAGTCCTGCTTGTGTGGGAAACCAGTATGTGGGTAAGAGAAAGGGAATCCTAAGGAAATGGATTATGCTGGTGCTGGGGTATAATAAACACTGGAACATCTGGATTGATGGTGCAGCTCTGACTGGAACCCTTGAGCAAGATTATTTACCTCTCTGTGTCTCACATTCTTCCCCTGTTCATTGGGGATGATTGTATTCCATGGAGATTGCATGGTTTGATGTGAAATCAAATAGATTGAGTTAGCACTTTAAGATCCTCTTCTTAATGATATTACCTTGGAGAATAATAATATCAATAACACAATCAACATAAATGATTTCTATGTTCTAAGCAATATATTTACATGCACTCATTTAATTTTCATGACTCCCTCATACTACTATTATTATGACTATTTTACAAGTGAGAAAACTGAGGCCCAAAGAAGTTAACTATCTGTTCCATAATCCTAGAGCTAGTAATTTATAGAGTAGGTATTTAAACCCAGATAGTCTAGATCCAGAATCCAAGAACCTAACCATTGCACCATGATGCCTCTCTAAACCAATGGCATTCTTAACCAATGAAAAGATTTTTTCTGCACTGGGGGAGAAATGTGATGAAAATGTGTTTTTTAAAAATGTGTTTAAAACAAATAGAGGATGCAAACATTTGATTCAATCTAATGCATTTTGAAAAATCTGAAACACTAAGCATATGCTACAAAGTTTTTTAGAATGTGACGATCTCACCGAGACCCCATTTTTACTTAATGACAGTATTTCATGCAAATATTCAACAAACCCACATGCAGCATCTGCTACACGCTGTTCGCTGT
This sequence comes from Ictidomys tridecemlineatus, assembly GCF_052094955.1. Classification (NCBI taxonomy): domain Eukaryota; kingdom Metazoa; phylum Chordata; class Mammalia; order Rodentia; family Sciuridae; genus Ictidomys; species Ictidomys tridecemlineatus. The sequence continues at coordinate 23,598,825 of NC_135478.1, forward strand.
GCCAAGCACTGAGGACACAGAGCCATGAACAGAACAAATGTCATTTCTGCTCTCCTAGAATTTACAGTCTAACGGAGCATATCAACACTGAGCAAACACACAAATAAATAAATATAATTATCAACTGTGATAAGTGCCAGGAAAGATAAAAAACAGAATACTTTGGGAGGTCATCTAGGGGACACTGAATTTAGACAGGCGAGATCAAGAAAGGTCTCTCTAAAGAAGCCACATTGAAGCTTCAGTCAAAAAAGGAGATGCACAATTTTTGTCAGAATTTGCCACTGGGAAGCAGAACTGAAGGACCGAATCAGAATGTGATTTGTGAACAAAAGACGGATTCCTTCAATGTCACGTCAGGAGCTGTGCAGCAACACGGGATTTTTCTGAGTCCCTGTGCCTCCCTGGGATAAATCGATGAGTTGCATTATGTTGGTTGGCATTTACATAATGTTCACAGTGCTCTTGCCTCAGAACCTTGTCCAAAACCAATTTCTACCCATCAATTTTTATTAGAATTTGCATATTTTCTTCTTTAGAAACTTAGCAAAGAAAAAAAGGAATTATTGTTCATGAGAAATGTATTTGCTTCTAAAATAATTAGTGTTTAAGAAGATTAACCATCAGAGAATTGCCTCATGGATGGGGGTCCCATTTAGAAGCCAATGTTTTCAGGATGTGACCAATCAAACCAAACACATAAAAAGTCCCCAGTGTGGGGGGCGGGGGGGGGGGCAGACTGGGTGGGAGTTTGCATGTTTTTCAGGGTCCCAGAGATCAGAGAGCACTGGACGTGGCATTCATTTTGTGACACATCCAGTCATAAAAACACTCTGCCAAAAGCCCCCTGCAGTATCCGTTCACCAGCTTCTCTCATCCATGTTGCTCTGTCCCTTCTCAACACCTTGAGGCACTTACCTTTGCTGCTTAAAACTCCATGTTTGGCTGAGTGTCACTGCCTATAATCTCAGCAACTTGGGAGAGTGAGGCAGGAGAACTGCAAGTTCAAGGCCAGCCTCAGCAACTTAGCCAAGACCCTGTCTCAAATAAAAAGGGCTGGGAAAAATACCCCAATATCAGTCCCCATTAGCAAAACCAAACAAACAAACAAAACCCTCTTACTTCCATGTTCAGAGCCACATATATTTCTAAACCCTATATATTTTTCTAATTATGTTATAATTGAGAGGGCGTTTTTTTCTCCCTGAGCAGATTCAAAGGCCTCTGAGGGAATTCAAATGAAATGGCTTCTTGTCAATATAGAAAGGCCTCTGTAGACGTATAGACATATAGACCAATCCTCTTACACAGATGAGAAGATTAGGATCCAGAGAGAGAAGATGCCCGAAGACTGAACATAGATTATTTCAGATCTGGTGTAGGGAAAAGATGGATATGATCCATGGCATCAAGAACCTTATTCTCGGATAGGAGTAGACATGTGAACAGGTAATTACTGAAGTAACTACCGTGACCGCGCAGGATGCTATGCAAAAGAATAACTAAGGAACCTAGTTTAGTCTGGAGGGTCAGGAAGGGCTGTTCTAAAGAAGTGACATTTAAACTAAACTGAAAGAGCAACAGAAATCAGCCTGGGGAAAGATGGAAAAACCACTACCAAGACCGAAGCAGAAAGGCAGTTGGTGAATCCTTGTAACTGAAAGAGGAGAGGCGAGCATAACGGTATAGAAACAGGGAAAGAGTGGTATGGAAGGAGTGACAGGTTGTACCAGGCCTTTTGTAACTTGTGAATGAATTTAGGCACGATCTGAAGGAGTTGGGAAGTCTTGGAAAGGTATTACCAGAGGAGTGATATGATCAGGTTTGCATTTTAAAAGATCATGCTGGTTGCTGTGAACATAGTCAGATAAGAGACAGTTGTGACTTTGTGATTGGAGTAGAGAAGAATGTCTGTAGATTTATTATGAGATCAACTGAGTTTCTGATGGTGCCATTTAAAAAAGAGAAGATAAAGGAGAGGCCAATTTAGAGGGGGATGTATTAAAAAAGAATAGTATGTAGTCAGGTCTGGCCAAGAAGAGAAGTTTGAGGGGAAGTTGGGAGAAAAGATTTGGTTTCTATAAAAGGCAGATAAAATGACGGGTAGGACAGAATCCCAAGAAACTCCAATAGTTAATGACTTGATAGAAAAGAAGCTTTCAAGGAAGTTGCAGATGGAATGGACAAAGAGAGAGGATTTCAAGAAAAAAAAAATAGGGTCATCAATTGCATCAAATCCTGCTAAGTCAAGTAAAAGCAGAGGTTTGAAAGTTTGTCTGAAATTGGTGCCCTGGAGGTCATTTGCAACTTAGTGAAGGCTTTGGTGAAAAGGGCTGAGAGAGCATAGTAGAGTGGATTGAATGACAAGTACTGATGTGTTTCTCCTGTATGTTCTCTGAAGTGTGCGCCTCCTACTTGAACCTGGATGTTAGCATCCCTTGAAAGCCTACCTCACTTATGAAATTGACAACTCACCTGAACTTAACAAATGGTGAAGAACTGTCTGCGTTGGTGATTTTGACATGAAACTGAAATCAAGCTTCCATTTCATCCTTACAAACTCTTTGGCTTACTTAAATATACCTGGCAATGTTAATCCATCACTTTTAAAATAATAAGAATTCACTATTCTTGCCAGGTCCCCTCCTCTAAGAATTCCAAAAGTCTCTTAGTGATATATTCTATTACATTCCTATTGAATAGAATAGGAATTATAGGAGGGGGGATTAGGAATAAGAGAAAAGAAGTAGATTCTGTATTTTAAAAAAAATAAAAACTCTTATCCACAGCATGAATCTCCTTCAGTTTCTTGGGCCTATTGTAATTTAAATTACCTCATTAAATGAATGCTTTTATTTTGGGCAGCTGAATCATATTCAAAAGTATTCACACACTAAAGATGGTGTATAGAGAAGTAAAGTGGAACATTGTAAGTTCTTTATATTGAATTTAATTGAAAATGATCTCACGTGTTTGTTTAGTTTATATGCTGAAAGCTAGTGGTGTGGGATTGAAACAGACTAAGTGGCTATTGGCTATTAAATCACGTGTGTAATGGGAATATTAATGTCTGTGTTGTGCATTTGTCCAGCACTTAGCTTACAAAGTGCTTTCACATACATTATTTGATTCTCCCAACAACATCAGATGAGTAGGGCAGAGGTAATCATGTCTAGTTTATGAATCACAGAAGTGAGGATTATAGAATTCAGAAAACTCAGTATCAGAATCCTTGCTTTCTGTCACCAGGCCTACTGCCTACTTCAATAAAATTACACTACTTCTTCTGGGTAGTTTGAGTAATGGCAATTCAGAGTCTCTGGCTCTCTGTCACCTGAGTTTTTGGGGTAACAATATTTCCAGATCATGTGATATGGAACTTAAATTCTTCCTTGGGGAAACAAACTTTTCTCTCCTTCTGACCCTATTTTCAATGTACTAGGTGAGATAGCAGGGAGGCAGAGACCCTTTTAAATGTTTTATTAGTGCATTATATAATTATACACAATAGTAGGGGCCATTGTGACATATCTGTATGTGCACATAAATGTGATCTGCTCTATTTCATTCCCCAATACTTCCATATTTCTTCCCTTCCTCCCTTCACAGTGTCTCCTTCCTCTCATCCACTGGTCTCCCTCCTATTCATTTTTTGGTTGGTAATTCAAGGACTCTTGAGAAAGAAATATTTCTCCTCTTCAACTTTATTTGGACCTCCATTCTGGAGGTATTTTGATTAAATACCTGATTAGGCACTTTCTCCCCCCAAACACCCACCTTTCTTCTCTCAATTATTTTCTCGTTCCCTTTTTGCTCGTACAGAAACACAGCTTTTCTCATCACTTCAGCTTGGCACACTCATTCAGCACAATAAACGGTTAGTCTCCAAGCCTCACAGAAACCCATCTCCACGCAGCTCTCCCCAGCCTTGCCTCGATCGTTCAGTACCATGGACAGCTCAAGCACAACCTAGGGGCTTCCTTGTTCTTGCAGCACCATGGAGAGCACATGCATTTTCCTCAGCACTGTGACAGATGTCATCTCTGCCTCATTCAGAGGTTGTCATGATCAGCAAGGATTCCCCCAGCCCCATTCCCAAGGCCTCTGGGATAACTCGGGACTATTCAGTTTTGAAGATGGCCCGATGCTATTTTTCTGGTGCCACAGAGAACTGAGGCTTCATCTCTAACCACTCGGCAAGATCATGGCTAATTGTGGTCTCCCTTTTATCACCCCAAACAGCTCATTGTGTTTTCCTTTTCACATGCCTACTTCAATTCTGGACAGCTTACTCACATGTTCCAAAACCCTATTACTCCAATAAAACATCTAAAGATAAAAATTTTAAGAATAATGGACAGCTTAGCTAGATACGTATTGGTATCACTGACTACATAAAATGTTGAAATCTCAGGAAAAAAAAATCTTCTCTAAGCTTGACCACTCTGACCACATCCCAAAACCTAGGACATTTAATCCCATTCTCCCGTTGCCATGGAGATCACAGCAATATTCCCAGTGCGGGAGCCAGCTTGGTTATTTGTTCCATGAATTAGAGAACTGAGCCCCATTCTCGGCACCATGCACAAGAGTTTCATGCAAATATACAAATAGTTCAGTTACTATTTCTCAGTACCAGCTCAGTCACACTCTTCACTCAGTGCCATGGTAGGTTCAGCCACAGTCCTAGTAACACCCTGACAATATTCTTGCTGTTTCATCAGACATCTAAGTCATACCAGTGGAAATTAAAACTGACTTTTTTGTGTGCCTCTTATAACCAGCCTTGCCATGTGTGCAGCTGCACCAACATTCCAACTATTCCCTTTTCTGCAGCTCAAGCTATCTAGTCATATCCTTTCTACTCCAGTATACTTGATCACACTTCCCCCAAGTCCCTCCAAGACTAAAATTACTGTCTCATGAACAAAACTCTTCTGTTCTTAAAAGCTCTTTGCCTGCTCTTTATATGAAATGGACACCCTTATTTTAGGCTACCTCATACAGGGGATGTTCAGTGCCTCTCCACCCCGCATGACCCTCCTAGTTCCAGCATTCATTTTCTCTTCCCTCTTCAGAGAGCTGCTTTAATCCATATCAGGATGGATTTCAGCAACTTTTATGGAACACAAGCCACTGCTTTTCAAGAACCTAAGATATGGTCAGTTTCTACCTGCCCTGGAGTGAGAGTTAAATACTTGTACTTTTTCTTCCCAATTTTCCCCAAATTTCATTCTGAGGTCAGATAAGAAGCTCTGTTTCATAAATATTTGATTCACATCATTCATATCCCTTAAATATTTATTCATTTATTCAATAAATATTTATTTTCAATTTGTATATCTTTATGGGGTATATCATGACAATTCAATATATGTATATAATATGTATATTACATACATATCAGGGTAATAAACATTTCTCTCTCTTCAACCATTGATCTTTATATATGCCAAGAATTTTATACTCTTCTCTTCTAGTCGTTCTGAAGTATATTCTAGTTGTCTTGCCTGATAATTACCCTACTTCACTAAAAAGAGCCAGGAGTGGTTCCTTCACTCCTACTAACAACAGATATTTGTTGATTGCTTACAATGTCAAGCACCATTATCAATGTTAAGGGTTCAAACAATTAAGCAAACAGTTCATATTTTCATGGAGAAAAAATATAGTTGAAGGAGATAAGTTATGAGCAAATAAAAATAGAAAATGGTATAAAAATCAAGAAAGGTAAAGGGATATATAGTGGTGGTCAGGTTACTATTGTTTGGGGAAGAATAATTAGTGGAACCATCCCTAGCAAGGTGATATTTGAAATGAACCATGTGGTTATAAATGAAAAGCAAATATTAGGCAAAGGAATAGCAAGTTCAAAGATACTAAGGCAAAATGTTCTTGGTACATTCAAGAAAGAGCAAAGCAGTCTGTGGGAATGGGGTCCAGTGAGCAAGGGAGAAATGACATAAATTCCAGAGGTGATATTTATGGGAGCACACTACAGGGTATTTTTTAAAGAATTATTCTGATTGCTGCAAAGAGTACAGACCTCGGGGATTGAAGAAATGCTAGTGGTGAGATAAATTGAGAAGATACATCAGTAGTCCAGGCAAGAGACGATGGTGGACTGAACTGGCAGTAGCAGCAGAGGTGGGTGGCCGAGGATTTGACTGCTGGCAGTGGCTTTGGTGAGAAGTAGACAGCCATTCTTCTGGAGGGGGCTTTCTGAGACACTGAACGTAAGAGCTGAGAGAGAAAAGTAATGGATAACTACAGTTTCAAGGTTTGGACCCTCAGCTACTGGAAGGGTGAACTTTTGATGTATTAAAAGGAGCAGAGAGACTAAGGGAAGAGTGTGCTTAAAATGAAGATCATAGTTGGATTTTATACATTGTCAGGGATGGGGGGGGTGCGGGGGGTTGGTGAGTAGATGGTTGGATACAAGAAATCTGGAATGCAGATGATAGACCTGGGTTAAAGATGCCAATTTAGCCAGGTGCAGTGGTGCACACCTATAATCCCAGAGGTTCAGGAGGCTGAGGCAGGAAGATTGTGAGTTCAAAGCCACTCTGGCCAACTTAGTGAGACCCTGTCTCAAAGTATAAAAAAGGCTAGGGATATGACTCAGTGGTAAAGCGCCTCTGGATTCAATCCCTGGTGCAAAAAAAAAAAAAAAAAAAGATGAGAGCTAGATCTGTGTTTTGGATGTGGCTCCAGACTAC